>NC_037675.1:62664237-63001675 GCF_003255815.1 Theropithecus gelada | reverse complement strand
CTTCTTCTTCTTCTTCTTCTTCTTCTTCTTCTTCTTCTTCTTCTTCTTCCTCTTCCACTTCCTCTTCTTCTTCTTCTTCTTCTTCCACTTCCTCTTCTTCTCCTTCTCCTCTATCTTCTTTCTTCTTTCTTTCTGGTGTTTTTTTTGTTTTGTTTTGTTTTGTTTTGTTTTTTGAGACAGAGTCTGGCTCTGTCATCCAAGCTGGAGTGCAGTGGTGTGATCTCAGGATCTCAGCTCACTGCATCCTCCTCCTCCTGGGCTTAAGCCATCCTCCTACCTCAGCCTCATGAGTAGCTAGGACTACAGGCACATGGCACCATGCCCAGCTAACTTTTTCATTTTTTGTTGAGATGGGGTTTCACCATGTTGCCCAGGCCGGTCATGAACTTCTGGGCTCCAGTGATCCTCCTGCCTCAGCCTCCCAAATTGCTGGAATTACAGGCATGAGCCACCATGGTTGGCCTATATTTTTCTTCTAACCCATCCTTCCTAATCTAAAAAAGAATAGTATTATGGAAAATTAGATATTTTCTGGAAGACTTAGTGAAGTTCTTTCATAATCAAGACAGTCAATTGTTAACACCTATTCTTAATATTTTTTCATGTTGAAACCATATTTTCCATGTTGGCACAGAAATCTATATTGTCAACCAGATACTGATCTATATGCATGGATATACTCAAAAGTTGATTTTTGGAAAACTTTACCCTAACTACTAGGCACCCTCTAACTTATGCCAACATTCAAGGGGAATGACTTGTTCTCTGGCCAACTCTGAAGGATAATTCTTCTTCCCTCATTCCCACTTTCTCAAGTGCCTGGCTAGATTTCCTTTCAGTCAAAAATGGTGTCTTTCCACTTTTCGGTGTCAGAAAATGTCCTCTGATATTTTCCAAGGCTTTCCCTTAGACGTCTGATATATGAAAGCCACAAACCAAGAGATGTTACTTGGTTATTCTTCTGGCTTCCCTAAGTTTTCTCCCTGTGTTGAGTTGGAGCAGCTTCTCAGCCACAGTGTCTACCTATACCTATATGCCCTTTGAGAAACTCTCAGAATTATTCTGAGAGTCTGCATTTTTAATGACCTTATTTGATAATGCATGCTATAGACAGATGAAATTTAATGTTTAAATACAGAATCACGTTTACGCACAATGTTATATCCTCTATGTAAGAAAAGGAATCATATTTCTGTCATTTGCTTTTCTACTTAAGAAAAAGGCTTTACTCCCTCCTAATCCTCCCAAGTCTGACATGAAGTCAGGCTGTTTCATATTTGACACCACTGGGAAAATATCAGGAAGGTGGAAATCATGGTGAAGCCATGGATTTAGGATTTTTGGTCTGTGATTTTTGGTAAGTAAATTGTAGTATGTCTGAGTCATTCTCTCAAATCCTTCTGAGTTTGGGGGAATGGGGCTATTGTTGGGGCCACTGTTTGTGACTTAACCCCTAGAAAATTCAAGTAGAGGATTCTATAAATCTGTGATCTGCTATCAACTCTGCTGTAAATAGAGGATCAGGTACAGTTTAAGAAAAGAACATAATCAAGGTATGGAGTTTCTTGGAGATAACACTTTTCTATTTCCTTTTATGAGAAAACATAAGGGTTGTACTAAGAAATTAATATATTTTGAAACTTATGAATAGTAAATTTTCCCATTTAGTACATGTTCATTACTTAAAAATTAAATATGGACTCTTTAAATAATTCAATATTTAAGTTGAGAGGGATCATAGAAATAGAGGAAAGGAGAAGGACCATTTTGGCAGAGAGCCCATAGTGCAAATAATTTGATATTAATACTAGTTAGATGATTGAATTCTGTCAAGGATTTACTTTATTTTCTAAATTAAAGCAGTATTAAGATTATACACATACTAATGTCCCCTTGATTTGCATTCAGATGTGCTTTCTTGAATGGGAAAGAAGAGACATAACTGTGGAATTTTAGTGGCAATTTGTTAAACTTTTGAGCATACATGTATTTGTTTTGCTGAAACCACAGAATCGGATCATGAACAAATAAATTTCTTATACAATTTCACATAATGTCACCAATAAAATGCCTTTACTGAGTTATAATTTTATACTTTCAGGCTTTATATAGGATCAACATAGGAAAAGTTACCTAGAATACCTTCATAATTTTACAAAATTGCAGTTGAAGACATTGTTTTCCATTTTCTAAAGATCCTGTAGCAATTCATCCTTGAAACCAGATTGAAAATTTTTCATTTTAGAAAACTTTAGAAAAATTATAGTTTAGAAAAACTAAAAAATTAGAAAAATTGTATTTGCTCTGTCTAATTAGGCAAGAAGTCAAATATAACTTAATATATAGCCCAATATGTTTCTATTTTTGTCAAAGTCACTAAAAAAACTCAAATTAGATTCGCTGCCTTGCTGCACTAATTAATTTAGTTCAAGTACTTGGTGATTTTAATTTTTCTTTTCTTCTTTTTTTTTTTTTTTTTGAGATGGAGTCTCATTCTGTGACCCAGGCTGAGTGCGTGGCACGGCTCACTGCAACCTCCACCTCCTGGGTTTAAGTGATTCTCCTACCTCAGCCTCCCTAGTAGCTGGGACTACAGGCACGTGCCACCATACCTGGCCAATTTTTGTATTTTTAGTAGAGATGGGGTTTCACCATGTTGGCAAGGCTGGTCTTAAACTCCTGACCTCAAGTGATCCGCCCATCTCGGCCTCCCAGAATGCTGGGATTACAGGCATGGGCCACTGCACCTGGCCTATTTTTCTTATTTTAAAAATTAATCATTTATTTGTAAATGGCGTATAACCATACTGAAATAAAAAAGGTATAAACATGAAATAGATTAAAGCAGGCATTTATATGCATAAATTCTGTGTGGTTGCTTTTTAAACATTCTCATTATCCAGAGTCATCTGTTTTTGTTTTGTTTTTGACAACACGGGCATTATTTATAAGGTTGAAATATAACTTCATTGATTTTATAAATAGGGATGATTATAAATAATAGCAACTTTGTGAGAAGTATACATATACTTTTTTGACACAACAATTAGAGGTGATCATAAAATTAATTTCTAATCCTTTGCCAAATTGGCCAATGGTCAGGAATAAATATTGGCTGCTTTGTTAATGTGTTTATTTTCAGGTCTTTAACAGTATGATCTGCCTGGCCATTGGTCTCAAAGATAATTATGGATGTAGGTTTTGTTCCACACTTCAGAGTTCACCTTGGTAAATGAATATATTCTTTCCTTACCATGTCTTGTGGGGAAAATGAATATATTTACATGAAGCAAGTAGCATATTGCCTGGGGAGAGATGAGCCTTGGCTGAAAAGATGGAATTAGATTTATGTGACAGCAGCTGTTCTGCAATATGTGTAGCAATATCAACCAATTTCGATTCTTGAAATAAGTATGCTCATATTTCCTCCTAACTTCCAACCAAAGTTATGCTTAGGTAGGAACTGTGGTTAATAAGGATACTCCATCAATATTAAATGTAATCATTACAACTAAAATATATGTGCTACTTTATGGTTTATAATATAAATGGATAGGCAGGGAGCCAAAAATGTCAAATTCTGCATCCGTTACGATTATATTTGGCTATGTAGACAAGAATAAGAAAAGAAAACACACACACATACACACAGTGCAAATATAGGAACAAAACACCCCTGGCTTAAACAGGTGGAAAAGCAGTTCTCTCTTATCTACAAAAGGAGCTGAGACAGGTTGTCTCTGGTCCTTGTGGGGGCTCCACAATATCTTGCTGCTCTGTCATCCTTAGTATTATCAATTTATGGGTCCACAGTAGCTACCTGCGCTCCAGCCTTCATGTCTATGTTCCAGGTAAGAGAAAGGAGGAGCAAGAGAAGGGCCCACCTCCTACCATTTTAAGAAAACCCCCTAGAAGTACCACCTAACAGTTCCACTCATACATAATTGGTCAAAACTGAGTCATGTAATCACATCTAACTGCAAGGGAGTTCTGAGAGCTGTAGTCATTTAGCTGGGTACGTTGCTACCTGAAATAAATGAGGGGTTCTGTTACTATGGAGGAGAGAAAGAATGGATGTTGTGCCAGGCACTGTTTCGTTCACTGAAGAGTACCATGTAATGGTTAAGGGCATAGGTTCGGAGTCAGACTGCCTGGTTCCCAATTCTGTCTCCTCATGTATTAGTTTTGCTACCTTGAACAAGTCATCTGGTTTGGTGCCTCAGTCTCTAAAATGAAGAAGACAATGGAACCTACCTCACAGGGTTATTGATTCTAAAAACATAAATCCCTCAATATAGTGCCCAACACATAGAAAATTATCAGTGATCTCTACTAATGTGCTTTTTGTGTATATTTTCCCATTGAATCTTCATAACAATTCTATGAAGTGCTTATTCTTACCCCCATTTTACAGATGAAGAATCTGAAAGTCATAGAGGTTAAATATATTTTTCTATGGGCATTCAGTCAGTAAATGGCAGCGACTAGATCGAGCCCAAGTCCTTTGACTAAAAATCCTTACTCTTTTCCCATACAGAATGCTTCATTACTAGACGTCTGTTATATGATATCTTAGCCCGAGTTTTCCAGAAAGCAGGACCCAAGGCAAAATGTAGGCACCTCTAGGTATCAAATGCAATGGATTCCTTAATCCCCAAGACTGTCTTAAGAAAAGTCATATAAACTACTGCATCTCAGGACAGTCAGTGTTGGGGGAGGAAGAGAAAAACTGTATTCACTAGCTCCTGTCCCCCACTGATGAAAATTTTGCCCCATGTGTGGGGCGGCAAGTGGGCCTCACAGCATCACATGTCAGCAGCAGGAAAAAAGCTCCAGGGTGAACGGTGAGGTGGGTGTATTTTGGACACAAGGCAGGGCATTGTCAAGTTGTTCCTGTGCAAAACTGATTGAAGTGCATACAGAGTTGGTTCCATCGAAATAGCTGAAGCAGAAATAGTGTCCATGGGCCCTGAAAAGAGGTGAAGCCAAGAGGATATTAAGAGGGCATAAGAAGAGTTTAACAAATAAGGCAACTGATACTCCTTTAATAAATCTTTTATTGCCCTTAGCTTGCAGCAAGGTCAAACAGGATATTGCTTAGAGTAATTGTCTAGTTTATGTTTGCCCTTTTGGGTTTAATAGCAATTAAGTATAAACAACTGTAAAAGCACCATTGACTAAGGCACCATGTTGCTGGAGTTGCCAGGTAAAACAGTGAGCACTCAGCTAAATTTGAACCTCAGAAAAACAATGTGTAAGTAAGTCTCAAATATTTCCTGGGCATCATGTTAAGTTTGACTTTGCGGTAAACTACCGATAATTCTTTTAGTACAAATATGTCCTAAATATTGCATAGGACACATTTATATTTAAAAAGATGTTCATTATTTATCTGAAATTCAAATTAAACTGGATGTCCTTTATTTTTTTCCCTCAATCTGGCAACCCTAATGTTAGCTCATGTGGTCATTTAGTATTCTGGCTAAGCACCCAGAATTGGCTCTACACGAAAGTAAGCAGACACACACTAAATGAGATTGAAGTGATAACAGACATTTTCTACTTAAAAAATATTCCCCAGTGGGTTTGCAGTTATAGGAGCTGACATTTTATCACTTGAATCATTTATTTGTATTATGACATTTTATCTTCAGAGGTTTTAATTGAAATGCAAATAAAGTAACTCAGAAGGGTGCCTCGCATCTTACCTACTACCAAGTTAGAATGGCTTAGTTACTATCCTGTAGCTGTGCTGTCTGGAGCACGTGGACTTGTTGGGTGCTGTGCTTGGGGATGAGGGGCTAGAGAATCACGCCTAGGTTTTGCACTGCTTTTAGCTACAAGTCAGGTGGCCCCACAGAGGGAGGCAAAGCAGTACAGTCTTCCCGTGTCCAGGAGAGGAGAACTGGATATTTGTGAACACAATATAATGTCTTTTCATAGAGCCCTAAAGGATTAGGGAAAACCTTGAATTGTTAGATTTTGAGTAGAGAAAATACCAGTGACAATAATAATAAGCTTTTATATCATATGGCTCCATATTATATAATATTTTATTTGGGCATTGAAAAATCCTAGAAGTTATACAAATATAAGTAGCCTCATTTTACAGATTAAAAATTTGAGATTAAAATATTAGGAGACTTGCTTGAGGTCATAAAGCTGCCAAGAAACAGAATAGAGACTGAACATATATTTAGTGACTTGAGATTTTCTGCATGTTTTCCATCAATGGGGCTCAAATTTATTCAAATGACAGAGCCTCTAAGTGTTATGGTGTCCCTTGTGAAACATCTAATTCATTAGGTTATAATATATGTATACAATATCAGAATCATATGTCCATGTCAAAAACTGTCTGCTAAAATAAATATGAGTTATTTATAAGTTTTTCCATGAATATAAATATAGGAACAACTTCATGAGACAGACACTCGCATTACCTTCATTTTGCAGATAAGAAAATGTCATAAAGAAGTTAAGTCACTGGCCCAGTGTCACAGCAAGAAGTAAAAATTAGCCTCCAACCCAGACTGTCTGACTCCAGAACTCATGTTCTTTAAGCATTATGCCATCATTTTGCCAATGCGGAGGAACAAAACTATAAGAGGGATTCAAGATGAAAAGATTTTAAATGGAGCAGATTACACATTAATTCATGTGTGTGTCTGTGTGTGGCAAGAGGTCTTGCAAGACTCCGGTTTATTTGTGCTCATGTAGCTTTGGCAGGTTTTAGAGTTCAAACCATCCTAGAACATCACCCATTCATTTCTTCATTCATTTAACAAGCATCTGCTATCAGTAGGCACAGTTTTATGAAATCCTAGGGATAGAGAGAAGACTAAGATCCAGTTCTTGCCTTGAGAAGAGAGACAGGCAAATAAATAATCACAGTACAGTGTGATCAGAGCTACTCCAGGAAAATGCAACAGTGCCACTAGCACACAGAGGGGTGGCAGGCACCTCACCTAATTTGGGGTCAGTGAAGAATAACTGAGGGAAGGTGACACCTGGCCAGGAGTTTGAGAGATGAACAGAAATTAGTTCTGTGAGGTAGGGGTCACTGGTGGAGGAACAGGACATTCCAAGTGTGCAGGATGGCATCTATAAGAACAAAGCATGACAATACAAAATGGTCCATCAGAGAGTGCCATTTCACTCAGCCATGTTTAAACAATCGTATTAACCTGTAAAACCACTGTTTGCTACCAAAAAGTGTATGCAACATCCCCGACTCTTACGTCCATCCCTAGACCTCTCCCTCCCCAGCCCCTTGCTATCTAACCCCATAACAGAACATCTCCCATCACTGACTCCAATCCCTGGGGTCTGTATCAGACATGGAGTAAGTTTACATGTGTGTGAATTAGGTAAGGTTAACGTTATTCAGTTTTAGTGGTAAAACATATTAATCCTCCAGTGGTGCCCAGTGTTTAGAGGAAGGCTATTTTGGTCATTTTTGCATTGGAATACGGGAGAAAGGCATCTGATGAGGTCTGAGTGTAGAGAGTGCACTGGGATCTGCAGCAACAGCTTTTATTATCAAATATACTCCCAATGTTGTCTAAGGCTCTTCCCAAGCCTTCACAAAGAAGCAGAACTCTATTGCCCTGATGTGGGACACATATACCAAAAACCCAGAAGCCAAGGGACACAGATATCATTTTGTTTAGCAAATGATGGGCAGAAATTCAGGGGTTGGTCGAGCTGCATGGGGAAATGATTTCAAAAGAGAGTCAATGAGGCCATTTCAAACTTTCTACCTTTTCCTTCAAGAACAATTTCACTCCAGCTCTGACCCAAGAACACACATTTAGCCCAAGCAAATCTCCCAAGTTAGCGCAACCCACTCTCCTTAGAAACCAGTCTATCAAGCCACCTGCTATTACCATAGCATGGCTTTTGGAGTGGGAGGATGTCTCTCATCCTTTTTCCTCTCTCCATCCTGCTTCAAATGACTCATCGAAATTCTTCTACCAACACATACAGTGTTCCTCCTGCGAAGATTACTAGGTAATACTGTTTTCTCTGTCTTGTTGCATTTTCTGCCATGTTTGTTCTAGCCCAGTGATGTATCAATGCACCTTATTGATTGGCATCTGCCCCAGGGGCCCTTTCATCCAGCTTTAACCAGTTCCAAAGCATGTAACTGCCTGCCTCTTAGGTAGTTGAGAACCATTATATTAGAATTACACAAACAGAGAGAGAACCAAAATTCTGCAGATGACCACCCCAAAATATTGTTGTGTTACTATAATTGGGAACTTTTCTGCCCATGGTGGATGAGGTTTGAGCAAACAAAGATGAAGGTTGTGGGTGATGGAGTAAATAGATTAATGCTTTTTGTCATCTCCCTAAGCATCCTGAGCATGTGTATTTGTCAGGGTCCCAGCAGGAAACATGTGGCACTCAAAGTGCATGATTAGAGAAAGGTTAATGAAGAGAATATATACAAGTGTAAGGGTAGAGTTGAGGGAAACCAAGAGAGGATAGTGAAACCCTCCTATGCTAGCACCAGCAGAGACTGTTACTACCTCTATGACCTCCAGGCCTAAGAGGCAAGAGGATGGAGAGGTTACAGGAACCTGGAGAAGTTCACCCAACAGGAGCTGTGGCATTTGGTTGGGGAATGCAGCCATTGTCAAACCATGAACTGACAAGGAAGAAGTAACCTCTCTCTCTCTTCCCTTCTTCTAATCTTTTGCTGGTGGTGCTCAGAGCCCAATCCCAATCAGAAACCCAGGAGATGGGCAGCCTAACTGATGTGGTCCATAAAGGTCAACCTCTTGGGGCACAGAACAGGGTACAGAATAGATCTGAATCAAGTAAATGCAGAAGAGTGAGTGCAACATCTACCTCAGTCAATGATTACCACATTTTAAAAATGGCTGGATCTGCTCACATTATGTTAAACACAGTGTGTACACTGAGCCTAACAATGATGGCTAGCAACTTATAACTGGATATCGGGGGCGCAGCATGACTAAAACCATCTCTCATGTCTATACATATTGCAGATGCATTCCATAAAATTTCTGAATTCATCTCTTAAGAAAAACTATGCTTTTTACACAAGTTCCTTAAAAGAATCATAACTACATGAAAAACACTACAGTATGTTCACTAAAGGCTATAATTAATTTTGGACAACTTATAGACTTTGAAATGCCTTGTTGAAATGCCAAAATTTCTGACATTTTCCGAAAGAAAATTTGCCCAGCAGGCAAGACAGTGGATTTTATTGTGGACTAATAGCTGTCCATGCAGCGTGATTCACCACAGTGCCTCCTCACTGGGTCCTGAGGTGGGACATCAAATAATTAGAAATTCCTTTTCATGGCTTAGTAGTTTTGTTGTTTTATTTTTGTAAAATGTAAATACCCTGAGAATTAAAACATCATTCATTCATTCACTTAATTCTTTCTTCTTGAAATGTTTATTGCTACTATCTGTTAGACTTGGAGTAAAAACATGAACGAGACAGTCTCTGTCCTCAAGGCGATCAGAGTCGAATGGAGATTGGACAATGTAGTCAAGGATTCCAGAATTGGTTGATACATGCTATGGTAGAGGCATGCACAAGATCCTATGGGGGGACTATCTAAGTCTTTCACGATGGATGGAGAAAGGGAAGGACGGTGATGAGAATAAAGAAAGACTCTTCACAGCTGACATAATGCCTCAACCAAAGATAAATGGGAGTGCGCCAGGTAGATTAAGTAGAGACAGTGTAGAAAGGAGATTGCAGGAAAAATAGACCCTTCCTCACTTGGCTTCAGATGATATGAAGCTAGAAGGAGACTCTAAAGTGTAATGAGGAAGGGACTTGAATGTTATTCTAAGGAATCAGTGAAAGGTTAAGTAGAGGAAAGGCCCTCTAATATTTGACTACAGAAAAATCATCTTGAGGCAATGCAAAGGATTGGATGAAGGAGTCAAAACTGGAAAATGAGTCAGTTAAGAAGGCCTTGCAATAGTTTTAGCACAAGGCGAAAAAGTGTAAACTAATGAGTAAGAGGAGAAAGAATGGAGAGATTCCAAAAAAATTTTAGTAGGTTACTGAGCATGACTATTTAATCAATTCACTGTGATAAAGACTAGGAGAGGGTGTGGATAATTAAAGGAGAAAGATTATTATGATGCCTGTGTTTTTGTCTTGGGAGACTGGGTAGAGAAGTTAGCATCGAATAAGATGAAGCATACAGGCAGAGGGGCATGTTCACAAAGGAAAGTGGTTGAGTTTTATCTCACATATCTTGAGAAAAAGCACAGGAGAGAAGTCCGAGAGGTGTGAATATGAGTGATAACTAAAGCAGTGGGCCAGGAAGAGCCCTCTTAGGAACTATGGGGGGCAAGCAGAGAAGAGGTTGGAAGGCTAGTCTTTCAGGAAGCACCCATATTTGAGGGTCATATTAAGGAAGCGTACATAGAGCACATAGAGATGAGAGTCAGAGATTTTAATGAAGCAGTGGTCTACAATATCACGTGCTACACAGACAGATCATACTAATCAGGATGCATTTGGCTGCAAGTAACAGAATAAAAGTGGCTTCAGTCATTATAAATGACTCATCAATAGTCTGAGGTAGGTGGTCTCTTTCTGGGCTCTGTGACCCAGCGATGTCATGGAGGATCCAGATATTTTCCATTCTTCTTCTCTGCCCACCTTCAGGGTGTAAAAAATTTCACCTTCAGGGTCACAGGCTGGACATTACAAGCAAAAAGTTTGCATGTGAGAACTTGCCAAACAGAAATCAAGGGGAGTAGAGACAATAAGGCTTTCTCCTTGTGTGCCTCATTCTTTTTCAAGGAAGAAAATATTTTCCAGGGGATGGCATCAGATTTCCCCTTATGTCTCACTGATCAAGGGTCCTTGCCCTTCCTAGATCAATAACTGACAAAATGAAAGGCGTTGCCATGACTGCCTGAGCTCAATCATGACTCATCTCTGAGGGCTGGGCAAATAAAATGGAGTCCTGTTAGCAAGGTCTGTCTCCTACAGGAGCCCAGTTAGTGTAAGGACCGGGGAGTGTCCACTGGATTTGGCAATTAGGAGCTTACGGGTGGCCGCAGTGAGAGAAGTTTTAATGGGGGCTGAGTTAGGAAGTGGCACTGAAACCAAATTATAGTAGGTTGAAGACTGCATAGTAGTAGGCTGTAGGCTGTTCTTCGACTAAATGGGAGTACGTTTATTAACCCTTTGCTGAAAACAGATTTTTATGAATGGAGAGATAGCAAAGGTTATCTAAGAGTTCAGGGAAAGAAAAATCAAGAAAGAAGAAGTTGAAAGATGGAAGACAAACTGCCCAATTCATCATTTGAAAAAAAGTCCTCCTTTTGGCAAGGAGGAGGATTTTCTCCAAATTTTTCCAAATTTGAATTTCTTTTCATTGCTAGTCTCAGCCACAAATGTAATTTTTAGAAGTCTGAGTCAGCAACAAGAAAGGGAGGCTGTTCTGAACTCTGAATAGAGCCTTACTATTTCACAGCTGTATACAACTAGGGGAGAAATGTGATTAGAATGTTTCTACAAAGAACCTAAATTAAATTAGCTCAGAAGAGATTCAATTTTGAACTCCTTCTAGGATTTTTGATAGAGAGATTATAGATTTCATTTTTAAAATAAGGATAAGGTGGAGAGTAGGGTGATACATCCCATTGAATAAGAGAATAGATTTTCTATTAAAGGCATGCAGTGTACATTTTTCTTTGGCACTTAAGAATAGTCTGTGGGCTGGGTGCAGTGGCTTATGCCTGTAATCCCACACTTCGGGAGGCCAAGGTGGGATTACAGGTGAGCAGATCGCTTCAGTTCAAGACCAGTGTGGGCAACATGGTAAAACCCTGTCTCTACCAAAAAAAATTAGCTGGGCGTGGTGGTGCACACCTATAGTCCCATCTACTCATACTCACAAGGCTGAGGTGGGAGGATCACTTGAACCCACGAGGCAGAGGTTCCAGTTTGCTGAGATCATGTCACTGCACTCCAGCCTGGGCGATTTCGTAGGGCCCTGTCTCAAAAAAAAAAAAAAAAAGAACAGTTTGTGTGTGCCTCTATGAGCCTCAAAATGCATCTTTTCCTCTGTCCACCCATTACTGAGTAGAGTGGTAGATAGCCTCCTCTTCATATCGATAAACTCAAGAACAGACATTATCAGTAAGCTTTTGGTTGTTGCTGTTGATGAGTTGTCTCTTATGCAGCTGTGGTCATTGGAGTCTTAACTTTTGAGGTTAAGAAAATGTAAAGCAGCAGGAGAAAGGTTGTGTCTCGTACATAAATTTACTGATCAGAGTACACAGAGGACAGCTGATGATCTCTTTTCCTGGTTGTACGGCACTATCTCTAAACATGCATTTTACAGAAAGAGTCTTAAGTACAGGGAAGTTAAATACAGGGTAATCCAGTCTGTATCTGGCTGGCGCCTTTTTGAATTGCTTTAACCAATTTGGAACAAAATTCACTCTGGGTTTTACCAACTTAGAAGCACAGAGTATCAGAGATGAAGGATTTAAGCAGTCCTCTGATTAATATGAGAAAACAGAGGTCTGGTAATCTCTGTCACATACAGCCCCAAACCAGAATCTGCAGCCTTTGCTCTGCTCTACCTGGTGGCCTCACTTTTACAATATCATATTTAATTAAGAGAAAATCCTAGGAAAATCCTAAAATCTCAATCATTGCCAAGCTCTCTTTAATTTTCAGGCATAAAAAGGCCTGTAGCTCTTGTTCTAGGCAGTGACCAGCAGCAAGCTCGGAAATGCTTTGTATGTGTGGAATTGCTAAAGGAACTTAAACTGCAATTTGCCTATTTATCCAATTCCTTGAATTTTGTTTTTTTATGGAAAGTTAAAGAGTGTTTCATCTAGTTCCTATACTTATACTTTCTTTTCTTTTCTTTCCTGTTTTTTTTCGAGACAGAGTTTTGCTCTTGTTGCCCAGGCTGAAGGGCAACAGTGCAATCTCGGCTCACTGCAACCACCGCCTCCCGGGTTCAAGCGATTCTCCTGTCTCAGCCTCCCAAGTAGCTGGGACTACAGGCTCCTGCCACCATGCCCAGCTAACTTTTTTTTGTATTTTTAGTAGAGACAGGGTTTCAGCATGTTGACCAGGTTGGTCTCAAACTCCTGACCTCAAGTGATCCACCCGCATCAGCCTCCAAAAGCCCTGGGATTACTGGCATGAGCCACTGCACCCGGCCCTATACTTATACTTTCTTTTGATAACAGGACAAAAACTTGTTAGGGTTCTTAGCTGTAAGCAACAGATATCAAACTCTGGCTAATTTAGGCAGGAAATGGAATTTAATGAAAGGATATTGGATAGTTTCTACACTCTCTGGAAGGGATAGGAATCAGGTTTAGAGGATACGCTGTCACACAGTGCTGAAATCATGCCATGGAACTAGTTCTATGAGCACCCACTGCTGCTACTGCTGCTGCATGATGGTCACTGCAGATGGCACTCCCAGCATGGCCAGTGTTGGCCCCTGGGCATGGCTGCTTTCCCTACTGACTCTGAAAATTGGACGTAGCTGTCACTCCATTACCAGAAAGGATATGGTTTAGTCCCCTCTTGGATCTCTAGTTTCCAATTTCAAGTCTGGGGCAAGTGCATCTGATTGGCAGAACCTTGGTCATATGCCAATGTGCTAGCAGCAAAGGAGGCAGGAAAAGCAAATTTCTGGCATATTCAATTTCCCACAGTGGGAGATTCAACTCTTCTTTATAATGGGAGTGGTTCAGACGCTACACAGCCAGTACAAAAGCCAAATGTGGATAATATCCTATCCAATGTACTGTGTATCACAGTAGTTTCATCTTATTGTTCTTACTATTATTTATTGTTTTGAGTAGGTAATATATTCACACATTGCAAGGTTCAAAAGATAAGAAAAGACAGTATATAAAAAAAAAAAACTTTCCTCTCTCCTGGCTCTGAGACATCCACATAGACTCTCTTGTATAATGAATTGGTTACTGTCACCAATATTCACTTTTGCTCCCTGGAGAAGCACTATTTTCCTCCACCCTTTCTAGGCAGACTTGATCATGTGATTTGACAATGAATTGTAAGCATAGGTGATGTTATCACTTCTGGGCAGAAGTTTTAAAAGCCAATTTAGATTTTTGCCTCGTTCTCTTTCCTTCTGCCTTGTTGACTGGCAATGTTCCAGATGGTGCCAGACTGAGTTCCAGAGTGCACTATTTGATATTTTGCACCCTTTCCATGATGCTTTGTGGCCAGAGGGGCTGCCTTTCATGGACAACATCAACAAGTTTCCTTGTCCTCTGGCTTCTGTTTGGGTTCAACTAACGAGAGGTACTGGTTAGATATCAGGGGGCAGAGGAGGGCGATGTTGAGATATTGATTCTCTGGCTCCCTCCCTTTCAGGTCTCCATGGGCTGGTTGCATTCCCGTACCAAAGATCTCCATCTTCTGTTCGGTGACATCTACTCTCTTTAGGTTCTGGTCACTGCTGTTGCTGGGCCTGGGTGCTGTGCCATTTTTGTTGACTTCCGTGAACCTTACCCTCATCTTTACAAAGAGTACCTTTACTAAGCTCTCCTAAATTACTTGAGTATGTCATTTGTTTCCTACCAGGATCCTGACTAATACACAGAATGAAGACCAACTATCATGAGAAGACCTTTCCCCAACCTGCACTGGGCACACATCACAAACACTGAGATTTCAGTCATTTTTTACCACCACAAATCCTCGCCTATCCTGACTAACGTGCAACATTTCTAGCGTCTTATAATACAGTTATATTTTAACCAAGAATTGGTGTCCCAATCAGTATGAAGCTTCAATAAAAATATACCTACTCTGGTTCTATTCCTGGAGAGTCTAATTCGGTAAGACTTAGGTGGAACTCATAGTTTCTATTTTTAATAAGCTCCAAACCAAGGGTTTTGAGGATTTCCAATATGTAGAATATTCTTGTATTAGCCTATGTTTTTCAGATATGTTTTATGACTTGCAGAATATGGGGGTATATTACTCAGGGTTCTCCAGAGAAACAGAACCAATAGGGGGTGTGTGTGTGTGTATGTGTGTATGTGTATAGACACACATGCATGTGTACACACACACATACACACACACACACACACACACACACACACAGAGATTTTAAAGAATTGGCTCATGTGATTATGGAGTTTGGCAAGTCCAAAATCTGCAGTTCAAGTTTGAAGGCAGTCTGCTAGCAGAATTTCTTCTTGCTTGGGGGAGGTCAGTCTTTTTCTGTTCAGACATTCAACTGATTAGAAGAGACCCACCCACATTATGGAGGACAGTCAGTTTTGCTCAAAGTCCACTGATGTAAATGTTAGTCTCATCTAAAAACACCCTCACAGAAACATGTTTGATCACATATCTAGGCACCATGACCCAGCCACGTTGACACATACAAAAATTAACCATCGCAAGGGATTGTGTGGACCATGGGTAGGATTAAATGCAAAGTATGGAAGGGAATGGTAACATTCTTCCATTGACAGAAATGTAAAAAAAAAATCATATATATGTCAGTATCTGTATCTGTCAATGTCAGTCAGATTGACATCAGCTAAAATCTAAGTAAAATTCCTAGGTTCATTAGAGATATATATATATAATTTCCTTTATAATCCACATAGATTAATTATAACTGTATAGTTAAAATATGGGCTTTGGAATCAGATAGGCCCAGTTTTGAGCCCAATTTCCACCCCTTACTTGCTGTGTGAATTTAGACAAGCTCCTTGAATCCTTTGGTTTTCCTAACTATAAAATGTTTTCTTTAATGTTGGGATTCAATTTTAAAATGTATATGAAGCAGTTAGTACTTATTACATAGTAGATGTTCAATATGGTTATTAGTAAATGTATATCTTCAAAAATACTGTGTGTGCAAAATTGCATTTCAGTTCATAATAATATGAAAAGGGACCAACCATTGTGAAATCTTTTAGATATTTTTTTCTTCAAAGAATTGAGAAATAGTGGTAATGTAATTCATCACTTTCAGACTTTTATCTCACATGCTTGTACCAGGAGAGGATTCCTGGAAGTGAGGCAGAACCAGGGGCTTGGCTAAGTGGGAGGGAGAACAGCTCAGATGTCTTAGCACTCATGAACATTATGTCTGGGAACAGTTTCAGATTCAGAATAGTTGCACGGATATATTGGCAGAGAACCCTTCTCTTCTTTAACTAAGTACAAATGACTCATTTCTAACCTTAATGAGAAAAATGAGAAAGGAAGTGTGAGTCCCAGCATTGGCAGGAAAATCTACATACATCGTCTTCCACCCTTTGGCAATCAAACCTAGGATGTATTGTTCATATCTAAGCTTCTCCTTGAAGAGTAGAGAAAAATGCTGCTGTTGAACCAAGCATATATCCTGTCTAACCCGAGAGAGGGGCAGAGAGCTTAGCAGCAATCTTGTAGCTAACCAGAGCTATCCACAGGCCTCCCTGGATGCTGTTCTTGACCTTTGTTTCACCATTTTAGTTATTTGCAACATTTCCTCTGGGCAGCTACAAATACTTTGAGATCATTAGTCTGTAATTGTCACAAACTACATCTTTGTCAAATTGATTTAATCCCATACTGCTTAAAAGGTGATGGATCCAGAATAGCAGTCTTGAAACTTTTGGAGTAAAATTCCATAGCTTCCTACAATGCTCTGCTGCACCCAATAAACCTGTCTCCCATTGTGTAATGCTCTTTTTCTCTACACATCCCATTCTGCTTTGTTCTGCTTTATTACCTAAGTCCTGGGTTATGATGTCAAAAGGTTCTAGTGAGAACTACTTTAGATCTTTTGAGTGTCTGGTAGTATTCTAAACGGACCTACAAAAAGCAGGATTTTTCAGAAAACACTCCCGTTTCATGTCGTGCTATTCTTAAAAGTAAATACACAATACAATGATCACATGAATTTGGTGTAAGAGATGTCAGTTGGTTGTAAATATTTCACAACTGTATAATATTCTGTTGTATTTTCAGAACTTAGCGTTATATTTTGAGAGAACTTCCTTCTAGAAGCCTCAACACTTCGTTTGCTCTTATCGTTTTCTGGGGTCTTCCTTCTGCTCCTTTGTTTTTTCCGCTATCCACTCCTTCAGCAAAGATAATATGGTGCAGAAAAAGGAAACACTGGTGGATGAATTATAAGGACAAGGAAATCAGTAGGACTCAGCTGTCATCACTCTCATGGTGTAACATTTGGACTCTGTTAACTATGGCGGACTCCGTGAGACACAACAGACTGGAAGTAGGTCATCTTTAAGTCTCTCAAGCTGTATGACTCTAAGAACTCCATGGAGTATGTAAACAAGGATGTTATCCTCTTCAAACGAGGACATGCCAGGATTATATCAAATACTGTTTCATCCAAGGTTTAGGGCTATCCCTTGGTGGAACATAATTGTATCCTTATTTTGGATAACTGGGTATTTCCTGACATTTTAAAAGCAAAGACTTTTAAAATATGTAAAAAATATAACTGGTTAATTTCTTCTAGAGTCATCTTTTCTGCATTGTTTGTTGTAGTAAAAAATATGTAACATTTACCATCTTAACCATTTTCCATAGTGTTAGGTAAATTCATGTTGTTGTGAACCAAATCTCCAGAACATTTTCATCTTGCAAAACTGAAACTCTATCCTCGTTAAATGACAACTCTTCTTTTCCCCTTCACTCATCCCCTGGCAACCACCATTCTACTTTTTGTTTTAATGGATTTGTCTACTTTTGATGCTTCTTATAAGTGGAATTATACAGTATTTGTCTTTTTCATGACTGGCTTATTTCACTTCACATAACTGCCTCAAGGTTCATCCATGGTGTAGCATGTGACTGGATTTCCTTTCTTTCTAAGGCTGAATAATATTCCATTGTCTGTGTATACTCCTTTTTTTTTTTTTTTTTTCATTCATCTGATGATGGACTTTTGGGTTGCTTCTACCTCTTGACTATTGTCATAGCCCCATTTAAAAAATATTGCAATTTAATTTAACAATTTAACTCTTACCTTCTCATTCCCTCTGGTGGATTTAATAAATGCAATATCATCTGTAAGGCACATGTTCCAATAAGGGACAGAACGTAGCATGAGAAGAGAGTTGAAAGCAGAATCCTGAGGAACCCAGTTCCTTTAAGATGCCAGGAAACTAACAAGAAGGAGGATGATAAGGAAGAATCAGTGGGAAAGAACAAGCCCCAGGGATGGGAGTGCTTCCAAGAGGAAGAAGACAAATGTCAGGAAGTACAAGGAGGCCAAGTAAGGTAAGTACAAAAGGGTGTTCACAATAGCAAGGCTGTTTGGATGGTTTGCAGTTTCAGAAGAGGCTGGAAGGCTGATTAAAGTGAATGAAGGAGTGAGTGGGAGGTGAGAAGGTATAGGACTCTGTTGGAGACCTCTCAAGAAGTTTAGATGTGACAAGAGGAAAGAGACTGGGTGGTAACTAGAGGAGGATGTAGTATTTTTGTTTTGTTATTGTTTCTTAACCTGAGAGAGACTTCAGGATGTTTAAATGTTTGTTTCAGTTTAACTACTGTTATATAAAAAACTACCCAGCCAGGTGTGGTGGCTCACGCCTCTAGTCCAAACACTTTGGGAGGCCGAGGCAGGTGGATCACTTGAGGTCAGGAGTTCAAGACCAGCCTGGCCAACATGGTGAGACCCTGTCTCTAGTAAAAAATACAAAAATTAGCCGGGCATGGTGAAACTCTGTCTCAAAAACAGAACAACAAAACAAAAACTATCCCCAAACCGGATGGCTTAAAAGAAAACATTTTATTTTGCCCCATGATTTTGTGGGTCAGAAACTGAAAAAGGGCTTAGCTGGGTGGTTTGGCTTTGATCCACGTGGTGTCAGCAGCAGTGGTTGAGACTGGAGGGTCTGCTCTCCCAATGGCTGCTTCACCAGCACATGGGGTGCTTTGGTGTTCCTTGGCATCTCTCTCCTCTCCCAGGCTTCTTACAGAATGGCAGTCTCAGGATAATCACACTCATTCCATGGCAACTCACTTCCAAGAGACCCAGGTAGGAGCGGCAAGGTTTCTTTTGACCTAAACTTGAAAGCCAGAGAATATCATTTCTGTGGCTTTCTTTTGGTCATGCAAGTCATTAAGGCCTGCACTGATGGATTCAAAAGGAGTGAAGGAATAGACTCTATCGCTTGATGAGGGATGGCATGAAGCCAGAGGGAGGGAGGGACTTGATGGCAGCCATCTTGGAGACAAATAGAGCGAGAGATTGAAGTTGCTCAGGTAGCTGAGGTGGCAGGAGTTGATGAGACATTTGAGATTTGAAACCACAGATAGGTAGACTGAAAAATCTGTGGCAAGAGGAGGGAGCTCTTTTTATGACGCTACAACCCTCTATAAACCACATACTCGAAGGTAACCTGAGGACACTTTACAGAATGCTGCAAAGTCACAGAACTCTACCTACTTTCTTCATGCACTTGGCACTCTCTAGGAGGAAATTGAGGGAGCTAGGGGACCGTTGCCAAGCCAAAGGGTACTATGGTTTCACAGATAAATACGCTAAAGGGCCTACTACTGTTATATACTGGTCTTTAACTCTCCCATCTTAAGTAGGAGCTGAGGCAATCACTGCAGTCAAAGGTCTCTCTTGTTATCTTTACCCACCTATCTTTACGAGTAATCAGTGATTAACACTTCCAATAAAACAATTGTTCTGCCACTTTGAGAGGAAGTGCAGTGAACAGCCCCTGGACTTAAGCTAACTACTCCAAACTACTCCATCTTCTAGCTATGTGACCCTGAAGGCCAGTTACTTGAGTTGAACAGCAGTTTTCCCATCTGTAAAATAGGCACCAATAACCACACAATAACCTCAAAGGGTTGTTGCAATAATAAAATAATTATCATAAAGTGGCACTTAGTAAGCTCTCAGTAAAGTTAAGGTATTTTTATTCTTAAAGCTGTTATATCTTCAAATGAGCGCCTCAGTTTCATCTTAGGGCAGGAAGCAGTTTAGACCCTTAACATCCATAAGCATTTGCTAGACACACTGGAAATCATTGTGACTCACTCTCCACAAATGAGGCCCTTTGTGCAGGAGTGGAATTTTACCTTGCGTGCTATCCAAACTTTATAAGCTTCTCCAAGGGCTAGCTAACAGAGAGAAAGTGTCTTGGCCACTTAAACAAGAAAATGAAGCTCACTGAATCAGAGGGCTAAGAAAGAGACTTTGAGCCTCTTTCTAGTTTGCTCCCACCTATACCATCCACACGTGAGAATCTGCCTTTCTGCAAACAGCCCATGGATCTTACCAATTCCATCTCCAGTTACCTTCTCTCCCAGTCAGCCCTGCCCTCCCTCCACCCAGACTCAAGAAGTCAGAGCCCTGGGCCTCCTTCTTGCCTGGGAGCCAAGTTGGAACAATGGCATTTATCAGTCTTGTGCCGTATTTTAAAATGAGCTATGATAACAGAGCACTTTGACTAGCATTTTTATAAATACCATAAAAAAAAATCTTCCTTGGGCCAGTTTCAAGAATGTGGGGCATTAGGTCAGTGAACAATGAAGCAGAACGGACTTGATCTCTTTGTTTGGCCAGCCGGATACCCACGGCTGGTTATAATCACCTTAATGGTTTCTCAGCATTCCCCTTGCTCTTCACAATATTCAGCTTTCTGCAGAGAGGGTCATTTATACATATGACACTCTGAGCACTCCCATATCCCACCATAATACTCTGGATTCCAGGCTGAATAGAGCTTGACCACGAAGTTTCACCTGTGGCCTGCTCTCAACTCCTGCCCTTGATGTGCAAGTGCAAGTGGATCCTGGATGTCCTCCCTCCAGCCTGTGCAGGAGGTCTCTTCCTTGCCTACATGCTAGGAAGCATTTCCTGACCGATTCTTCATTCTCACACTCTCCACTCCCCACAGCACCTGCCCGCCCTTTTCCAGTTAACTCACTCTCATAGTAACTGAGTTCCCGTGTACCATTTACGGATTTTAACAATGGAGTTCTATGTAGGCTTAGAGTTTTCTGACTTTTTTTTTTCTCACTGAAAAAAGAAACGAAGGAACCCTGATACTAGCTCTTAATCCAAAATGATTCTACCCAGGGTATCAGGAAACAAAAGTGAAATGACGGTGGGGAGTCAGGGGTGAGGTGGGGAGAAGTGTGTAGGTGACTCTGGTAGCGGCGATGAAGTCGTGGGGACTCCATAATCAAGACATTGATGTTAGGTGTTTGTCTAGGGGCCAGAAGTATCTTAGGGGCTGGGTCCATATCTGTTTTTTAAATTATTACTTTATTATTCTTGTACATACCACATAACTGAGGTAAAAAACTAGAGGTCAAAGTTCCTATTTGATCAGTCATTCTAACAGAGAAACTGCTTATATTTCTTACTTTGGGTTCTTTCAGGTTCACAGTGTTTTTCAACAGTTTTTTAAAAAAGCATGATTTCCCCTCCTAAGGACCCTTGGTAGATATTTTCTCCTAAATGAACCCCCATGAATTTTTAATCCCTCAGGTATACTGTAAATTTGTATAATATATGCATAGCTGTGCTTTATACATGAAAAGAGCAATATTGTTTTGTCACCCACGTAAGCGGTCCCCAATCTTTCTGGCACCAGGGACTGGTTTCATGGAAGACAATTTTTCCACAGACCATGGGGGAATGGTTTCGGGATGAAACTGTTCTACATCAGATCATCAGGCATCTGTTAGATTCTTATAAGGAGCGTGAAACCTACATCCTTCTCATGTGCGATTCACAATAGGTTTCATCCTCCTACCAGAATCTAGTGCTGCTGTGGATCTGACAGGAGGCGGAGCTCAGGCGGTAATGTTTGCTCGCCTGCCGCTCACCTCCTGCTGTGCGGCCCAGTCCCTAACAGGCCACGGACTATACTGCTCCCTGGCCGGGGAGGGGTGGGGAAGGAACCCCTGCTCTATGTAACCAATTTTAGCCCCTTGGCGGCTATATCACCCCTGTTGAGAATATATGGCCCAGAACCAAAGCAAGACAAGGCAAGTAGTTTATGAAGAAAATGCTGGAAGAGGAGTGGGAAAGTGAGACAGGGATAGAAAGGAAGCCAAGATAGAGGAATGTGAGCAGGTTGCCACTGTAGGCAGCTGGAGTCCAGTCTCACTGGGGTTCACTGGGAACCAGGATGAAACACCCACCTCCAGGACATCTTGCCTGAGGGGCCAGGTAGCTACCCAGAAATTCCCATCAGTCATTGGGTGAGGGTTGTTCCCAGGGGAACAGGCATTCTCCAACCATTTTATTTTGTCCATGCTTGGGCAGAATGGGCCATAGAGGACAGAGAAAGCCCTCAGGCAGGGTCATGGGGGCTGGCAGCAGCCTGAGCTGTTAACTCCGGCACAAACAACGGTAAGTGCTGGAGATGTGGTGGAGGGCACTGACACTTGCTGCGCTATTTTTAATGTTTCCTTCCATTGCATGGCCCCGTGATATGCTGTTTTTACATAGCTATAATCACAACTATTACAGATAGGATTTTGTACTGTACTTTTTCACTTCAAGCATTTTTTCAGGTTGATCCAGTTTTCATAATTATAAGTTTTAAAGGCTGCATAATTTCACCTCATATGCACATACCATAATTCCCATAACTATTTCCCCATTGCTAAACATTTTGTTAATTTCCATCTTTCCTGCTGTTATAAATAAATTGCTAGCGGAAAAAACCCTGGAAGGCACAAATTAAAATACAGCAAATTGTCTTTAAGTGATAGAATTATAGGTATTTTTTTTTTGTTCTGTCTACTTTCCTATAATTGCTTTTGCAGCAGGAAAAATAACAGTTTTATGCACTAATTTGGCTAGCCTAAATAGTACCCAGTTGTTCAATCAAACACCAATCTAGATGTTGCTGTGAAGGTATTTTATAGTTGTGATTAATGTCTACAATCAGTTAACTTTATGTAAAAGAGATTATCCTTGATAATGTGGGTGGGTTTGATCTAATCAGTTGAAAGGCTTTAAGAACAGAACTGAGGTTTACTTGAAGGAGAAGAAATTCCGCCTTTGACTACAGCCTCAGATCTGACTTGAGCTTCCAGCCTGTCCTTCCTGATGACCTGCTTTATGAATTTTGGGCTTACCTAGCCATCTCCCACAATCACATAAGTGACCCTTGCAGTAAATCTTTTTTTATATATTATCTGGCAGAACACTTAATGATTCCATAAGTTCTCACTGCTCTCCATCAAGATACTGCAAAAAACATCTTAAAGCATACAGATGTTGTTTCTTATTTTGCATTTTTTTTTCTTTCCAGGATTGAGATTTCTAGAAGTGGCATGAACATATTTAATTAACATGTACATTCCTTATTATAAACCCCAAACAGTTGATACAGGGAACCCAGAGCCAAATTAAAAGGTGAGCCAGATGGGGATGAAATGAGGTATCAATCTAAAATGGGTCTTGGAACATCTCTGAAAATATTTCAAGAAGATAGAGAAAACTGAGTTCAACAGGAGCCCTCTCAGAGAGAGTACTGTTTGTGATTAGAAGGATAATTTAGTAAATTCCTTGGTCTGGGGCAACGAGACTTCCAAAGAGAATACTTAAAAACAAACAAACAAACAAAAAGTTTCTGACTGGGTGTGGTGGCTCATACCTGTAATCCCAGCACTTTGGGAGGCCAAGGCGGGTGGATCACCAGAGGTCAGGAGTCCGAGACCAGCCTGGCCAACATGGTGAAACTCCGTCTCTACTAAAAATACAAAAATTAGCTGCGCGTGGTGGCACACTCCGGTAATCCCAGCTACTCGGGAGGCTGAGGCAGGAGAATTGCTTGAACCTGGGAGGTGGAGGTTGTAGTGAGCCGAGATTGTGCCACTGCACTCCAGCCTGAGCAACAGAGTAAGATTCTATCTTTAAAAAAAAAAAAAAAAGGGGGGGGTGTTTCTAAACTCCCCTCTAAAAGTGGTGAATCCAATTAACTATAGGAGCTTTTTCTTGGTTGGAATGTTCCAGTTTGGGACCAGAGCTGAACTGCAAGGAACAACCAAGGAGAGGCAAACCTCTACTACAATGGTCAGTTTATCCCCATGAAGCCCTTTGCCTCCCCTCTAAGAAAAACTTTAAAAAATATTTAAACAAATGTCTGTTGAATGAAGTGTCAAAATAGTAATCCAGCTGGGTTGCCCACTTACCTAGGTCATGCCCATGGACCGCAAATTGATATCTGAATTAAATTTATTAACCATGTGAAGTGTATGTTTACTGTCTTGAAACAGTAAGGGGCAAATCTTATGACATTTTTAGAGTTTGGAGTAGAGACAGTTTGCATAATGGTGGGAATATGAGATGCCTAAATCCCAGAAGGTCCCATAAACGGTGTAGGGTTTCAAGAGCTGTTTTCCAATTATTCAAGCAATGTATTTTGAGTTCCAGGCATTATACCAAGTGCTATGGGTACAGAAGTGAGACAGTATAGACGGTCCTCCTGAGAGAGACTGGGGGAAAGTCAGCAGTAATCATATAGTGAGTACATGTATAATTACCTAATTATAAGCACAGTAAAGGAAACATATATGCTGCTATGAGGACATACAATAGAATGAATAGACTTAGACACGTCAGAATGGTAGAAGCAGCTTTGTAGAAGCAGGAGGTGTTCTGGTGGGACTGATGATGAAGCTGCCTTTCCTAAGCTGTATGTGAGTCCCTGAATTAGGTTGGGCGTGTGTTTGTGAGCATGTGAGTAAGTGTGTGTGTGTGGAGGGGGTGGGAGGGAAGAGCAGATAGGAGATAGGCTGAAGAAGTTAGTGCCTGTGGCTATTCATCTTGGTATTTAGAGAGACGATCTAATCATCTCTTAGCAAAATAGCAGAAGGAAGACACAGCAAATACACTAAAAATATGAGTAGCTTTCCAGTGCCTCAAATAGTCCTGGGTCCTCAGTAGGTGCTTACTGAAGACTAAGTGAGGGAAAAATTGCCCAGGTGCTGCAGTATGTGCCAGGCACTATCATAAGGTGCTTTACACAAACTTGATCTTCCCATGATAAAGTCATTATCCCAGTAGAAATATGGGGAAGCCCCAGTCTAGAGATTTTTGAAAAGCTGGCTCCAAGTCATAGAACCTAACATAAAAGCTAGATGTTTGCTAGAGCTACAATGGAAATAAGAATGAAATCAGGCTGGGTGCAGTGGCTCATGCCTGTAATCCCAGCACTTTGGGAGGCTCAGGTGGGGGGATCACTTAAGGCTAGGAGTTCGAGACCAGCACAGATCACTGGAAACCAGGAGTTTGAGATCAGCCTGGCCAACAGAGTGAAACCCTGTCTCCACCAAAAAAAATACAAAAATTAGCTGGGCGTGGTGGTGCACCCCTGTAGTCCCAGCTACTTGGGAGGCTGAGGCAGGAGAATGAATCACCTGAACCTGGGAGGTGGAGGCTGCAGTGAGCCGAGATCATACCACTACACCCCAGCCTGGGCAACAGAGTGAAACTCTGTCTCAAAACAAAAACAAAAACAAAACAAAGAGATCCTCTGGTTTTTGTCTTGCTGGATCTACTAAGATCTGGCCAGGGTGGTCATGACAGGTTAGTATGACATATGCTTTGACAAATTAGAAGATACGCTTGACATTTCCAGTAAGGCTGCGGTGCTACATGTTTAGTGCTTTTATTTGTCTGTGGTACACAATTATCTTGGGTTTCAGAATTCATCCTCAAAGTATTCCTCTGAATTAGGAATTCCAGTAAGAGTTACTGGCCGCAAATGACAGACACTGACTCTGGTTAACTTCAGCAGAGAAATTCACTAGAAGGATATCTGGGAGCCCAGATAATCAATGTCAAGCCCAGAGAATCAGGCTTGACAAATAGAAAACCAAGGTGGCTTGGTTACAAACTTCCAGCCAAAATCATAGTACAGGAAGGGTCTGGTTAAACAATGCTGCTGCTGAGCACCACACAGCACTCCTGGCACCATCACCAGTCCCACAAGAATGGATTCCAAGATATCCTTGCACCTTCAAGTCACCTACTCCAGACTCAAAATTCCAGGTGGAATTCTGCTGTGCCTGGTGGGCCACACTTAGGTCACCTGCTGGTGCTCTAGCTGTTCCTGCTTCCCAAGTAATAGGCACAGCTGGGAGTAGGGTAAGGCATAAAATGGAAAGAGGCACTCACTCTCAGGAACTTCTGTTTTTAAACAATGAACAATTGTTGTAAGAATAAATTTCAATTTTAAAGATATTCAAATTCAGTAAATATGTCATGTATGAACTAAAATTTACACACAACCAACAAAAATGTGACACCGTGTGGTTTGCAATCTGTTTCATTGTTTTAAATTTTACAATCAAATTAAAAACTCCTTATGGTCAAATAGGGTGGAAATAACTCACATTTTGTGTACAAGAAGCAACAGTCCAGCTGTTAAAGCATAGGCCATAGCATTGCTATGTTATTATTGCTTATTTCGAAACTGTTTACGTGCAGGAATGTGTAGCATCCCACAGGCTGGAAATAAAAAATGTGCTGAAGGGAGCTTGGATGAATCCCACCTGTCTCAAACTTACTTTCCAAAGGAATGCCTGTGGCTGGGTCCACCTATGTCAGTGGCAACAGCAACTTCAGCAATTGTTTAGAGCTTGCAGGGAAGAGTGTTTTATCAGTGACATTGTTTAAATTGTCAGCACTTGATGATAATAAGCAGCAGACTGACTTGGAGTCAGTTTTATTACTGTCTTTAAATTTTCACCCCATTACTGCCTGCACTCGCTCTCTCTCATCTCCCTGCCCATTATACAGCACTGTGGGTGCACCATTACAGGGGAAGCTGGTGATACACACTGACTCCAGGGACACTGTACCGGAGACACAGCAGAGGGAAGGGCGCGCGGTATTATCTATCCAAAAGATCAATAAAGATGAAACAAGACAGCTTCCTACTAGGGAAGTCTTAGTGTGGCTCATTGTTATGCCAAAGTCCCGTGTTCAGGATCCAGCAGGAAGGTTGTGAGCCCAGGGCCCTGTGGCCCAGTTAATTGTCCCTGGCTCAGCCCTGGCCAGCTGCCTCGGAAGTGAACGCCTTTGGCCATACTGGCAAGAGGGACAGGAGAGTCATCAGTTCAGATCACATTCATTGCTCTTGTGAGAAAGACAAGAAAAAATACACAGTCTGCCCATGATGTGTCCTCATCTCGTGAAAGATGGGACACTACTGACTAAAATCAGATTCCCATCTGAAAAGCACATCTTCCGCTAATTAGGCACATTAGCTTTGTGCAAGGTCGGGTGTAAAATAACTTTCATTTCACTCATTTCAGAAGACAGGGCAGATGAGGGCAAGAGGATATGCCCCACATAACAAGATCTATTGTTCGGTTTTTCAGGAAGCCGTGGCCTGAACAAGGCAGTGGGGTTTTCACAGCTGGACTCACCCCCAAAAGATGATTTTATAAATAGTGTTTTTGTTTTTCACCTTTTCAACTTCATTCAAAAATACAAGGTTTACCTAACCCTAACTCCCAGATGACAGACATAACGAATTCCCAGACATATAGACTTGGCAGTGACCGCTTCACCCCTGAACGGTTGCTTTGCACTAAGCACTTCTGACACTAATGTTCATGCTTAAGCAAACACATTACTAGGAGAGAAGAATAGCTCTGTCAGCCTGCCCAGGCCACTCAGCACAATGGGAGCTGCAGCTGTCCTGGATCTCATTAAAACAAGGGCAGGGAGACACACATGAGGATTCTCAGATTCACAGACCTTTGCTTACATATCACACACCATCAGCATCAAACAGCTGACGTCAAGAAGTTTCTAAGAAAGAAAACTTTACTGGTTATTAATAAGCCTGAAATATTTGTGTCTCTGGATTCTCTGCCCTTCTTCTTTTTCTCTTTGGTTCTTTTCTCTTTACATGAAAATACTCACTTTTGCAAAATGAGGCGTGTTAGAGAATCAGATGATTTCTAGAGAGAGCTATGCTTGGGACCATTTCTTAATCTTTTCCATCATTGCTGGTCCCTTGGAGTGTCTGTGTTCACATTAGCATTTCTGTCTGGAGCTATGAATTATGCTGTCAAAAAGAATTTCAAACTAGGTTTGTTACCTGGATACCCACAAATATGCAAGGTCTGTTTGTATAAATCTGAAAAACCTTCCTTGTCCTTAGGAAACCAGGCCATTCTGCATATTAGGAAGCGGACAGTGAATCCAGGCTTCCGTTAGTTCTCTGGGCCAGTTGGGGAACAGTGCCTGGATAAATAACAGTAGAAGGAGTCCAGAGTCCGTTCTTGACTGGGGTGGCTGTAATCCATTCACAGGGAGGGAGACGTCTCTGGCTGGAGATGCAGGGCTGAGCATGCCATCAGACATCCCTAAAGGCAAGCTTAAGACCACATCCCATCTGCCTACAATCACAGCAGTCACTATCCCCTCCACATGGTGCACAATATGCCTCAGAACAGTCCAGCTGTTAAAGCACAGGCCAGAGGCAGGGACCAATGGAAGCAAGAGCAATGCAGACACTGGAGGGATGATGGGGTTCTGTGGGTCCTGGACCATCTGCACCCAGAGTCCACCAGATCTGCTAGGAGAAGGCTCAGCTGTGCTTCTCTCATCGGAACGGACTCAAGCATTGGCATCTGACAATGTCCCCCATATGTCATTCTCACTCTTTTCATAGCCCACCTACCCCCAACCCATAGCCCAACCTGGAGAAGCCCACTGTGAGTCAGGATGATCACGTCAAGCTTAGGACCCCTGGTGGCACTACGCCCAGCAGCATCCTCATGAAGAAAAAGCCCCCCAGTGGCTTCCTGTCTCCAGACACACTGCCCAGACGGCCGTTGTCAGTTTCCATCACCCAAATCCCTTCAGGCCAAGCCCACTGAGATTGGCTCACGAAAAAAGGGAGGGGAGAGAGGCAGCTGATGCTGACAGGGCCAGCTGCTTCAGCGTCATTTCCTTGCTGCCGGTGCTGGGCAGATGTTCTACTGTCATTTCCCTTGCTTCTCACTTCTGATCACTCTCCTGGTAACTTGACTTTACCTAGTTGAAGGTGTCTCCAAGTGCAGTCTGTGGTCCACTTATAGGAGAATCACCTGGGATGCACGTTTAAAGTGCAGGTTCAGAATCTGTGTGTGTGACCCTCAAATTTGTTCTTTTAACAGATACCTCAGATGACTCTCATGCACATAAAAATTTCAGAGCCACTGAAGTTCTTTGACCACTGGCTCTATGTATTTATATTTTATTTAATTTGGACCTCAGGAGTATAGAGTAAATCACTCAGTTCATGCACCATGGCCATCATCAATATGCTTTGGTGACCCATCCATGCTGCTATATGTAAATCTCCTTTCCTGCTTCTGGCTTGAATAGTGGCTCATCTTGTGTTTGTTTATGTTTAACTAAACCATTGCTTTATTAGCAAACATCAGTCCTTGTTTACACGCGCACACACACACACGTGCGTGCGCCATGATGGACAGCTTTGCATGTATTCTTATGATCTGCACATTAGTGTTTTCTTGGGCACATACTCAGGGCCAAGATTGCATCCTTGATTTCTCTAGGGACTCCTAGATTGCTCTGCAGGATGGCTTCATTTATTTCCACCCCTCTAGCAGTGTGTCTTTTCTCTACTTGATTTTATCCAACTTTCTGTAAAGTAATCTCTCATCGATGTTTTAATTTGTATTTCTCTGATTGCTAGTAATGTTTGGCATCTTTGCATACACTTATTGGCCATTAAGCATTTTCCTTTTGTATATTTTGCCTGTTTTCCCTTTTTATTACTGTTTTGCAGGATTTTCTAGATCTACAGCCTTTGGTTTGGGATGTCAATAACATCTTCTTCCAGTTTACCTGTTGACTTTGTAGTATTTGTTGGAATACATCTTTAATTTTGTTTTGTAGACAAATCCATATTTTTTTTCCTCCTGTTTTGTACTTTTGGGTTTTCCTTAAGAAATGTCTCCACTCAAAAGTCACAGAGATATGCACGCATATTGTTTCCTATCACTATACACTTTTATATTAAACATTTGGGCCTTTAATCCATTGGGGTTTCTTTTTAAATTGTCTAAGGTGGGGCTGAATGGAGTCAATTTTTCCAACACCATGTACTACTTAATCTATTGCTTCTGTAGTGATTTGTGATGCCCCCCTCTATCATATAACATGTTCTCCTCTGTAGCTGGGTCTAATTCTGGGTTCTCTATCTTGGTCAACTTGACTTTTTCCCCCTTTTCTTAATCATGGCTTTGTGATGTGCCTTAATACCTAGCAAGGCAAATTTCCTTTTTGCCTACATTTTAAAAATTAGCTGTCTGCGGATATTTATTCTTCATATGAATTTTAAAATTGTTTTTCAAAGTCCCAAAAACTTGGGGTGGGCATTTTACTTGAATTGCATTGGATCTACAGCTTCAGTTTGGGAAGAACTGATACTCTTAAAATGTTAAATTGTCCCACACAATCAGCATATCACTCCATTTATTCAAGTCTTTGCTTGTATCTATTATTGGAATTAAAATTTTCTCCAAAAAGTCTTGTGCATTATTGTCAGATTATTTCCTAGATTTAAATTTTTCCTTTCCCATTTCTTTTCTGGATCGCTGTATTGATGACTATTTGCTTGGACCTTTCCTCCACTCCAGTCTTGTTTTCCCTTGAGTTCTGATACCCTTTTGGGTCCTCTTTGCTTTCCTGGCTTCAGCCCTCACTACTCTGTCTTTACAGTTCTGCCTCCTCATCCCATTCCCTTGATCTGTAACTACCTGGTCACTAGGTGTGACCATTTAGATCTTCATTATTCAGAGTGCTTCAGAGATGTCACCTAAAGCCGTATCTGACATGAAGCCCAGGATGTTAATGAGGCTTATGTCTGAGCATAGACTATAACTTATATGGAAGTAAAAACAGAACTAATGATCTGTGGCCCAGCTTTAGGTCATAAAATGCATGCAAAATTGGATTTGTTCCAAAGGATATCAGGAAAAAAAAATGGCTCCTGGCAATATAAAGCTCAAATAACAGTAGCATAGATGATAAAGGCATGCATGATCTCACATAACAAGAAAGATGGGGTATAGTTCCAGGGTTGGTACAGGAGCTCAATGAGATCATTTTGGCATTTCTTCAGGTCTTTCCCTCATGGTTGCAAGATGGCTACTGTAGCTCCAAACATAATATCCTCATTCCGCCACATTTTAAAAGTGAGGGGTTGAGGGCAGAGAAGACTGAAGAGAGCTCTACTTATATTCTTTATTTTCCATCAAGGACAAAAATCACCCCCCTCGACTTTTCTTTCTAGCTCATTAGATAGAAAAACATGGCATAACTACTCTGATCTATTGCTGGTATAGGGAACAGGATCGCCTGTTCATGGCAAATTCATGATTTATAAAGTCCCTGGGCTGGACATTTTGTCAACCAAACAAAATCAGTCTTCTGATAGGAAAGAACACAGGCAAATGGTGTTGGGTAGAAAACTAACAAGATTCCTGGTATGGATGGGAAAAGATTTAAGGCAAGTTAATCTGTGTTCTGAAATATCAGGGCCTTGAAGTTAAGAGTTTCTCATTTATTTATTTAGCAGTATTGATTGATCTAGGCACTGGGAACACAATAAAGAACGAAACTGGACAGGATTCCTAGCACCACCAAGATTGCAATGCTGTATGGGAGAAAATATCAAATTAATGTTGTTATACAGAAAAATGAAGTTACTAATTTAGTAAAGTGTTATAAAGGATAACAACAGGAAATTAGGGAAGTATATGATGAGGGTAACTGTCCTGAAGCAGTGTGAGTTCTTTCACATCCCTGGAAGGTGCTGAGAAGGTTGATGGTCCAGCAGAAGCCTGAAGCTGCCATGAAAGTCTATGGGACTAGGAGCAAGTGGCTGGGGCTCTGGAATCTAGTGGAATCTGTCCATTGAGCCCAAACAGACCAATGGGACCAAGTACACACACCTGTCTCCCAGGCCAAGGAGCAGAATTGTCCAGCTACTCCACAGCAGAGAGGAGAAAGGCTCCAGAGGACACTGGATGGGTTTAAGGATTCCATCTCTCCTCTGCTGCCACAGGGTCACTGACCCATAGACCTTCCCTCAAACCCCCAGATACCATCTTGGAGGAAAGAAGCAAAGGCCATCTTGAAGACTTAACATTTTTCCCCAGAGATCTTACATCCCTATAGAAATATTAAAAGTATTACATCAGTATGAAATGAGTGCACTGGACAAAAATTAAGGTTGTTTCTGTACTACTCAGCAGATGGAGTTCGTGAGGAAAACTAGAGAAAAAATTCATTTTTATTGCAACTGAATGTTGTATGAATATATTTGAATTCTTCACAACAACCTTATGAGGAAAGTACTATATTGACTCTGTAAAAAGATAAACATAGGCACATTAAAATATTAAAGAGTTAAGTTGATCAGACAGGGCTCACAAATTGAGCAGCTGCAAGCCACAGGTTATTTGGGGCTCCACTGAAGAGCATAAAGGGAAGGCCTTTTTATAGAGTGAATGCAGAAGCAAGGCAAATAAAATATTTGGTTAAAATGAAGCAATAGTCTTATTTAGATCATTCCAGTGAAAAGTCCCTAGCGAGAGGTTAGTTGGTGGTTTTTGATTGGCTAATCTTAGGTTTCATTTTACCTTTTACACTGAGCTGGATTTCAGTCTGTTTACCTAGGAACCCAAGGCACTGAATTATTTTAACAACTCCATTTTTTTTTTTTTTTTTTTTTTTTGAGTCAGAGTCTCACTGTCACCCAGGCTGGAGTGCAATGGCGTGATCTCAGCTCACTGCAACCTTCGCCTCCTAGATTCAAGTGATTCTCCTGCCTCAGCCTCCTGAGTAGCTGTGATTACAGGCTCATGCCACCACACCCAGCTAATTTTTGTATTTTTAGTAGAGATGGGGTTTCACCATGTTGGCCAGGCTGGTCTCAAACTCCTGACCTTGTGATCTGCCCACCTCAGCATCCCAAAGTGCTGAGATGCTGAGCCATCACACCCAGCCAACTACTCCATTTTATAGACAAGGAAATTGAGGCTCAGAGAAGATAAGTGACTTATCTAAGGTCACAAAGTTAACAGGTGGCTGGTCTTGAATTTCAACCCAATGTGACTTTAAAACCTCCATGCTTTTGATCACCGCAAGATACTACTTTCTACAGTGGTACATGCAATAAGAAGTATAGATACATTTTCAGGATAATATGGAGAAGGAAAAGATGATTTCTAGAAAGGGAGAACCAAAGAAAGCTCCTTGGAAGAGGTAACAATTGATTTTATCTTTCCACCAATGTTGTTCATCTTTTCCTCTTTAACATACAGTGGTAGGCAATTGTCGGTTTTGTCAACTAACTTGAACATCTGGATCACCTGTTTGTTTCTACTGTCTTCTTTCTCTCGGTTTTTCAGTTATGTGAGCCTGTCTTTTGTCGTACCTCGTACATTTTAATGGCAGGCCAGACATTACCTACGCAAAATTGTAGAGACTTCAGATGATAGCTTCTTTCAGAGAGGGAATACCCTCCCCCTGCTGTACAGACAGAATGGTGGCTGATCATGTTAATCCAATTAGTGATTTGCTGAGTCAAGGTTGAATTATAGCTCTCGTAAGTCTCAGCGCTCCACAGGTTCATCTCTGACCTCCTGGATTTCCAACAAAGGCCCTTTTGTATTCTGCAAGAACCCTCCCCCAGCCAGTAGTAAACTCTAATCTTAGTCTTACAAGAATGCTGAAAAACTGCACTCTGCTCTTTAGAGGCAGGTTTTCCACTTGCATTTTAGAATCCCTGCTCTGAAGCAACCCAGTAGGCAGCAACATTCCTCAGGTCAAAACAGGCTGTCTTGTTTGAGGCCCTTTCAAATCTTCCACTAACACTCTTATTTTCTCTATTCTGAGCAGTCTTTTGCCAGCCTTTGCACTGCATTTCGCACTGGGTTCTCAGCCTCCTGCAAAATGCCCTACTGGTAAAAGCAGCTGCAGAAGCCAGCTCATTCTCCTCAAGTTTCTCTCTCCAGTGCATTAGCCCTTCCAGTGTTCCCTGTCTCAGCAGCTCTCACCTTCCCTCAAATAGGTAATTTCTGCATTGTATTTGGCTTTTCTAATTATTCTAGTTGAGGGTGCTGGTCTGCTGACCATTTACCCAGAAGAGGAAGTAAGTATAACTGAAAGGGTAGAGGGATAGGAATATGTCAAGTGACCTGCTTTAAGAAGCATCAGTGATCTCCCTGTCACCAAATCCAGTGGTGTTTTGCTTATCCTTAACCTCCCTGGTCTTTCTGTATTATCTGTTTTCTCTTCAGGGGCTCTGCACTCTTTATCTTTCTTTCTTTCAGAACTTTGCCCCTAGTTTCTCCTCTAGCTCCTCTTTCATGCATATTGTTATTGGTGTAACTTGAGACTCAGTGTCCATCACTCTTCTTCTACACATCCTTCCTTGTAAATCTCCAGTCGCTGGGCTTTAGCAGTCTCCCTGTGTGGATAATCCTGGCTCCTCTGCTAAGAGCCTGGAAACTCTAATCTCACACTGATAGCCATTTATATTTGCCCATCTGGACGGAAGCAATTTGCAATCTCTTCCTAAAGAGAAAGAAGAGGCACAGGTGATTCTACAAGTAGGGGTAATATCTGAGAAAGCAGAGATGCTGATGCTAAGAATGGGAGAGAGGTTTAGAGGAGGCACTGGCCTGCAGGAGATAACACTTTACAAGCAAACGAGAGGGGAAGAAAATTATGAAAATATGATTTTCCAGGGAATGTAAGAGACTTATATATAATCATTATGAGATGTGTAAAGAGGCCGGGTGCGGTGGCTCAGCCTGCAATCCCAGCACTTTGGAAGGCCGAGGTGGGTGGATCACGAGGTCAGGACTTTAAGACTAGCCTGGCCAAGATGGTAAAACCCTGTGTCTACTAAAAATACAAAAATTAGCCAGGCATGGTGGTGTGTGCCTGTAATCCTAGCTACTTGGGAGTCTGAGGCAGATAATTGCTTGAACCCAGGAGGCAGAGGTTGCAGTGAGCTGAGATTGTGCCATTGCACTCCAGCCTGGGCAACAGAGCGAGACTCCATCTCAAAAAAAAAAAAAAAAAAAAGGAAAAATAAATATGTGTAAAGATTCTTGGAAATAGATGTTACAAGGTGAAAAAGTTTCATTATAAATTATAATATGCAAGTACCTTAATATGTAGACATTATATAGATAGTATTTCAGATTAGTAGGGAAAATAAAGATTATTTAATAAATAGTTTTGGAAATAACTGGTAAGCCATCTGGAAAAAAATAAAATTGTATCCAAACCTAAAACTTTAAACTTTAAATCAGAATAAATTTCAGACAGATTAAATATATAAAAGTAAAAAATAAACCTGGCTGGGTGCGGTGGCGCGTGCCTATAATCCCAGCACTTGGGGAGGCCAAGGCGGGTGGATCACCTGAGGTCAGGAGTTTGAGACCAGCCTGGCCAACATGGCAAAACCCCATCTCTACTAAAACCACAAAAATTAGTTGGGCATGGTGGTGCCTGCCTGTAGTCCCAGCTACTCAGGAGGCTGAGGGACGAGAATTGCTTGACCAGGGAGGTGGAGGCTGCAGTGAGCCAAGATTGCACCATTGCACTCCAGCCTGGATGACAGAGCGAGACTCTGTTTCAAAACAAAACAAAACCCTAAATGAGTAAAAAGGAAGCCATAGGATAGATATTTTTTATAATCTTAGACTTTGAAAGTCCTGACTGAAAACACAGAAGCCATAATAATAAATTTATTTTTTAAGACAGGTTCTGGTTTGGTCACCCAGGCTGGAGTGCAATGGTGTGATCATAGCTCACTGTAACCTTGAGAATTCCTGGGCTCGAGCAATCCTCTTACCTCAGCCTCCTGAGTAGCTAGGACTACAGGTGCACGCCACCACACCTGGCCTTTTTTTTTTTTTGTAGAGATGAAATCTAACTATGTTGCCCAGGCTGACCTTAAACTCCTGGGCTCAAGAGATCCTTCTGCCTTGGCCTTCCAAAGTGCTGGGATTACAAGCACAAATAAATAAATAAATAAATAGATAAGAATTTTAAAAATGCTAATAGTAAAGTTACAAGATAAAAAACAAACTTGGGAAAATATGTGCAACTGAAGTCACAGATAAATCACTAATTTTCCTCTTGTCTATGGAGCCCTTATGAAGCAATAAGGAAAAGACCAATAACATGCTCAATAAGAAAGACTAAGAGTTCAAACACTTTACAGAAATACAAATTACCTTCAAATATATGAATAGATTCTGAATCTCACTCGTAATACAAGAAATACAAATTAAAACTACACTGAGATACTATTATTTACCTAACACATTAAGGTAACAAAGGTTTACAAAAAAAGGTTGGCAACACACTGGATCAGCAAAGGTGTGAGGAAATTCGTACTTTCCACATTACTGAGAGGGCTTTAAATTGGTACAATCTCTAAGAGGGGAAATGTAGCAATTTCTGACAAAACTGCAAATGTTCATATCCTTGTATCCAGCATTTCCCATTCTAGGACTTTATTTTTGATGTAAATTTGCTGATATATAAAATAATACATTAATTGTAGCATTATTTGTAATAGCAAAATTTGGAACAACATGAATGTCCATCTATAGGGGAACTGGATAAATAAGGTATGCTTTATTCATGCAATAGAGTGTAGTGCAGTCATAACAAAGAATAAGGTAGTTCTTTATGTACGGATACAGAACATTCTTCAGATATTAAGTAAAAATATCAAGATGCAGAACAGTGTGTGTAGTATGCTACCCCTTCTGTAAAAATTTTCACAAAAGAATATCTGTATGTACTTATATATTTTAATATGTCTAAATAACTCTGGATGGGTTAATAAGAATGTAGAACTTGGTTTTCCCCAGGATGGGGAACTTGGTCACTGAGGACTGGATGGAAGGAAGTTTCCTTATCATATATCCTTTTGTACATCTGAATTTTAAACCATGTGACGATATTTTCTAATAAAAATGAATTAAACTATAAAATATCTTTAGGAAACTAAACATATTTTTAAAACGTCGGTGCCCTCAGATGGAAGGTTGTTTGCTAGCGAATGACTTTCCAGGAGGTGGGAAAGATAAGAGAGAGCCTGGTTAGCTTTTAAAGAACGTAATTGGAGAGTTTTCCCAATAAAGAAAAGAAAACACACAACCCTTCTCCGATTATCAGTGCTTCCTCCCATGCCTTGGCTATAAAAAGCTTTTCTCCTTTGCTTTGCTCACAGAGCTACACATTTCCTGCCTCTCAGCTGTCTGTGCTTGCTGATGTCTGACCTAAATGACCTTAACATAGCCAACCAGGGTGACAGTGACACTACTGAGAAACACCTGAAACTTTTTTTTGAAAGCTCAATGCTGGGTAAGCTACTACTACTGAAGCACATGTGCACTTGTGTGCTATTTAGTGTGTCTGTGCTCTTTCCTTTTTGTGAGTTTTCTGAGGACTCAGTCAGTTAACATCAAAGGGCTCCTGTACCTTTAACTTCCCTCTCAAACTGGTGCTCCAGAAACTGCTCATTTTCCCTTAAAGAAGTCAGATGCTGGAGATCTAGAACAGAGAGGACCATCCTTTTACTAATCCTGTGTTTGGCATCTTTGACAAACTCTCACTGTGACCATCTTCCTCCAGCATGGTTTTAGGGGTATATACCTTTGTTCTAGTCTCAGTTCTCTACTAAATAGTTTTGGGTCTAGTCTTGGCTTAGTCTCAGCTCTGCTAGCTATGTTAACATTGAACAAGTCAATTTACACTTTTGGAACTCATCTGTGAAATTAGGAGATTAAAATAGAAAATGTGTAGGTCTATCCACATCTGAAACTCTAGGACTTGGTGGGTGGGGGTGGGAGAATTCCTTTCTCTAGCACATCTCCAAAGTAAATAAAATGACATTGCTCTTTCTATTGAAAGTGGCAGTCATTATTCTAAAAACTTGAGGAGTCTTTGGAATGAGAACTTTCAATCTGCATAGTCAAAATAATACATAGTTCTAAAAGACTGACATATAAGGCTACAGTAAAAAGACAAGTGACAGAAGAGCTCAAGGATCTGTAAAAATTTAGAGTATGGCAAAGAAGGCATTTCAAATCATTAGAAAGACTATGTGGACTATCCAGTCCAAAGGTTATTGGGACAACTTGTTGACAAGTTAAGAAAAAGCTAGATTCCCTACCTCACTCCACGCATCAAATAAATTCCAAATGGTTTAAAAATATAAATGTAGAAAACAAAAGATGATAAAAAAGTACAGATAAAAAAAATTATATCATTTTGGAATTAGGAATTCCTTTCTAAGCATGATTTTAAGTAGTAAGAAATATTAAGGAAATCATTGAATACTGGCCACTTAAAACTTCTATGTGTCTAAACTACATACTATAAGTTATGAAAAACTGAAAAAAGAATTCACAACATATGACAGCAAAAGGTTAACATTTTTGAATTGTGAAGAACTCTTGGAAATCAATGAAAAGGTAAGATACAGTTAAAACATGGTCAGACGAGTTACACAAAAAAGGAGAAATGCAAATGGCCAACATGAAAGCTATTTCACCTCACTAGTATAAAGAAAATGCCAATAAAAATAAAAATGAAAATGCCTTTTAACCTATAAAACTGAAAAAGGTTTAAAAGAATGATAATAACTAGTGCTGACGAAGGCATGAGATAATAGGTACTTTCATACACTTTAAAGGGAATGTAAATTGAGTCACGCTTTCTGGAGGGCAATTTAGCAAATTTAAATAGTATTTTTAAATGTATATACTCACATTTAAATGTTTGACTCTAATAACTTATCCTAAGGAAATAGCAGGATAAATGCATAAAAATGCCTGTACAAGAATGTTCATTAGCACATCATTTATCATAATAAAACATTGGCAAACCTAAAGATTTGTCAAACAGGAACAGAAAGCTATGAAATAATTTTAAAAGATGGACAGAGATGTCTTCAATATATTAAGTGAAACAAGAGATTACGTAATGGAATATACAGTATGATCATATTTACATATATTTTATGAAAACCAAATGTTAATAACTATGAGCTCTGGATGTTTTGAATAATAGGCATTATTACTTTACTTTATGCTTATGCTTACTTTTATTTTCTGATTAATCAAAAATAATGAGCATGTATTATTTTTATCATTAGGAGAAGCAATAAAACCGTAACCCTCCTTCCAAAACTCATGAATGAGCCTTAGAGATGAAAAGAAAACAATTGTAAATGAGCAATGCAAATATTTCCATGACACAGTTACCATAGCAAAGTGACCATAGGAATAATGTTTAAGACTAAACATCAGTATCTGTCAAATGTCTCGGCAAGATTTGCTTCCTCTACTGCAGATGGAAAGCTGAATTTTCCAGTGACTGTCCCATGAAGTTGCCACTTCACAAGGTGGGTTCCAGCAATAATATTTTGAACAAGATCTGACATGGTCTTTGGTCTCCATTTTCCACAGAGAAAAGACACCCAAGTCAGAAGCAGCCTACGGTTGTCTTTCTGTCTATCTCACTCTTTTATCCACCCACCTCCAATCTCATTCCCTCCTTTTCTTCCTTTACCTTTTTCTCTTTTTCTTCTCTCTTCACCCTCCTTCTTCTCTGCCTTTCTTTCTTTCTTTTCACGCATTCTTTCATCAGACATTTCCTGAGAGCTTTTTAGGATAGCAAGCACTGTTCTGGGCACAGAAAGCAACTTCAGGACCATCATGGGAGCGTGGGAAATAGTACTTTTCAAGGTCAAATAGTACCAGGATTTGGGGATTTACTTTACTTAATACTGAAATGCTTGGATTGATATTGTTATTACAGTTTTAAACATTCAGAATTCATAAACTTTAAAGCTTCAGTAAAATGATATGTACAGTACTTTACAAGAGCACACATTTATAGCACACATTAAAACCTGTTTCAAAACATGAAGCAAATGTGTGTGTTTATAAAGGTATAAGCATAAACATACAGTATTATGCTATTACAAATCAGCAGACAAATGAAAAAGATAATATGAAAAATAGTACTCATAAAATGAAATTTTGATTAATTTGAAAAAAGCCATCATTGAAATACTAGAGTAGCAATATACATTTGACTGTTTTTAACAGCACAATTTTTAAAGCAAAGTGCTTCAGTGTATTGCCAGTGTAGTTTTATGCAAATTGTTCCAACTGTTGAAAATCCTCTTTCCAACTCTGTGCTAGTGAGTGAACAGTGAAGAGATAGTAAGGATTAACTGCAAATTATTTCCCTCTGGCTGGGCATGGTGGCTCACGCCCATAATCCCAGCACTTTGGGAGGCTGAGGAGAGTGGATCACCTGAGGTCAGGAGTTTGAGACCAGCCTGTCCAACGTGGTGAAACCCTGTCTCTACTAAAAATACAAAAATTAGCTGGGCATGGTGGAGGGGTGCCTGTAATCCCAGCTACTCGGGAGGCTGAGGCAGGAGAATCACTTGAACCTGGGAGGTGGAGGTTGCAGTGAGCCGAGATCACACCACTGCACTCCAGCCTGGGCCACAGAGTGAGTCAAAAAAAAAAAAAAAAAAAAAAAATTATTTCCCTCTGACTCATTCACCTTCAAATTATGATTTCTTGCTTTATACCACAGGAGTTGTGGGGATTCTCAGGAGTTGTGTATGTGTGTGTGTTGTGGTATGTGTGTAGTGTATGCTGAGTGTGTGTATACATGCATATAAATGTGTGTGTGTATAAAGTGTCTGTGTGTATGTATGTACACATGGTATGGGTGAGGGTATTGACATGTGGATAACTGTGTGGTATGTGTGAATGCTGAGGGAGCTGTGTATGTGTTTGTACGTGGCATGTGTGGTGAGTAGGCATGGATTACCATGTGTGGTCTATGTGCATGGGTGAGGCGTGTGTGGTCTTGGGTGGGATTCTTGCAGGGAATGGCCAAGCTCTCAAACTCTGCAGCTGGACTCTGAATGTGGATCTTTCTCCACCTAATTTTGGCTAACTGTGATCAGAAGGCTGAGTTCAGCGCTTTGTTTACACTTGCAGGGGCAAATTGCCCTAACACCAACAGCACTAGTTGGTGAGGCCCAAGAACTGATAAAGAGGGTCTCCAAGTCACTCTTGCAGCTGCAGAAGGGGACCTGCCTTGCTGGAAAGAGGCCTCCAGGAGACTCTGGGAAGCCCCAGGGGATGTCAGAGAACCAGGACTGCAGGATGCCTCAGAGAGTATCCAGACTAGCATTTGTCAATCTGAGGACTTTACATTTTAGTGGGTAGTAAAATCCATTTACTGGATATCTAAGAGCTATTTGGAAGAACAGAATGAAATGCAATAGAACAGACTAGAATGAAAATAGTGTACATTGTACTAGTAAGAATAAGTACAGATTCTTGGAACTTCTGTTTCAATACTCTCTCACTTGTGTGTGTGTGTGTGTGTGTGTGTGTGTGTGCGCGCTGGGTTATGATGTAAGATGAATTTGTCATCATTGGTTGTAGTTATTTTACATTTTTATTTTACAGTGAGAAAACAGAGGGTACCTGAGGTAAAGTGACCTGCCTTCTAAGGTCACAGTGAATTACAGGAAGAGTCTTTCCATGACAGCACATGTTCCAAGAGCCAAAAATGAGTCACTAGAAAGGACCAGAATAAAGACTTCTCTCTTTCTACTAAAGAAAGAGAGTCTTTTTGGGGGAAATAGTATTGCTTCTCAAAATATTTAAACTTGTTGCAATTTCCAAAGGAGGGAATTAAATAAGTTGAGTGATGTTTAAAGTCCCCTTTGAGTTTGATCATTCTAAGTTCTATTATTTTAAGGAGGTCAGAGAGAGAGAGAGAGAAATAAAGAATGTAGGTGACTCAGTTGTGGTCTATGGGGAAAACCATTTTTATCTAGAAACAGTCAATATGAGTTCAAGGTTTCCCTTTGTCACTGTGGGTGCTGGGGCAAGTCATTGGCGATCTCCCCACAACTACTACATTCTTCCCATTTCACAGATGTCTTGCAGGAGTCCAATGTGCTCATGCATGTGAAATCCTTGGAAAAGCACAACAGTGAGGCAAGAGCTGCTGTCAGTGATTCCCTCGTGACCTGTTCTGGTCTTTGCATGCCATCTTGGAGCCAGTCTTTGCAGTGCCAGGTATGGACACCTAAGACCCACCTGGGCACCCTTCATTGACCTACACAAGGTGACTTAATGTGCTTCTTACCCAGGTGAGAATTTGAGTTAATTATTACATATTTAAGGGTTTTTTTTTTTTCCGGTTAGAAACATGCAATGATAAGATTCTTCTAGGAGCATTAAAATCAAAACAAAACCTTGGGCTGAGTGAAACCTTATGTCCTGACTTTGTCAGCCACTGTATCTGCCCACATAATGACGCCTGTAGCCAGAACTCCCCTGTCCATCTCTCCAGTCTATATCTTGACCACTGCCCCCATCACTCTGAATCCAGATCCAGACACACTGGGCTTCTCGGAGGTCTTCCAATATTCCATGCTTCCTCTTTGCCTTTGCACATGCTGTTCCCTCAGCCTGGAAAGCTCTTCCCTCCTCCTCTTCCCTCTTAATACACGTGCTCAGCCATCAGATCTCAGCTGAATTGTTACCTCTCAGAGGCCAAGTTCTAAGCCCTGTGATAAGCTTCATAGCACGGTGCCTTTGAAGAGTTATAAATACAATTTTACATTCATTTGTGGATTATTTGATTTCTGTTCATCTCCTCAATTAGACAATAAGCTCTATGAGGGCAGGGAGGTTTTCTGTGTTTATCTCCTGCTGTATCCCCAGAAGCAGGACAGTGTCTATCATGTTGTTAGATGCTCAAAAATGGTATGCTGAATAATTAACATGTCTGTAGGTCTATAGCTCACACTCAGAAGGCACATATTTCCTGCCCATTTCTGCTCAAGTTACATGATAGGCACTGAATAAACATGGCTGTTCTTGAGCAATTTATTTGAATATCTTAAATATGACTACAGATGCTTCTTCTGGAGAAGGTCTGCCTCAATCTCAACCTCTTTATTGCAGGAAGATTCTGTATTCTCAATAGGTATACTCTGCATTTTTCTGACTAACCAACCATTTTAGATGCTGCAGGCTCTTCCTGCTGCTCTGTAACCCCTCAGTAGCTGAGAGGGGAGGGAATGGGAGTGAACCCTGGTTTACTATCTTCTTTTCATTTCTCACTCACTGTATACAGTGGAGATTCCAAAACGGTTGGCATTGGTCTGATAGGTATCACCTTGTTACTTGGATTCATTAAGCATCTATCTAGGAAGAAGTGTTTGGGCACCTGTCTATGCAATATTTAATAAAGAACATTTGTGTAGCATTTCACACAGCACCCCAGCCTGTATTACTTGATTTTAACTTCACCATACTATTGTGAGAAGATAGCATTTTCCAAATTTTACACACAAAATCCAAAGACTTTTTAAGTTACTTGTCTAAGGTCACACATCAAGTATTTTTAAGAGCAAACCTGGTTCTTTCAATTTCAGTGTTTTATGTTAATATATAACATGCCCTTGGTACCTATGTTTGGCAGGCTCCATAACACATCATATTTATTCCTTATATTTTACAGCATTTCTTTTTTTCCAAATGTGCTATGTTAATTCATGTGATACAATAACTTCCTGAGGTAGGTGGGGCAAGTACTCATCTCATTTTTACAGATAAGTGAGTAGGTTTCCAGTGGCTAAATGACACATCTCATTAGTAGAATGGCTCAAGATAAATTTCGGTTCTCTGCTGTCCAGGTGACTACCTGTGGTAGACAGAATGGCTCCCCAAAGATGTCCAAATCCTAACCCCCAAATCCTGTGAATATGTTACCTTACATGGCAAAAGGGACTTTGAAGATGTGGCTAATTTAAGAGCCTTGAGATAGGGAGATTATCCTGAATTATCTGGGTGGGGTCGATGTAATCACAAGCGTTCTTATAAGAGGGAGGCAGGTGGGTCAGAGTTGGGGAATGAGCTATGATAATGGAAGCAGGGGTCATAGTCAGAGAGAGAGAGTGGGCGAGCTTTGAAGATGCTATGCTACCAGCTTTGAAGGTGGAGGAAGGAGCCACAAGCCAAGGGATGGAGGTGGCCTCTAGAAGCTAGGAAAGGCAGGGAAACAGGTACTTCCCTGCAACCTCTAGAAGGCAAAGGCCTCGCAGACATCTTGATGCTAGGATTTCTGAGTTCCAGAACTATAAGATAGTACATTTGTGTTGCTTTAAGCTACTAAGTTGTGGTAATTTGTTACAGCAGAAGTAGGGATCTAATACACCACTCTGAACAATGACTGACCTCAGCAGGGAAGATAGTACATTTGTGTTGTTTTAAGCTACTAAGTTGTGGTAATTTGTTACAGCAGAAATAGGGATCTAATACACCACTCTGAACAATGACTGACCTCAGCAGGGAAGATAGTACATTTGTGTTGTTGTAAGCTACTAAGTTGTGGTAATTTGTTACAGCAGAAATAGGGATCTAATACACCACTCTGAACAATGACTGACCTCAGCAGGGAAGGAGACAATCAGACTACTTCCCGTTAACCCAAAACCCCAGGCCTGGAGGGAGGAGCCGGGGCAGGTCAGAGACAGGCCTTGGGATGCTGAGAGGCCAGTACTCTGTAAGCCTCTGCTGTCTCACAGGGAGATGTGGGGCCTGCTGTTCTTCTTGCTAAAGTCTTCCAGTGGCCTCCCAGGGCATGGGGAGTAAACCCCAGACCCCCTAACACAGCCCACCTCTCTAGCCTCATCTCAGTCCATCTCTCCCTCAGTCACCACACTGCAGATGTTCCTGCCTTCTTCCTGTTGCTAGTCTCGCCTTAGAATCTCACAGGGAACCTTCTGATCACCTCCTCAGGGAGCATGTACCTGACCACTTCTCCAAAGTGTCCCCCAGACATTCTCTGACAACTACTTTTGTTTTCTTTATAATGCCCGGTAATACCCGTGACTTTATTTTTTAATATATTTTTAAATTTTTAGTTCTGGGGTACATGTGCAGGATGTGCAGGTTTGTTACATAGGTAAACGTGTGCCATAGTGGTTTGCTGCACCTATCAACCCATCACCTAGGTATTAAGCCCAGCATTCATTAGCCATCTTTTCTAATACTCTCCCTCCCCCTACCCCATCCCCCAACAGGCCCCAGTGTTGTTCACTCATATTGTCTGTGTCCCTCACTAAAATGTATACCCATGAGAACTATCCATGTCACAGCTCTGTCCCAAGTGCCTGAGTACGTTTCCCATTCAAAAAGTATTTGTTGAATGGATGAATAGACCTGAGGCAGCGTTCCAACAGGAGCACCTTTCTTCCAGCATCATCTCTAGCCCTGCAAGAGGAGTTTCTGCTTAGATAATATGAATGCCGAGAACCATCAGAATCTTTTTCTCTGCAGGATTCCTGGCTGCCTTTAGACATAAGCCTGGCGCTCACATCTGGGCCATGGTGTGCTCTTGTTGAACATAATTTCCATAGAACAACAACATCAGATACAGCCACTCTGTGACTGTAATGGAGCAAAAGAAAACAAGATGACCCTATAATCTGTCTAGACCCAGACAAAAATAAGAACATTGTCCGAACCACAAGAATGACCAAAGATGCTCCTTTCCTGGCTAATATGAGCCACTTCTGCTTCTTTATTAATTATACCTTTAGCCTCATCCCATTCCTTCTACCTTCTAGGTAAGAATTATTAAAAATCCCAGTCCTAAGATACCCAGTCCTAGAATTACCTCTGCCTCCTGATAACATCCAAAATCCAGAGCAATCTCTCCCTTCCCTGAATCCTCCCCAGTATCACCTAACCCAAGCCCAAATCCCCCAAGAAGTCCTTGATCACATCCTCTTACTGAGCTGCCTCATGGCTACCCATGCTATCTGTGTGTTATCCCTCATTGCAACAAGTCCATAAACCCAACATCGTCTGACTTCAGTTCTGTAGCGGGAGGACATTGGCAAAGTGGACTGGAAGGCAGGCCCAACTTTTTTGCTATCTGTGAGGGAGAAATTCTAGTTGGGCCAACAGGTCAGCTAGAAAAGCCTGAACTGCTTTGCCAATGAAACAATAATACTGGATGCATCTGGGTGCACATTACCCAACTGGCACAAGACAGAGGCTGGTGGGGTTCCTGGTGGAGCTGCTTCCTTACAGGTGCATGGCAGGAAGGGGCCCAGGAGGGGCAGATGTTGCCTGCCTGGCTGGCCTCAGAGGTGCCTCTGCCCAAGCCACAGCTGCTCCCCACTGCTAACCTATCCAAGTCAATCTCCTCAACACAGTGCAAAAGCCCCTCCCGCTTCCACTGTTTTCCCTGCCCCATTTCCTGTGCTTCTGACATTCCCCCTCAGACTCTTCTCCCTGCCTGAGCTAATCTTGTTGATTCCCCCACGGCCTTCCTCCTCCACGCCACCCCTCAGCCTGCACCTCTGTCACAGGTCTGTGCATCTGCACCAGCGGGGGTCTGGCCTCTGGCCTCCTTCTGCTTTTAGAGCCCTGCTTAATGATTAACTCACATCTTCCCCAAAGGCTTCTTGGCTGAGCCCAGTTGGCTGCCCAAGCTGATAGCAGCTGCTCTCAACATTTACAAAGGGAGCTCCAGTGATGGTAGCTGACCGGGGTGATTTACGGGGTTTGGCTGTGGTGGGAGTGGGGTTCACATAATTCAGCTCCATACCTAAAGCCTCAACTTCCCCAGGGCAGAGGTTTTTTTTTCCCCCTAGGTTTTTGACCACTTCCTCCCCAGTACCCAGAAGCTGACTAGCCAGTGCTCAGCACTCCGGAGGCTCAGTGCCCTATGAGAAGGTCAGTCAAGAGACTGTCTCCTACAGGACTGGGGAATGATCCTGCTTCTCAGGTGATCAATGCCTGCAGCTGGCAGGAATTTTCAGGGATTCTAGAAGCACGTCCATTATCTTGATGGGCCCAAGTTGTTCCTAACTCTGAGCTTCATGGCTTTCTATCCACAAAACCTTGATCCTGGGATATTTTTACTTCTCAATCTAGACATCTGCCAGCCTGTCTGACTACCACAGGGCCCAGCTCACTTTAGTGAGGGGTAGAGTTAATCTCTGATGTCTTTCTCATCAACCTCCTCAGGTAAACACTGATGACTCTTTAGAGAGCAAGGTTAAAATTACATCCAAACAAATTTGTATTAAAGGGAGGTATTGGGATAAAGGATGCTCTGCTACCTTACAGAAAACCAGGTTAATCTAAATGCACAGATGTGGGGAAATGCACAAGATAGGATGTTAAGTGAAAAAAGCAAAGGTTACAAAATAATATACACATCATGAGCTCATATTTATACTCATATATATTATTTTTATGTACAGAAAGAGTTAAAAGGATATTTACCAAACTGTTCCATAGCAGGAGTTATGAAAGGGCTTTCAATATTTAACCTTTCTAAATAATTTCAATTCTTTTACAAAGTTATATTTGTTATTTTACAATCATTCAAAAATAATTTTTTAAAAACAGATTTGGGATAGCAGCTCTTTCATCCCATTTAATTACATTTTTTGAATCTACAAAAAATACATAATTTTGCTTCACCATTTAAAACATACTACTTAAATGAGGCTTTATGTATACCTTCTCTGTTTAAATTTTTATCATTTCCAATTTATTCTTTACTTTTTAAATATCTCAAAGCACTTTGGATTTCCCATAAGCTTCGTATTGATGCTGTCCTATGGAAATTTGAGAAGGGATCATTCTGAACCCCTCAGAAAAACAGCTCCTTGGGGAAATGGTTGAGCGGCAGTTATTCATTGTATTCTTTCAACATACATTATTGAGTGTTACTGAGTACCAGGCTGTGTGCTTGATGCCAGGGCCTAAATAGTTGACACAAAAGGAATTGCAATTTAAAGGAAACACTCTAGGCTCTTCTGGTGCCCTGGAGCCACAGGCTTGCCCCAACAGTGTAGGGTAATGAGAACCCAGTACCTCTGCCTAATGGCCTCAGGGGCTTATGCCAGTTAGGGATTGGGTCAGATGCTAATAACAATTGCCAAAAATAACACAGGCTTAAGTAAGATAGTTTATGTTTCTTTCATTTAAACAAGCAAGTCTGGAGCTCAGCAGTCCAAGGTTGCTACAGCAAGTCACGGTCACCAGGGACCAGACTCCCTTTGCCTTTCTCAAGGTCACAAGTTGGTGCTAGAGCCTTAGCCATCTTGTCTTCATTTCAGGCAAGAACCAGAAAGAAGAGGAAAGAGCTAGAAACTCCAAGTAAACATATATACCCCTTTTAAGAAGCTTTTCTGGAAGTCTGACCCAATGATCTCTGCTTCCATCTTATGGGCCATAGCTGCCTGCCAGGGAGGCTGGAAAATAGAGACTTTAAGCCAGCCACACTGCCTCGCCATGTACAGTAAAAAAGTGGCTTTTAAATACTGGGTGGGCAACCAGCAGTTCCTGCCCCAGGGTGATAGGTGAAAAGGTGACTTTTCAAAGATGGAGGCCTCAGACCTGGAGGGTATTTAGATTTGGAAGTAAAATGGCTCAAGAAGTGACATAAAGAAAGGAGGAGTGAGAAATTATTCAACAAAGACTGATTTGGAGTCTAGGGTCTGCAGGTACTCCAGGTAACAAAGGGAAAGAAGGCCCCACCCTTGGCCTCAAAGTCCAGTGGGGGTGGACATCTCACCAAATACTAAGGAATTAAATAAGATAATACTTGTAAAGCCTTCAGATGTCACCTCTCTTTTGAAGTCTTCCTCAAAGTTAGTCATTTTTTTTTTTTTTTTTTTTTTTTTTTGCTTAAGAATTCAATAGCATAGTTTTCATACCTAAATCCTAACAACTGGCTAGGGTTCCTTGTAATTTTGTATGACTGTCACCACCATTTCCCTTTGCTACCTGGAGTACCTGCACACTCTAGACTCTCAATCAGTCTTTGTTGAATAAATTTCTCTCTCCTTGTTTCTTTATGTCACTTCCTGAACAATTTTACTCCCAAATCTAAATACCCTCCAGGTCTGAGGCCTTCATCTTTGAAAAGTCACTTTCAGGCTCAGGTCTTCTCAGGCTCGAGACAGAGTGAAAAGAGCACATAGGACTGGCCTCAAGTAATCTGCTTCGTGCCTTATCTGCTGTGTGGTACTACAGTAATTGCTTACCCTCTCTGAACTGCAGTTTTCTTCTCTGGGAAGTGGGGATACTATTAGTGACTGTGTGTGTGATGTGAGGATTGAATGAATGATTTCAGCATGTATCTGGCATGGAGCAGCACTGAGTAGACAGTAGCATCTTTGGTTTTCTTTTCTTGTTATAGTTTCCTTCCTACTCTAATAGAGCACGTCCAGGCAAGTCAGAAGTAGCTAGCAATCTTTTGAGCTCTTCCTATGTGCCAGTCTTCTTCTTCATTTAGTCCTAGTAGTAGGACCTGAGGTAGTAGTACCTGAGGTAGGTACTACTATAACCATCCCCATTCTACAGATGAGGATACTGAGGCTCAGAGAATCACCCAGCTAGAGGACAGAGGCAGGGCCATAGTCTTCTGGCCACCGAGGTCATGCTTCTAACTGCTACACCACACTGCTTTTCATGTTGGCAACTGTTAGCCTCTGCTTGTCTACAATTGCTTCTTCCACTGTCTGGTCATCGACAATTTCCCTGGGTGCTCCAGAGCCCACAACACTCCAGGGATAAGCCAGGAGGATTCTGGGTCAGTGTGAGAGCTTAAAATCCCCCACAGAACCCTGGCAGCTACATACTCCCCAGAGAACGTTATAAAAAGTTCAGCTTCTGAGTATGAGAACAACTGTGACCTCAGACCAGTTGTCATCATAAGAGGCGCCCCTACCTTATGAGAATCTAGCCTCCGAAAAATTCAAAATTTTATATATATAAAATCAATGTGTGTGGGGGGAGGATGATGTACATTACATAAAGATAATTCACTTTATAAAGTGAGCCAGACTTCCTTTATTTAGCCATCTTTCCTTGTGCACTTACAGTGATTTAATTTTTTAAACATTCCATTTATATGAAACTTTACAGGAACATGTCTATTAAGCTAAGTGAGATACACCCATATAATTTCACGAGCTTTATATTGCAAGGAAACTGCTACAAACCCTGTCTGAGAGGACCCTTTCCCTTGTATTTTTCTCTTCCAAATTTCCCCCTGAGGAAAACTTTTTGAATCCTGTTATAGGAAGAACATCATTGAAAATCATTCAATTATCACGAAAGAAAGAAGTTAATTTTAGCTGTGCTGGGAGCTTCCACCAACCATTCCCATCCTTTTTTAGCACTGGAAAAGTACAGTTTCTTTTCCTAGAATTTTAAAACGTGGAGAGATCTGGGAATCAGTAGTTAAGGATCTGGCCGCCAGCCAGGGGCAGAATGCTGATGACATCACGGAACTTAGAGGCCAGTAAAGGAAGGGACTGTTCAGAGAGTTGGCCTCCCAAGCAAGGTTGGCCTTGGCTGTTCTGGGCACACTCTCCCAGTGGGTGGATTAATGAGGTGCCTTCCTGACCAGGCTGCCAGTGATAGGGCAGAAAATTGCCAGCAAGGCAAGGGCAGAAGGCAGAGAGGGCAGAAGGCAGAGAGGGAGGAAGGAGAGAAGGGGTGAGAGTCTTTAAAACCTTGGAGAGAAGAGTGAAACCTATACTTTCATTACATCTTGTAGTAATTTAAAATCATACTTGAATGTGAAACAGAATCTATAGGATGCCAATGATTAGAAGCTCCTCAATCACCAGCCTGAACTGAAAAAGAACAAGGAACCCAAGCATTGAAAGCTTTTTAGGAGTGGTCTTCTAGAGGAAACCAGAGCCTGCTGTAAGTTTACATTTCAGGAAAACCTGGCCTGATGAAGCCTGCCCTGACTCATGCTTATGAGCTGGAGCTGATGTTCATTGCTGGGAAAGGTCGATTTTCCTTCTAAAGCAATGAAACACAGAGCTGGGACCCAGGACTGCTCAGAAATCTCCTGCAAGCTCTTCTGCACAACCCTGTACCTACCTACATCTTTTTCTTTAACTTATTTTTTTTTTCTTTTAGAGATGGGTCTCCTTACGTTGTCTAGGCTGGATTCAGATTCCTGGACTCAAGCAATCCCATCTTCCTCATAGTAGGGACTACAGGTGTGCTGGCTTACCTACGTCTTTAAATAGGGCCTTACTAGGGTGAGGCCAGCAGGTGTATAGGGCACAAGATTTAAAGAGGTTCTCACTCTCTAGGCTGCGCAAGTGCAGGGTTGGCTCCTGAGAGTGGCTGCCTCCTTAAATTTGCGTGCTATGCACTTGCCTCTCCTCACTCTCCCTGCCCTGCCTTTCTAACTCCCCATTCAGTAACCCCCAAATTCTAAGTTAAGCGGTTAGGGATGGGGTATGGACATTTTAAAATGCTCCTCAGACAATTCTAACGGGTAGTCAGGATGGGGAGCCACTGCTTTAAGTGAACAAGGGTTGGTGGTAAATTGAAAGAATCCAATTGAAAGCCAAGAATCAATCTTGACTTTATCTTTTTCTATTGTGTTAACTGGGGGAAACAATTCTTATCAAATTCATTTTGGTTCCGTCTGTTCAATAGAAGTCACAAAGGGTCCTGTACAGGGTTGCCAGATAAAAAACAGGACACCCAGTTGAACTGAATTTCAGATAAACAACAAATAACTTTTTAGACTTATCTGAAATTCAAATTTAACTGGGGATCCTGTATTCTTGTTTGCTAAATCTGGCGACCCTCATTTCTCATGACAAGTCAGACATGTGGATTTAACTGCATAGGGCAGCATTTCCTAGTTTGTAGTACAGAACACATGCTAAAGTAGATATAATGTGTATTATACCAAGAAAAAAAATTTGAGTTTGGCAAACATTGGGTGAAACAAAGTTAACTGGGATTTTTGACTGCAAAACTTCTCAGAGTGTTTGATATGCAAATATGCAAATGTTCAGTGACCCCTCAAGTTGGAGACTTGTGGAGTTCCCAAACTTACATCATGGGGGGCATCTTACATAACTAATGCTCCAGTAAACTTACTGCCGAAAACACTACTGGGAGAGGAGGGGGTGCTATTGAAGGGTTTTAAACAGGCAAGTGACAAGATCAGACTAATGATTGAGGTAGATAATTCCACCTTCAGAAGTACCAACTTGAGAGGAACAAGCACAGAGCCCAGGCAGAAGGCTGTGTTATTTTAAGAGGGCTGCCATGACTAAGTGCCACAGACTGGAGCTTGAACAACAGAAATGGATTGTCTCACAATCCTGGAGTCTGGACTTCTGAGATCAACGTTTGTCACAAGGGGTGGTTTCATTCTGAGGACTCCTTCCCAGGTTTGCAGATGGCCGGTTCCTCCCTGTCTTCACATGGTCTTCCCTCTGTGTGCATCTGTGTCCTACTTTCTTCTTATAAGGACATTGCGGTGGCTCATGCCTGTAATCCTAGCACTTTGGGAGGCTGAGGCGGGCGGATCACGAGGTCAAGAGACTGAGACCATCCTGGCCAACATGGTGAAATCCCGTCTTCACTAAAAATACAAAAACTAGCTGGATGTGGTGGCACATGCCTGTAGTCTCAGCTACTCGGGAGGCTGAGGCAAGAGAATCCAGGAGGTGGAGGTTGCAGTGAGCCGAGATTGTGCCACTGCACTGCAGCCTGGCGACAGAGCGAGACTCTGTCTCAGCAACAACAAAAAAGGACATCAGTCATATCAGATTAGGGCCCAGTCATATGACCTCATTTTGCCTTAAAGGCCCTGTCTCCCAAAACAGTCATATTCTAAGGTGTGGAGAGGTTGTTGAGGGGATATAATTCAGCCCATAACTGAGAGCTATTACAATAAATCTACTGAAAGATGATGGAGGTGGTGAATTAAGGCAGTGGGGATGGGGAGAAAGATTGAATCCCAGAAATATTAAAGAACCAGTAATGAAAGGACAGGGGAATTGATTAGACATGGTGAATGAGCAAAAGTAAAGCATAGTTTTGAGCAAAGAGTAGCACTCAAATATTTTTGTTTCCATCTCTTTGCTGTTTCCCAAGTCTAGAATAGAATCATGTAACACAAATTCATGCTCATAATGCAGTGTTTGATTGAATTCATTTCTGGGATAGATGCATGAACAACACAATTATTAAATATTTCCTGGCTGGGTGTGGTGACTCATGCCTCTAATCCCAGAACTTTGGAAGGCGGAGGTGGGAGGATCAGTCGAACCTAGGAGTTCGAGACCAGCCTGAGGAACATAGTGAGACCTGTCTCTATTAAAAATGCAAAAAATTAACTGGGTGTGGTGGCACACACCTGCAGTCCCAGCTACTTGGGAAACTGAGGTGGGAGGATCACCTGAGCCCAGGAGGTTGAGGCTGCAGTGAGCCATGATCATGCCATTGCACTCCACCCTGGGTGACCGAGTGAGACTGTGTCTCAAAAAAAAACAAAAAACAAAAAACAAAAACACCACATTTCCTATTTGCCAATATGTCCACTAATTTTTATATTGGGATGATTGACTAATCTCTGCATCATCTCTCTTCACTCTTGGAAAGAGATGTTGAGCATCATGGGAATGCTGATCTGTGCCAGATTAATGCTGCTCCATTAGTCTCCAAGGAGAAAAAAGGCTTGGTGAAGAGTCTCTGACTTGGAAGCAATGCCTTGAACAGATCTGGCTCCCTTGGGGGCTGTGGTTTTCAGGGCCTAGTCCCTGTCTTCAATCTAAGAATTATCCAGAATGCAGCCAATAACTTTTAGAAGTGGAAATCTTAGGCAAGTTTTGATAGTATTAAATCACTGGGTGGTTTTGATAGTAAAAAATCACTGGGTGGTTTAGACAAATGGAAATGTAGCCATAGGACATTTTGAGCAGCAGCCTTCAGTTTTACATATTCTACAAAACAAAAAGAAACTTTTGTTATCACTAGAGTCAGGACCAAAGACCCACAGGTCAACATACCCTCCAAGCACCAGTCTTTGGGCTCTCTTTCTGGCCTCCTTTGGCCTGGCACCAAGAACGTCAACAGCTGGACCGCCATGGTATGAAGCGGGTATATTGGTAACACTCTAAAAATCTGCCAAAACTACCACAAGCTAGGACCTATCTTTGCTGAAGTGCCCAGAATTCTTGTTGATACAAGTGTTCTTTCAGTTAAAAGCCATAAATTCCTTCTGGTTTAACTAAGGACAAAAAAATTAGTTGGGAGAACTTGGTTCTTTTCCTTTTTGTCTCCTGAGGATTGATGCATTGCTCAGCCTTTTGGCCTCTCCAACAAGTAAGGAAGGATGCTGGCCAAAGTGCAACCATTGTCTGTCATCTTTGACTCTTTGGAGTCTGTAATCTTCCATGGTTTCTTCCTCTCGGCCTACACTTGAAGTCTATCTCCTTCCAAAGAATTTCCCTTAACCAGTTATCTCATAGCACTTAGTATTTTGCCTCATTGTAGAACTGGAGGCTTGCCCTGAACTCCCTGTTCAAATACTATCTCCTTGAAAGGCAGAAAGGAATTCCTCTGTGATCTCCCGTGGCTCCTAGTACATACCTTGATAATGGCGGACAGCACTGAACTGGTCCTGAATCGGATGCAGCATCTCTGCTCCAGCTGGGCCTGGTCTTAAAAACTACCCCCGGTATACACAATGCTCAAAAATTACAAACGTCCTCTAGAGTTGACATCTTTTCTCCTTCAATCTAATTTAAATTTATCCCATAACAATTTAAGTCCATTTCATACATTGTTTGCAAAAATGTCCAAAAATCATTCTCTTCCTTGCATCCATGCCCCTTTGCAATGTGGTTTTCTAGCTTGTCTCATCAAAGATAATTCTCCACCCCTTGAATGTGGGCTCACCATGATATCAGCTTTGATCATACATCGAAGCAGGAGTGATGTTGTGCCATTCCAAAGCCTAGGCCATAAGAGGCCTTGTGGTTTTTCTGTTATCTCTCTCAGAAATCTGCCCACTACCTACCATGTAAACAAGCTTAAGCTAGCCTGCTAGATAGTAAAGGACCACACAACCAAGTCAACCCTGTAACCCCTGTGGCCTCAGCCAACAGCCAGTTAATCCTCAGAAGCAGTGGTCCTTAGCTGGACTGTAGTTGACAATGGATGCATGAAAGCGCCCAGGATACCAGAAGAATGTGCAGCTGATCCACCCTAAGTTGCTGATTTGCAGAATCATGAGCTAAATAAATAGCTGCTGTTTTAAGCCACTAAGTTATAGGGTTGTTTGTTCTGCAGCAATAGTTAACTAACACACCATCCGAAATGTTCAGATACTTGAAGAATGTAAGAAACTTCTAGTCAATTCACAGGCTTCTCAAATTTATGCTTTGGTGCTCTAAACTCACGGCAATAAGAGAGAAAACAGGAAAAAAAATAGTATGGATAAACATCTCTACAAACCAGAAATCTCCCGTGTTCCAAGATAAAAACAGGAAGGAATCAGTGGGAGTTCAGTCTCTGTAAAGGGAATGAAAGAGTTCCACCTGAGGCAGAGTATGAACGCCAATTACCACTTGAAGCCAAAGGTTGTGGGAATGGATGACATCCCCACTTTGCCAGCTCATGAAAAGAAGGCTTAAAAATCATTGTCAAGTATTACCATTCCAACCAGGCATTCTCCCCGACCTGACTGCTAAAACCGAAAATCAGTTCTCCGCCCTCATTTTACTAAGCAGAATTTGATAGTTGATCCTCTCAGATTTTCTTCTTTTCTGCATGGGGATACGTAATGCTTTCCTGGTTTCCCTGCTACCTCACAAACCCCTTTTCTCAGTTTCCTTTTTAATGCTTTTTCCTTTTCATTACAAACTCTTAATGTTGGAGGACACATGGATCCAGTTCTCAGTTCTTTATCCATATGCACTCTTTTGGTGATCTTATCTATGCTCATGGTTTTAAATATTATCCAATTCCTACTTCCAATTTAAATCTTCAACTCAGACCTCTCTCCAAGCTCCAGGCCTCCTTTTTTTTTTTTTTTTTTTTTTTTTAAAGAGGAAGATATGAAACACAAATAGGCTGAAATGAAATAATACTGTATAAATATGAAAATATACAATTTGAAATCTTTGAAATCAAAATTATAGTTATTTAGAAGTTCCATAGAACAAACTCTAGACTCATAGCAATTACACAGGGAATTAATGAATTGGAAAAGAGTACTGAGGAATTATCCTTACATAGCCAAAGACAGAGGGAGATTGAAAAATATGAAACAAGATAAGGAACATAATTTGAATAGCTACAATAAATGTTTTTTTTTTTCTTTTTTTTTTTTTTTTTTTGAGATGGAGTCTCGCTCTGTTGCCCAGACTGGAGTGCAGTGGCCGGATCTCAGCTCACTGCAAGCTCCGCCTCCCGGGTTTACGCCATTCTCCTGCCTCAGCCTCCCGAGTAGCTGGGACTACAGGCGCCCGCCACCTCGCCCGGCTAGTTTTTTGTATTTTTAGTAGAGACGGGGTTTCACCGTATTAGCCAGGATGGTCTCGATCTCCTGACCTCGTGATCCACCCGTCTCGGCCTCCCAAAGTGCTGGGATTACAGGCTTGAGCCACCGCGCCCGGCCGCTACAATAAATGTTGAATAGGATTTCTGAAGAAGAAAATAAGGAAGAACAGTATTTGAAGAGACAAGTAGTAGAGACTTCCATGATTGAAAAGTGAGAGATGTCCTTGGGCTAAAGGAGCACTCTGGGGACTTAGGTTGAATAAATAAAGAAAACCCACACCTACCATACACACTGAAGTCAGACTGCAAGGCATCAACATGAAAGCGCTGAGAAATCTCCAGAGAGAATGACGTTGTTTATAAGGAAGTCATAATTGCACTGACAACAGATTTCTGATCACAAGTAACAGAGTTGGAAACTCTACTAAAAGAACTATTATAGGATGTTATTTATTAGGAAGAAAAGTGAGTCTAAGGCATGAACTATATGTAAGAAATAATGATGCATGTAGAAAGTGGTAACATTTAACTTGCTAATTAACATTAAATTACTCAGATTAGTTTAATTAATTACTGACCATAAGGACATACATATCGACCACATGTTTAATAACTTTTTTTGTATTTAAAAGATGGTAAAATTAAAGCTCTGTACAGCAATAAGATTGGGGGAAAGGAGCATCACGTTCAATCTCTGAGGCATATGTGATATTAAACAGGACAGAAACTGAATAACTCTGGCCTTTGTTAGAAAAGTTTACGATTAAGTGTACATGTTTTAAAAATTAAGGGGAATTGGCTGGGTGTGGTGGCTCACGCCTGTAACCCCAGAACTCTGGGAGACTGAGGCAGGTGGCTCATCTGAGGTCAGGAGTTTGAGACCAGCCTGACCAACATGGAGAAACCCTGTTTCCACTTAAAAATACAAAAATTAGCCATGCATGGTAGTGGGCACCTGTAATCCCAGCTACTCGGGAGGCTGAGGCAGGAGAATCGCTTGAACCGGGAGGCTTGCAGTAAGCCAAGATCGCGCCATTGCACTCCAGCCTGGGTGACAGAACAAGACACCATCTCATTAAAAAAAAAAAAGGTGGGGGGGAATCACTGAAATCAACAAATTTATATTTATTAAAATACTACATATGGAACTTTATTAATTCAGTGGAAGGCAGAAAAGGAGAAATTTACAAAGCAAGAAAAAATTATGGTAAGGAGAAAACCCAAAATAAGAAGGCATAAGTTCAAATAAAATAAATATAAGGAGATTATACTGATCTTCTAAAAATAGTATCGATTTGTTTTTTAAAAAAGTCCAGGTATATGCGCTTCTTATAAGACACACAATGAAAACAAAACTGAAGAGAAAATCTGAATGTAAAAAAATAAAAATAAAAAGGGGTTTCATGCAAATAATAATAAAGAAGAATCTGGTATATCAATATTCATATCAGGCTAAATATAATTTAAGGCAAAAGCCTCTACATAATAATAGAAGCAACAATCCACCAAGACGTAATATTCATGAACTTGTCTGCAGCTAATAGCATAACTCTGAAAACCACAAAGTCAAACCTGAGAGAATTAGGAGAAATCGCCAAACCTCCAATCGTAGTGTAGATTACCGAGATCAACTAAAATGCAAGTTTAGCAAGAACTGAAAAGGTTTAAACACAACAAATCTACCAGATATATATAAAAAAAAATTCCTTATACCCAACAGTAGATTCAAATACATTTTTACCTCTTACCTCCTATTAAAATCACAAAAGAAGTCTCCACAAGAGTGAAAGAACTGTCATAGAGACCATTGTTTTTTGACTACAGTGCAATGAAATTTGAAATCAACAATGAAAAGAAGTTAAAAATAATAATTACAACATGTTTGGAAACTAGTAAAAAAAAAAACCTTCTAAAACATGGATTAAAGAGGAATTCACAAAAGAAATGATACAAGTAAATGACAATGAAAGTTCCTCATATCACAACCTGCAAGATCTGGTCCAGAAAACAAAACAAAAAATGCTGTTAAGAGTATTTTTGAGGTAACTAACAAAATTTGAACAAGATCTGTAGATTAGATAATAGTATTATATTACATTTCCTGATTTTGGTAATTATATTTTATAGTAACAGAATGTCTTGTTCTTAGAAAATATACACAAAATATTTAGGGATAAATATTTTGAAACTTATTCTGAAATGGATCAGATGATGATGATGATGATGATGGTGATCATATCCAGAGAGAAGCAAAGTGAATGTGGTAAAAGTTATCGCAGAAATGGTGAATCTGGGTGAAGGGTATACAGGAGTTTTTCTTATACTATTTTTGTAATTTTTTTATAAGTTTGAAATTACTTCAAAATTAGAAGTTTAAAAACCTGTAAGGTGTAGTTAGTGCTAAAAGATTTTATTTTAAAATCTAAATAGTTCTGACCTTTAAAAGGATGCTGATTTACCAGTCATAATTTCCCTTCTGAAGGTTCTCCGTCTCACTGATTAGATAAAACAAAATCTGTAGTCTGAGAAAACGCGATGTTCTGCAAATTAGCACAGTTGACCATGATACCTGTTGTATACAAAACAGCGTCTTACAGTTGCCAGCACCATTCATTAGCAATTGCCTTGGGGATAAACATAGGCCAAGGACTAAACAGTGATGTCACACAATTGTTTTAAACAAATGAACCAAAAAGACAACTTGTGCCACATTCCAACTAGGTCACAAAAGCATATTTAAGGAGCTTCAGTCCTGGGATTTCTCTAAGCCTATTATAATACTCTGTTTTGACTTTTCTCTCCATGTGCCATAATTCAAAACAGAGACACTCAATCTCCTTTTAAATGTTTCCTGAGAAATCTGCCTCTTGACTTCATGAGAGTGCTAAAGTGACAACACATTACTGAGAGATTGTTTCCAGGTGCTCAGCATTATGTAGAAAGACTCTGTGATGGAGGATGAGAGCAGACATAGGGACAAACATTGTGGGATCACCAAAGAGGAAGAGAGAGGGTGGAGGGAGAAACAGAGAGATGAGAAAAGAGATAGAGTATCAACACGTGGTCTCGAGAAGAGCTTTAAGGATAGGTTCAGAAAAACCTACTAGTCCCAATGTGTTCACAAGATCTCTCTGTTGGACAAACCTTTTGAGTTTGGAGAGAGTTTTAGACTGGGGGCCTTAGGAGGGTTGCATGGTAGGGAATAATTGCTGGAGATGGAAGAAGTGAACATGGATTCTAGATGTGTGATGTCCCCACTTTCCCAGCAGACAATGGTGGGCAGAGTGGGGTAGGCCAGGTGGATTGTTTGAGGACCTTACCCATTTTGCAGCAGATTCCCTTTGGGGGCCTCCTATGGGATGCCACTCTCCCTGGCCCACCAAATTTAGTCTTGGTCCTTTGTTACCTGGCAAAGACACAGCAACATTTGGGTCAATGGCACTCACAGCTTATTGACAGCCAGAAGACTAAGCAAATTATGCCACTTTTAGAAGATAGGAGTTTAGGTTTTTAATGAATTGTCCATCTCTTCATTTATGTTGGTCTATTTTAATCAAGATTACTTCGGAAGACAGAACATAGGACCCATTCTAGAAGTACACATTTCATTACTGGCTAGTATAGAGGCTCAGGAGTTACTTGCAATTTTCTATCTTCTGCCTGTACTCTTTGGGAAGATGGCCAGGCTATGAGGGTTCCAGTCCTGGTTTCTATTTAACGTGACCAAAGCCCTCTTGTCACCACTTCCTATAGAAAATCTTTCCAGACTGAGTGGATCAAGTCGAGAATCCCTGATCTACCAGATATCAGGGCCATAACCTCTTTTTTTTCTTTTCTCCTTTTTCTCCTCTCCTCCCCTCCCCTCCCCTACCCTCCCCTCCCCTTCTCTTCTCTTCTCTCTTTTTTTGAGGCAGAGTCCCGCTCTGTCGCCCAGGCTGGAGTGCAGTGGCGCGATCTCCGCTCACTGCAAGCTCCGCCTCCCGGGTTCACGCCATTCTCCTGCCTCAGCCTCCTGAGTAGCTGGGACTACAGGCGCCCACCATCACGCCCAGCTAATTTTTTTGTACTTTTAGTAGACACGGGGTTTCACTGTGTTAGCCAGGATGGTGTTGATCTCCTGACCTCGTGATCTGCGTGCCTCGGCCTCCCAAAGTGCTGGGATCACAGGCGTGAGCCACCGCGCCCGACCGCCATAATCTCTTTCTAACCACTATTCCCCCACATTTATTAGCTTTTAAGGAAAAAGAAGAAAAATTTGGACTGGATGAAAATAAATATCTCATAAAGCAATCAGTGGGGGTTCTGGTAGAATTTTTGGAGCATTAGAGGATTAGTGCTGAAAGCAGCAGTGTTTAAACTTTTTCTATTAGCTCAAAGTTATACAGATGCCAAAAATGCAAAAAATGAGAATAATAATAATACCTCTACCAAAGGGTTTCACCGAATGGTATTTGAATACCTCCAACTTAGAAAAATGAGGTCCAGAGAAATGGAGAACCACACCCCAGACATGCCAGCTATTTGGTGACAGCTGTGTAACCACAGCCCTTTGCCCTTAGAAGCATTTACTCACGTCTGGAAATCACTGCATCATTAAAAAAGAATGGCAGGGACTGGTTTCTGTCTTCAGTAATTTACAGTGTAAGAAAGACACTGTGAGAGTCAGTGCACACACAAAACTGTTTTTCAAGCCCTCCAAAAATTGGCAGCCAGGCCAAAATGTTTGGTGGAATTTATGCCAATATTCAACAGATTATGCCTCCAGGAATTGGTACTCCCCTATCCCCAACCTGAGGTACAGGCCATGGAGACACTGCAAGGAAGCAAACACAAGGCAGAGACACAGAGTGTGTTTATTCTTAGGGACCAGGGGATGCATCTCACGATAGTGCCAGCTTTCTCCACTCTGGACAAGACGCAAATTAGGCCTGCCATCACAAATGCTTAGTTTGGCACGACTTTTGTTTGTTTGTCTTCCAGGGAGAATAGAGAGAATGGGTTGGAGAACACTATTTCACATAATAACATGATTATACTTCTATACTATGTTTAAACTTTGCAAAGTTCATCCACATACTGCACATTAAAAATGTTTCACCAGAACTCTGTGAGCACATAAGAATAGTATTATCATTTTCCTGCAAACAAAGAAAGTGAGGACAGAGCAGTCAGGTGGTTTGTCCAGGGCCACCACATCAGTTGGTGACAGATGGGATGATCAGTCAGTAACTGAGGGAGGAGCACATCATTTTATTCCCATCAGACTCTAGACTGGATTTAGATTCTGCTTTTTGGCCAACATGGTCTTAGACCCAAACAGAGGGACTGGTCCAATTTGGAGGAATAAAACAGAAAAGATATTCCGATAGTGCATGGGTCAGAAAGAAAATTGCACAGCAAGGTGACTACAATTAATAATAATGTATATTTCAAAATTGCTAAAAGAATGGATTCTAATGTTTTCACTACAAGGAATTGAGAAGTATGTGAGGTGATGGATATGTGAAGAGCCTGATATGATCATTTCACAATGTATACATATATCCAAACATCACATTGTATGTTATAAGTATATACAATGATTGTCATTTTAAAATAAAACAAAATTTGAAAAATTACAGAAAGACGGTAACAGGCATCATGGAATTGCTTCTGACATCTGTGTTCTTCAGAATTGTTTACAGAACACTTATATCCAAATACAGATTTGAATTTGGTGGGGAAGTTCTAGCACCATAATTTACATATTCTTTGGAACCTATTTGCTGGTTGAAACTGTGCTTTTCTATGAAAAATTTTAAGGCCATTTATTTCACCCCTGAAGTAAGGCTGAGCAACGTTTTAAATGAAGAGTGGACTTTGAAAGAAGCATTCGTGAGAGTGCCAAAGCGAGCTCCAGGAATGAGAGGACTAATTTGGCAGCTGTCAGGACAGATCAGTTCATAGAGTGAGAAGTGGGTTGAAGGAGGAGCTCTGCCTGCAAGGACAAAGCTGGGCATGTAGGTCCAATTTTTCCAGCAGCCTCTCTTTCGGGGAGCCACCCCAACAACCCTGCGTGCCTTGCCACCTCACCTGATGGAAGTAGAATGCTACCTCTGGCACAAGGGCCATTTCTATTTTCATGGCATTACTGGGGCCTGAAACATCCATGCTCAGAAGTTGTCAAATAACAACAGTTTTTTTTTTTTTTTTTTTTTTTTTTTTTTTTTTTTTTTCAGCAGCTTGTCTGAGCACTCCTGGAATTCCTTTAAAATACAGAAGGATGAGTAATCCTGGTTCTCATTTCTGCAGAGAGGGCTGGGAAAGGCCCAGGCACAACCTGCCAATGTTGCAAAATTCGTAAAGCAAATCAAGTGAACAAACCGCTCCTTTTCAGATCAAAACCTGTTAAGGATTGCGGTGTCTTTTTGGCAACCCAGGGGTTATTCATATGCCTGTTTCAACTGTTCCAGTAGCTTCAGGAAATAGCAAGGTGGAGCAGCCCGCAAGAAAGCCAGCATCATCCTCAAAGGATGCTCATAGCTACGGAAGAACCAACGTGGCTAAAAACACTTTTCAAGTAAGGAACCATTTCCCCCTCAAAGAGATTTTCTGATCACCCCAGAAAATGATCCTGGGAACTTCTGAGTCACAGAATAAACATGAATAGCAAAGAATAAGTTTACATGTTTTGGGAACATGGAACACTTTCTTTTTCTAAGCCTCTGACAGCCGTCCTGAGGAGTGCATCTGCCTTGAGTGCAGGGAATTGAAAATCTGTCCTTGGTGTGGCAGCTGACTAGCTCATTGACCTTGGGTTAATCATTTAATTTGGGATCGGCAATTCATAGTCAAAACCATGATTACTGTGATCCAACAGAAGCGAGCCTGCCTGGGCATGGGGACCCAAAGGTTATAATTTTAAGGATTTATTCCTTGGGAGTGGAGGCAAAATGCTGATAGTAATGAAGTGGCCCAGATTCAAATGCCTGAACAGTGAGTTTTACCAGGGCCCCCATGCCATTCAGTAAGCTCTCTGGGATTTTCAGTGGGCCTGGGGAGGTATAACTCACTTTGGCTCAGAGCTATGAAAGCAGAACTTGGGTGGTTTATTAGAATATACAATGGAAGAGTTGGATGAGACCTGAGTAATGATGTTTTTGTTCACCGCTTGTCTCATCAGAGCAATCTCTGGACACATAAATTTAATGTTCTCATCCTCTGCTTAAAACGGCCTTCCACTGTTCCAAAATAAAAGCCAAAGTCCTCAATACTGTGTATACATGTGATCCAGCCCCTGCCTACCTCTGTATATCTTGGTTTTCCCTGTTCCCTTTAATCCAGCCGCAAGGACTTTACTCCACTTCCTCCAATGAACTAACTGTTTATATCCTGAGCACTCTCTAACTCCTCTTCACTTTTTTTTTTTTTTGAGACAGAGTTTCACTGTTGCCTAGGCTGGAGTGCAGTGGTGCGATCTTGGCTCACTGAAACCTCCGCCTCCTGGGTTCAAGCAGTTATCCTGCCTCAGCCTCTCAAGTAGCTGGGATTACAGGCACCTGCCACCACACCCAGATAATTTTTCTGTATTTTTCGTAGAGATGGTGTTTCACCATTTTGGCCAGGATGGTTTCGAACTCCTGACCTCAAGTGATCCATCTGCCTCGGCCTCCCAAAGTGCTAGGATTACAGGTGTGAGCCACCGCACCTGGCCCCCTCTTTACTTTTTAATTTTTATTCTTCTTTCAATGCTCAGCTCAAATGTCACTTCCCCTGAGAAGCATTCCCTGAGGCTTCCCCTCCCCATACACATTAGATCAGATAAAGCTCTTGTAATATTATTGCAGAACATCCTATTCTTTTGCTTCAGGGCCTTTATCACAATTGATAATTATACACTTACTTTTACTTATGGAATTAATTCCCAGTCTCTCTCAGTAGATAACATGCTGTGTCTGTTTCACTTGCCATTGTATCTCTAATGCCTACTACAAGTGCCTGGCAGGCGGCAGACATGACTGCTTGTGAATGAATGAATGTTCTCAGTGATTCTGTAAGGATGAAGGTGATGTAGAGTAGTAGATAGTAGCTCTGCTCTGGAAGTCCAGAGTCTGATTCACACCTGCAAGCCTTATTGGTCAATGACTACTGATATTCCAGCCATCCAAACAACTGCTTTCAGAGAAGCATTAATACCTGTGAATAAAACAAATCTACTCTTTTCGTATGTTTGGTTCAGAACACTAGGGGAATTTGAGAAGAAATGAGCCAGCCCCCAAGCTGTCCTCGTTTCTTTTATTAAGAATAGGCCATGATTTGAGCACATTCTACTACTTGTCTCACTTCTGACTATTGCTGGGGATTACACAGGGAAAAGTGAGAGTCTGTGTGTTGGGACTCTGACTTGGCAGTGAGATTTAACACAGAAAGACCCTGAAGAAATATGCTGACAACGGGGTTTTATCTCTTCAATGCACTGGAGACAAAACCCCTGCTTTTAAAAACAACATTCATACAGAGCCAAGGATGTCCCAGTGTCAACAGTCCTAACCCTTTCTCAGTCTGCCTAAGAGGTCGTTGGTTTCAGATGGATGAGCCAAGGACCTGCTACTTAGAGACTACTGTCTAGGTCAACCCAACTGGCATAAGTAAAGCACCTACTGTTTATAGTAGGAGGCTGCAAGATAACAGGAGATGCAGACTATTGAAGGCTACTGATCTATCTATGTAGACAGGCAAGAAAAAAACAACTGGAGAAGAATTCCATGACTACACAAAAAGAAGAGTGTGATGGTATGGAGACTATTCCTGAACAGTGAATTTCCCCTGCATGAAGGATGAGATCCCTATGAACTGGGATCATTCAGGAAGTCTTCTTGGAGAAGAAAAGTTTGAGCATTTTGGGAAAAAAAGTTGGATTGGCAAAGAGAGCTGAGCTGTCAGTAGCTGGGCCCATAGTAAGTAGGCTGCCTGGAGCTGGGAGTTATGCTAAAGGAGTTGTAATTTGGGATGCCTCTAATTAACCATTTTGGGAAAAACATAATAAATCCCTTTGTAGCATCTATAATAAACTGCCCAATATCTAGGTCGTGGGGAAAAAGTTTTATTCTGCATTTCACGTGGATGGTGATAACACTAGATAATCTCAGCATCTTTCTGATTCTCTTGCTAATCCAGGATTCTAAGTAATAATCACTTTGTTCTACAACCTGAATCTAGCCCTTGTACTGTGCAGTTTTTTTTTTTACAGTTATTTTTCCTGTTGTCTGAATCAATCTCCATGGAAACATAAGTTTTAACCAGCTGTGTCCACTGAGGTAAAGATGCAATAAAAAGCACAGGGCATACATACCACAGCAGCAGTTACTTCCCACAAGGAACCAGAGATTGGAAGTGAAGCTAAAACATTTTCACTTACAATAGCATCTCTTTCAAGGTGAGCCATTTCCCCAGGGAGAGTTTCCAGCTCTGAGCAAAGGCAGAACAACAAAACATCAAGGATGTCTTTCTAAGGCTACAAACAGAGTAGCTAACACCTTGAAGTTGATCTGCTTCTGAGTCCTTTAAAAGCCAGGACATCAACAAAGTGCCCACATTACATTTTCTATAAGCTTGCTAAGTATCTCTTTTCTTAAACCACAAAACCCTAGGTATTTGTACAGAACAGGCAGAAAGGGAAGTCCTAGGAGATCAGGACCCCATCTCAGCAGGCATCACTCCAGCCTATCTTTTCCTGAGTGGTTTTCTGTACTTGTCTTCCATCTTTTCCCTTCTGTCCCACTCTGGAAGTCACTAGTCTGTGCCTTCCTTACCTCCCATGGTTTCTGCACCTTCATTTCCAAAGGCAAGTGAAAACAGTGCCAGGCTGTGCACATGGGTAACTCCAGGGACTTCTCCTCCTCCCATTTCCCCTAAAGCATTTGACAGTTAGACCTTGGAACTGAGTCCAGCAGCACTAGGTCAGAGTGATGGCTAAAGCTAAAGGCAAACTGGATTCTGTTCAGGAGGTTCTCCTTTGTCATTTTCATCTCCAGATAGAAGACCTCTGTCTTCCCAAAAGATTAAATAATAGAAAAGAATAATAGCCCAAGGTGGGTGACTCTGCAAACAGGTGGGTGAGGTCTCTAGTTGAGTGAGGGGGTGTCTGTGGGTTGTGGGTTCTTCTTATGAGCAGGGCTTGGAGGAATTTGGTCTATTTGTTGTGGTTTTCCCAGGGGGAAGTGGGGAATGGCTGGGACTCTAATGATCATTATCAGAAGACTTTGGATTAGGCCTCTGAAACATTAAGATGTGAATCCTCTGGCAATCCTGCTAAAATGCAGATCTCCTTTCAATAGGTCTGGGACAGAGCCTGCCTTTCTATCAAGCTTCTGGTGATGGGATGTCGCTTGTCTCATCCACAATTTGAGTAGCAAGAGGTTAGCTTTTCTATTTACTGCCATTATATCCGCAGTTGGGCTATGTCATTTTATCAAAACAATGTGGTAAGAGTGAGCGCCAATTACTAGCCTGTTGAATCATCTATTGTTAGAGCTGTTTCTTTTGGGTACATTTAAGAGTCCCCTCCCTGTGGTTTCCCATTGCACAAGAAGCCCATTTGCCAGGCAATACCTTGGGCAAGCAAGCTACTGTGCAAAATGGCATTGCCTCTTCCTGCTGCCAGCCAGGCGGCTGCTGGTTGACAGTGGAGTTGTACAGTTTATGTGATAGTGATGACAGCGCTGACTCTGAAGGGTACTGAAGATTCTGAAGGGGCACTTCGCTGCAGCAGCTTCACCTCCCACTTTTTTTTACCCACCCCCCAGACTTGTGGGAGAGAAGGATCAGGCAGAGCTCTGCACACGCCAGGGGTGGGGGGATTATTTTTTTTGTTTTTTGCTTTCTCTGGTACAGGACATACCATGCCTTTTACAGATATTTATAGGACAATTTCCCTCCTGAGCATGCCCAAGCATGGGGGATGGTGAGGAAGATGACTGAAGGGAGGAAGCAGGAAAAGGGGGTGCCTGCAGGTATGAGGATTGGAAGGTGGGGAAAACCCTTCATGCTTGGTTCAGCCTTCAAGGAAAAAGAGGGGTTGACTAGATTACAGATGTTAAACCAGGGGTCTGTGGTTCAGACCAGCAGCTCTCTGCACTTGTAAGCTATATTTGGCTGGTGTGTTCATTTGTCTAGGGTAAGAGCCCCTAGATTTCAACAGATTCTCACAGAGTCAATGATAACACAAAAGGTTAATCAGCTCCATTTCCAATCAGGATCACCTGCAAGTTCCTCCCAGAGCAGATATTTGGAGCACTAGGCTTCTAGAAGCAGCAGACATCAAGTTCGGGCCATGGGATTAGGGTGGACAGGGCAGCCATTTGGAATCATTTTCTACCAGAGGCAGAAGAGGCTCAGCCAACAACAGCCCCATTTTACATGGCAGAAGCCGAGCTGCAGTCAATTCAGTGATTCCTCCTAAAGTAGGGAGTCAGAAGCTGAGCCTGGACTGGAACCTAGGCCTCCTAGCAGACAGAGCACAGGTCTACACTGGGGAAAAGCCCCTTAATTCTGGCAGTTGCCTGGAAAGAGCAAGACATTTATGGCCAGAGCGCCAGGAGCCCAGCTGGTTATTTCTAGCTTGCTGAATGTCAAAAATCCAGGCCGCTTCTCAAAGCAGCCTCTACTTGTCAGACCAAATCAAGGCATCAGCGCGTCAAGCAGGCGAATCCTCTGCCCCCCCCCGGGCACCAGCCTGGGGGCGCATGCCCTGCCTCCGCCCCGCCCTGCACGGCGCACCTGACCGGTTCCCGCGGTGCAACTGACCGCGGGCGGGCGAGCGCTGCACCCACGCATCCGGGCGCCACTCCCACCTGCACCCCGGCGTCACGCCTGAGTGCAACCTGCAGCCTTCACCCACCTGGGCGGCTGCCTGGCTTTGCTCAGGGTTGGAGCCAGCTCGGCAGCCTGCCTTGGCCGAGTGTGACCAGGGAGCTGGTCTTTGACCCTAGCGGCAGATTGGGCATGACAATCTGGTCTCTTGTGGAATCTCCCACTTTCACCTTCTTTTCTTCTTAGCAAAACTCCCACCCCAGCCTCTACCCCAATTCCTCGATAGATCTAAATCAACGGGCATGTTTGTACCTCTGCAGAATCAATCCAGTTTTACAGGAACAAAAACGAACCCCAGTCCTGAGTGTCTGTTGGTTTCCCGTCCCAACTTCTGTTCATTCAGCAAACATGGGAGCATCTACTAGCTAGGATTTGGACACAACAGACTGACCTTTACCCCAGGGAACTGGCAGCCCCCGGGGAAAAGAGAAGCGGATGCTTTTAGGCTGTAATGTAATGGTCACATGGGAATTTGCTAGGGGACATGGGGGCAGGGAATGAGCATTGTAGGCAGAGAGGACAGAGGCTGGTGACAGAACATGGCAGGCGGTAGGATCTGCAGGAAGGCAAGGTGGCCGGTGGGCACAGACAGATGAGGGCAAGTAGCAGTGATGGGCTGAGAAAGGAGCATTGACTTCATCCTGAGAACAATGCAGGGCCTTGGAAGGTCTAAACAGGGAAGTGACGGATCCAATTTGCTTTCTTAGGTGGGACTGGAGAGCAGAAGTCCTGTAAGTCCCAGCACAGGGGCAGCAAGCGGCAGCATCGCTGAAAGTAGCAGCATTTTCAAGGACATGGGTCATGTTCTCCCACTTGGGGATCAAATTAACTAAGTTTTCTTCTATTTCCACCCGCACACTGCTGCCTTATTCCTATTCCTGGCCCCACTGTGAGTGGTTTGGCCTTCTGCCTCCATTGGCCCTTAACTAGCCTTTAGGTAAGATGCTAGGTTGACCAGGTGTCCAGAAACAAATGACTGGATAAAGAAAACATGGCGTGTGTGTGTGTGTGTATTTAACAATGGAATACGACTCAGCCATAAAAAAGAATCAAATCCTATCATGCTGTCCTGTGCAGCAACATGGGTAGAATGGAGGGACGCTATGTTGAATGAAATAACCAGGAAGGCAAAGTTAACCACTGTATGTTCTTACATGTGGAAGCTAATAAAACCAGTTGATCTCATAGAAGTAAACAGTAGAACAGAGGACACTGGAGGCTGGGAAGGGATGAATAGGGAGAGATTTGTTAAAGTCAACACAATTACAGCTAGATAGGAAGAATAAGCTGCACTGTTCTATACCACTGTGGGATGATTATCTATATATTTGAATATAATTTCAAATAGCTAGAAGGAGGATATTGAACGTTTCCAACACAAAGAAATGATAAATGTTTGAGATAATGGGTATGCCAATTACCCTGACCTACTGTACACGATACATATCAAAACTTCACTATGTACCCCATAAGTGTGTACAATTATTATTTGTCAATTTAAAAATTATTTTAAAAGATGCTAGGTTGACTGTACTCCCAATCCATCAACCTATTTTCAACCATCCATTTGCTCATTGACTCAATAACAATTTCTAAAGTGTTGCTGTGTGCCAGGTGCTGAGTTAGTCATTGTGGGATACAGAATGCAATACTCATATGTTTCCTGATCTCAGAGAGCTTAGAATGTATCCAGTGTCCAAACTTGCCAGTGCATCAGAATCATCTATAAAGATTTAGAAAAAGATAGCCAATTGAGCTTCACCCCAGACTGACTGAATCAGAATGTTTCCGGGTAAGTTCCAGGAAGCCATATTATTAAAATTCTCCTCCAGGTAATTTTGTTGAGCAGTCAGAATCTCTGATCCCTACAGGAATGCCAAACTGGAATTCCTCTGGTGACCTTTCCTCTACATAGTTGAACAGACCCAGAGTCTGGCTCCTGACCATAAGACAGAGAAATCACCAGAGAAGACGGGGCAACTGCAGTCCAACTGAGCTGTAAGCCTGGGACCTGCTCGCTCACCTTCAAAAAAGCAGGAGGGGCAGGTGGGATGGGTAAATGTAAGGAAAGAGAAGAATGTACTGGGACGGCGGGCTGGGTTGTGCATGCCTAGAGTGGAAAATGCCTCTCTATGTAAATTATATAAATTGTCCATTTAGAAAGCAGAAGACCAGTTCTCTGGCTTGTTGAAACACACATTCCTTCTTTCTCAGCCACGCCTTGATTACTATGGCCAAGTAGGGATGACTGTGCTGGCCAATTTCAAATGGTAGTCCTGATGAATAATAACAAATACTTTCCAAGCGCTTTATACACAGACCCATGTCCCCACCAATTAAGTCTGAGTACTAGGGCAAATTGAAGAAAAGGGTGGTGGGGGGTGATCCTGTTAGCTTGCTGTCCTCAGAAATAACCTCTCCAAGGGACTCTAAAAAGCAGAGATTCTGTTGGATCATGCCTGGGAAACAGGTCTTCTTGGAGTTTGAGAGGATTAAAATTTTAGTTCCAGTTAACTTTCTGTCTCTTGGTGAAGACGGCTCCAAGAAATCTAATGGTGAAGTATTTACTTGTTGACAGCTAATGATGAGCCAGCTACTGTGATGCCTTAAACGTAAATATACTTCCAATCTTCTTGGGAAGATAAGATACAGTTATATGTAAAAGTAAATAAACGTAAGACTTATTTCCAGACAACACTAGGAGAGACAGTTTTGTGGGTATCTGAGGTTCTGTATCCTGAAAGCTTATCTGAGCAGTACGTATTTGAGAGCAAAATACTCTGGGTGCCATACACACATGTAAGACATCATCTTTGTCCTCAGGAAGCTTACCATCTGATAGAAAAGACAGGACACATAAGTACATAATATAAAGAAAATAGTATAGGCTAGGCCAGGCACAGTGGCTCCTGCCTATAATCCAGCACTTTGGGAGGCTGAGGTGGTGGATCACTTGAGGTTAGGAGTTCAAGGCCAGCCTGGCCAACATGGCGAAACCCTGTCTCTACCAAAAAATACAAAAATTAGCTGGATGTTGTGGTGGGTGCCTGTAGTCCTAGCTACTCGGGAGGCTGAGGTGGGAGAATCGCTTGAACCCAGGAGGCAGAGGTTTCAGTGAGTCAAGATCATGCCACTCCATCAACCCTGGGTGACAGGGTAAGACGCTGTCTGAAAAAATTAAAAAATAAAAAAAAAAGTATAGGCTGGGATAAGTGAGTGATTCAGTGGTAGCTTTAGTGTCAATAGAACTTGCACTGAAATATTCAACTTTTTTCCCACAGCCCTGGACAACTTTCAGGAAGACAGTTCTGATCTGTAGCAATTAACACATGGTCATCCTCAGAAAAAGGCTAAGGAGGGTGCCACTTGACCTAACAGAATCTTACATGTGCCAATAATGTGAAGGCTCAATGGGTGTTTATACTTAGTCCTCTCTATTATTTCCCAGAGATACCCAGAGCTTAAAATGCAGACACCAAGAGCTTTGAGCCTAGACATTTGGATGAAAAGTGATTTCCACCTGGAGAAAGTCATTGCCCTTCTGTGCAGAGGTAGGTGCCCTGATACTTGCCTGACAGCTGGAAAGGGTGGCTCAGAAGAGGGAGGCGGGAGAAGAGGCCACATAGTATCTCCCTGGGCCTCCTGGTGAAAAACTTGTGTGTGTTTTTTCAGGCCTGACCATAAACTCAGGGAAAGCTGACCCCTACACCAGACCTGGGGCGCAGCCCATGCGTGGCAGTCTCTGGAGGGAGCTTTCAAGGTCTCAGGTCTCTCTGGCTGGTCATAGTCATCACATGTTTGCATTCCTAGCCCCTGAGCCTTCATTCCTGGGTTCATTAGAAGCCTTGGGGAGAGGTGTTCTTTAGGCGCCTCTGCTGAGGCCTCCTTTGGGTGGGGCAGGGAAGGGAGAGAAACCTTGAAGTCACTTTTCCCCACAATGACTCAGAACCTAGTACTTCCACTCCTAGCCTTCCCGGTCCCTTGCTCTTGGCCCCAGAGTCCATACAACTTCCAGAGCCTTTTGTTCAGGGCCCTGTCAGCAGTGAGACCACCCCAAGCCCGCATTCCCGCTGACCTGCTTGACCCTGGGCCCCTGTGTGTTCCACAGGGGAAATGGAACGGGGAGAGCCCACGATTTCTCTGGTTTCAGATACTTACTTATACCATTGCAGGACATGATTGAAAGCTTGATTCTTTTGTTTTGGGCTTGTTGCCTTAATTGACTATTGTGACACCTGGCAGCTCCCTCTCCCAGTTCAACTGAGTTCCTGACAGAGGGACTCCGCCTTCAACCCGCCAGGGGCAAACACTCAAAGGATGGGCTTCATTACTGTTGCGGGCTCTGGCTTCTCCTCCTATGTTTCTAATTCATTTCTAGATTCAATCTCTCCCTCTCCATATCGCACATTCACAAACAGTAACTGCCCGAGGACCAGGAGAAGCACAGGGTCTGCCTCGTTATTCCTCCCTTGCATGCTGACTCTTCCACGGGGGCTGGGCAGAGTCAGCACACACAGGAGGGGAATCATGAGCCAGGCCCTGGCTGAATCCAGATTTCTAGACATGAGAACTACCCAAATCCCAGAGACCCAGTTCTTCCATCTACTTTACTGAGGAGGAACCGGGGAGTCTGAGAAGTGACTTGGCCAAGGTCACCCAACTGGAACCCAGGTCCTAAGCCTTGGGTTCGAACTCGGATCATGACCAGACTGCCTCCTTGAATCTTCTTTCTACTTTCCTGGTACAGTTTCTGTGCAGAGCTGAGTCCTTGGGTGCCCAGGACTACACTAAGCCCTCTCAAGTCAGTACTTTCTAGGAGGCGGTAGCCTAACTGGGGAGAGAGGTGAGGCCAGGGGTTCCCAGACTTGAGCAGGCATTAGAATCAGCTGGTGGGCTAGTTAAACCACAGATCTGCTGGCCCCATCCCAGGGCTGCTGATTCAGTAGGCCCGGGATGGGGTCTGAGAATTTATACTTCTAACAAGTTTCCAGGTGTGGCTGATGAGAACCACTGGGCTTAACCATGAACAACCCAAAGTAACAGAGGCAGTGAATGGAAACTGAGCAAAGGCAGGCAGAGAAAGGAGAGGAATGAGGGTGACATTGTTTCTCAGGGGAGGAAATGAGCTCCAGGGGCTGGTCCCTGGGAGGTCCTTCTCTTCCCTCTACCTTCATCTACCCCGACTTCAGGTTTATCTAGAAGTTTCACAGTAGCATATAAATTCCCCCCCTCTGCTGGAGGGCTCTGGCCAACAGGTGAAGCCAAAACCATCACCTGTAGGAGGTTGCTTAGAGCTGGCTCCTGTCCCAACAGCCTCCTCTCGGCTTCCCTGTTCACATTGCTGCAGCCTGCACAGCTGCCTGCCTCCCATGGAGCCTGGGGGCACCTGTCCTAAAGGCCTTGAGGATGAAGAGTCGAGGAGGGTGGTTGTGGTGATCTCACCCACCTCTCTCTTGATTCCTCCATGTACTCACACAAGCCCTGGAAGGCCAAGGACACTGACGCTCAGAGAAAGCTAAGGGAGTGGGTACATTACAAAAGGATTGGGAGAGGGGGAGTGGTAAAAACTCCACAGCTCACATTCATTGACTCAGCTCATCTTTCAAGGCCCCAGTTCTCCTGAGTCATCAGTGAGCATGGACTTGCTTCAGAGTCACTAAGGCTGAATGTGGGTCATTGGGATCTAAACTGGTGTTTAAACGTAACCGCACAGAGGTGAGTCAGACACACACACACACAGAAAAAGAGCAAAAGAGAGAAAGAAGAAAGAAGGAGATTTAGCTCTCTCTCAAGTGGGGGTGAAAATCCAGGAGCGAATCTGAAATGATCCACCTCTCCAAATCCATCCACTGTTTAATTAGCTCCATGTAGCTATAGGGAAATTGAGGCATAACTGCTGTGTCCAGTAGCCCAAAGTTGTTCCAGGGACAGCAGCAACCTCAGGAGGGGGCCAGAGATTGGCCAATGGAAAGGCAGAAAGCAGAGACTCTCCACCCAGGCGGAGGCACCAGAGGGCCCATGGAGGGAATGGACAGCTGGCGTTATGGTCCCCCTACGTTTTCCCAAGACTCTTCCAGCTGTCTAATGGCCTACTGAGGCTGCTCCTTGACCTTGAGTACAAATGGCCCTCACACCCAAACAGCCACCTGACCAGAGCCAACCGACAACCTCCTGTGAGCTTCTCAGCCCCAGGCTGGCTCTGCAGGTAAGAGACAGACGTTATGTTGAGGCCAATGTAACTCGTGCCAACCAGTGTGTAGAGATTTCTACCTAGTTTTATTGTTGTGAACTCCAAACAAGAGACTTAGAAACGATGTATGATTTTCTACATCAAAAGCCTGAGTCTGAGGCTTAGGGGTCTGTCTTCCCTTTTCCAATTCCCTTTGTGTGGTGCGGGGCGTGGGGTGGGGCAGAATGGAGAATCTGCCATGGAGTCCCCATCTCTAGTCCCTTCCAGAAGAGCCTGTATATGGCTAGTGGGCATTTCCCTTCCTGGAGGGGAGGTGGGGGAGGCCCTAGACGTGCTTCCTGGAGCCACAAGGAAAGGGGAGGCTGCTGATTCACCAGCAGCTGCTTCCTGGAATGGCAGTTCCGGGCTGGCAGGCGAACAGTATTTTTCCAAGGTGATCTAGGGCTGTTACAACATTCCCGCTCTGCCCCCATCAGACCTTCCTGTAAGTCAAACCAGAAACTTACCCAGACCACACATTCCTGAGCAGTCAAGCACAAGATTCCAGAAACAGTGTTTCCAACATGTCTCGCTATCTCTCCTGGGACCTGGGATCCAGTCATCCCCGCAGAACTTGTGCTTCCTCAGCCAAGGCCATGCGTTTGTCGCGCTAGCCATGGAATCACGTGGAAACTGCTGTGTGGCTCCAAGTCAGCTGGGAGGGGAAGGCCTGCCCTGATTCCCCTGACGGATGGCCAGCTGAGAAAGAGCAGAGCCCTGAGCTAGCTTTGTCCCCACATTTCACAAACCCACTTTCTCTGGTCCTGCCCAGCTTTCTGAGACAGAAAGCTACCATATCCCAGATTGAATCAGTGTTTTTTCTTTTTTCCCCCCAGAAATAAGGCACAGGTTTGGAAGTGTCTCTGTTTGACCCTGGTGTTTGGTTCTCTCCCTCACATACAGGGAACATGAAGGAGAACCCATCTCTGCTGCTTTTGAAGTGCAGTGGCTTTCACTTGGAATGGAAATCTTTATAGGTGGCACCGGGGGCTGTGCAGAGACGACCAGGGAGAAATTCCGGACTTCTCATGTTCTGCCTCTGAGACAGACTGTGGTGGGAAACACAAACAATACAAATCCTTGGTTCCATTTTCCTCATCCCTTCCTGGCAAATGAAATCAAATGAGGGTGAGGGTGACTGGGGAATAAAGCAGGGGGAGTGAAGAGATGGGGGCCTGCTCTTAGAAGCAGGGTCTGAACTCCACCTGCTCCGGGATGAACTGGAAAGTGCTTCTTCTCCTCCCTTCCTTGTCTGATGGCTATGGGAACTTTAGATGGGGAAATACTGATACACTGATCTCTCAACCAAATATAATTTGTATTAAGAATTAAGAGTTCACAAGTGATTCTCTGTCTCTCTCTCTCTCTTTTTTTTTTTTAAAGAAACAGCCTTGCCCTGCCGCCCGGGCTGGAGTGCAATGGTGTTATCATAGCTCACTGCAGCCTCAAAATCCTGGGCTTAAGTGATCCTCCCACCTCAGCCTCCCAAGTAGCTAGTACTACAGGCGCACACCACCATACCTGACCAATTTTTCTATTTTCTGAAGAGATGAGGTTTTGCTGTGTTGACTAGGCTGATGTCAAATTCTTGGCCTAACACGATTTTCTCCCTGGGCCTCCCAAAGTGCTGGGATTAAAAGGAGTGTGAACCAATGCACCCAGCCAACTTATCCTTTTTAATCTTCATCACAATCTTATGAGGTGGGTATGGTTATTAGTATTGTCATTTAATAGAGGTAGAGAACAAGGATTGGGAGTGTTTAACAGCCGGCCCAGGATGAATGCATCAAGTTTCAAATCCATGTCTCCTGATTCCAAGTCCGTATTTCTCACAGTCCACATTATATACTCTGCAGATGGTGTTGACAGGTTCTCCGAATCCAGGAGGCAGCTCTGAGCCTCAGGAAGTAAGCTGCTAGAATCCCAGTTAGGGTCCTAATATTCTAAGAGATACAGACCTAACAGAGAAGTGTGCTGTGCCTGTGGCTTTGTGGCAGGGTTTGTCTACAATAAGCACATGTGGTGTTCACAGGGCTTAACTCACGGCTGTAACAGGAGCTTCAGAACGGACAGGGCAAACAGTCCTCTTCAGTAAGTACTGCTGGCCATGTCTTACCCTCTCAGATAAATTGCAAAAGCTTTTTAAACTCTCTCCCTCCCACCCCTTATTATAGAACCATTTCTCAAAGCTTAATTCAATACTTTATTTCTGCTTTCCAACAGTTATACACCTTATCTCTAAGAATAACCATTTTTAATGCCTTTGATTTTTCCCACTGAGCTCTTTGCCCCACGATTGTCCAGTAGCTGGGAATGGAGACTGAGTCTGCACTTTCCATTACCTGGTAAACAGCGATCCTTCCTCCTCCCCGACCCCACACTCCCGGAACCCTGACTTGGTTCTCTATCCTTGTCCTTCAGGAGAGAATGAACCTCTCTCCAGCCCCCGGGGGCTAGGGTTTTGTCCGAGACTTCGACTCTCAGCCATTGGTTTGGTATTCTGACTGCGCACTGGAACCATCTAGGGGGCTTTAAAAATCCCACTAAGGCCAACAGGGGCTCCAGGGCTCCCTCAGGAGCTGTGGCTTGGCTCTCATTTTTCCCTTGCCAAGTGATTGGCGTTAGGGATGGTCATGTGACGCTAAACTGGCCAATAGCGTATGAGGACGCGAGGCTGTGAAGCCTCTGGGAATATTTTCCACAGCTAAAAGCAAAAAGCTGAAATTCAGGCGTGTTTTCTTTTTCTCCCTGGAAGTTGTTCTCTATGTGCCCCAAGGGAAGGAGCTTAATTTAGTTAGCAATCTACGGACATCACCTCATTTGATCCTCACACTACCCTTTGAGGTAGTTAATATTTTGGTTTTAGTTATTAATTTACAGACAAGGAAACTAAAATTTCTTACTTTTACAGACAAGGAAACTAAGGTTCACAGAAGTTTCAGTATCTCCAAAATATATCCCTTTCAATGACAACAGCTGAGCAGAGTCAGGGTGAACTTGGTCCTGCCTGGTTCCAAAGACCATAATTTTCTCACTATCTCCCTATTTGCAAGGTTGTGCTGGTAAGCTGTCTAAATAATAAAACTAATAAAAGGCGTGGCCAGCTGCAGTGGCTCATGCCTGTAATCCCAGCACTTTGGGAGGCCCAGGTAAGAAGGATCGCTTGAGGCTAAGAGTTCAAGACCAGCCTAAGTTGATAGCAATAACTTATCTCTATAAAAGTTGAAAAAAAAAAATTAGCTGGGCATAGTGCAGGAGCCTGTAGTCCCAGCTACTCAGGAGGCTGAGGTGTGAGGATCACTTGAGTCCAGGAAATCCGGGACTTTGAGGCTACATTGAGCTAGGCTCACACCACTGCACTCCAGCCTAGGCAACACAGTGAGACCCAGTCTCAAAAAAAAAAAAAAACAAAAAACTCCTAACTTTTAGCACTTACCAATTTCCATGGTGTAAATATTCCCACAATAACCAATAACCAATTTTAAGCTACCATTGTGAGCTCTCTGAGCACTAACTTGAAAGAGATGTGCACAATCAGCTCTCATAAACCAGTGTGATCCAGCTCCAGCCAACAACTGGAAAAGGGGGCAAGTGCTCAAACCTGGTCTTTGACGCTAAAACCATGTTTTCCTTCATCCCCTTACCAGGGCTTTCTCTGAACACACACCTCCCCAGAGCAGATCTTTACACTGGCATTCTGCATTGTTAAGAAAGGTGCTTAGCTCTAGTTCCTAGAAGGCAGAATAAGGATAATGAGGGACAAATCAGTAGGGGTGAACTTCAGAGGCTTCCTAATGCCTCCAGGATGCTAATGATGCAAGCAGGAGCCCCAGAGGACTACTTATCATTCTGCATGAAAGCAGGCCAAGAGAACCCTTGCCATTCGTTTGATCTTGTTGCCATCTGAGCTGCTGTGCCTTTTGTACACCCTGCTGAGCCCCTAGCAATGCTGTGCACAGATTCATGACTGTGTGGTACAGTGAGAGCAGCAGGGGCCTGGGCATGTGGCCAGTGGAAACATGATGGTGAGCCAACTCAGGACTGCCCCAGTGGGCCCCCTAGGGCAAACACCACAATAATAGTGTGCTTGCTAAGCCCATTCCACACTGTGGTACGCCAGCCTCTCAGGGTTGGGAGAGCCCTCAGGTCCAGGTCCATCATCCCCACCAAGGGTTGTAGACTGAAGATGTCCAGTGATCTTCCCTCCGAAGGAAGTCTATTACATATTTAGGGACCTTGGTGGAAAAGTTCATATTTATGCTATTCCATAACAAATTCAGTAACTCCTGCTGCAGCCTGAGGTGCTCCTAGTTCTAACCCTGGGAGCCATATGTTGCCAGACTAGTCCCTCCATACATGGCACACATATCAGTCAGGATAGGCTAGGTTATGCTGCAGGGATAAACACCGATCATAATCTCAGTGGCATGAAACAGCAGTAATAAAAACCATAACAGCAACTAGTATTTCTTGCTCATTCAAAATGTCCATTGAGGGTAAGCTAGGGATCCTATTCATGTTAATCACTCAGGGGCCCAGGCTGTCAGAGCCCAGCCACCACCTCTCATCATTGCCGTTCACTGGAAGAGAAAGAGTGTCTCACCAGCACTGAAATGTTCTGGCTTGCAAGTACTATACACCATTCTGCGCTGGACTTGTTAGCTAGAATTATTCATATGACCTCACCTGTCTGTGCTCAGGAGGCAGAGAGCTGGAAATAGTTGGGAAGCAAAAATACTAACTATCACATTAGCTTTTCACATATTTGAAGGTGGTTATGCTGCCCACTTGCCTTTTCTCCAGAGACTCACCCATTACCTCCTCGCTTGCTGTGCTACATGTTTCTGCTCCCTTCATCACTCAGTTCACTCTCCCCTGAACATGATCCAGCTTTGTATCTCTCTGTGGTGGTATCTAGAGCTGAGTTCAGTTTTCTAGGCATAGCCTAACCATGGCAAAGCTCAGTGGAGTTCATCCTTCCCCATATCTGAGACATCACACTCATAATCCTTGAGGCTAAGATTGCATTTTATATTTTTTTTGGCAGCCACAGCACCATTGTGTATTTGCTAGATTCTAAGCCCCAGAATGGTAGGCGCTATGACTTCCTTGCTCATTGTTCTGGCCCTATCACTTGGAAAAAGGTCTGATAAATCCTAATATTTGTCAGATGAATAACTATATTGAATTTATTCTCTTTGCCTCTGCCTAATTTTCACTCATGCTGTCAAGACCTATTGTCTCCATCTCATCCCGATATAATGAGCTTTTTCAGACCCAAGTACAGTTCATTTCTTCAATTTGTTCTGGCATACAGCTATGAAAGAGTGTTATCTTTGGAGTCAAAAAGTATGTGTGTGACACCCAGCTCTGATTTTATCATTCAACAACATATATGTCTTAAGCACCTACAATATGCCAGGTGCCATGGATACAGTTATAAAGAAGACAGACCACAGGGCTGCCTTACCACTTGGTTAATTTGGGTAAACAATATAACATGTCTTGATTAGAATGTAAATTCCATGAATGCAGGGATCTTTGGCTGTCTTTTTCACTCTAGTTTTTCCAGCAACCACAATATGCCTGAAATATAATAGGTGCTCAATAAATATTAGTTTAATGAATGACTGACTCTCTAAACTCATGTGCTCTTCTATATCGGAATCTTCTGGGAGGGCACGAGTAGCCTGAAAACAAAGTAGCCCTTTGTCCCTGTTTGATTTTTGTGTTTAGTCATAATGTTGATGGTATGAAATCTCAAATAGGATTAATGTAAGACTTGAAATTTGTCTGTTAATCCAATGGGAACAGGGGTTATGCAAGGTTGCAGAACCACTATTCCAGACGGACACTTAATCTATTCATCGCCACATTTTCGGTATCATTGTGTCTTGAATACAGCTTGGCCACAAGGAAATGGGGTGAGACTTTGTCATGTATGTCACTGAAGTTCAGCTGTGCAAAAACGTTCACCTATCCTTGATCGACCAGTCCAGGAACCATCAGAGAAGAAAATGAGATTTGACTGTAAGACCTGTTCTTTATAAACCCCTGCACAGCCCTAATGATCAACACCACTTCCAGTGCTCATAAATTACTGCTTCAATAATTGTTCTGCAATTCTGCCTATTCTCATTGAATGCTTTGTATAATCCCTTTATCTACTTTGGGCTACAATTCATTTTTATCAGTGAGTATTGTACTTGTTTCATCTCAAAAATCATTCTCCTTGAGAAAAAAAAAAGAACGGAGTTGAGGAATCCTGCTTTCTCTTTCATCCACATATCCTCTATTATCAGGAAGGGGCTTATATTTCTTGTGAACTTCTTGTGCTGATTTTAACTTTAGAAAGCTCTCCTGTTTTCCATGTATGAACAAGCATGAGAAATGTGAAGGGCAATCAGGTATGAGATATTGTCAAGTATGTGACTTGAGGGACAAGTGATCTATGTGAGCCTGAAGGGAATCCTGGGATTGAGAGAGCATGCAGAGAAGGCACATAGGTGTGCTAGGGCATGGAGATTGTACAGAGATGGATAGGGAGAAAATTTGAGAGATAGAGGTTTTCTATATGGTGGGAGTAGTGTGGGTTGGCGTCTATCAGGGGAGACCAACTGACCATATCCCCCTGTTCACTTTTAGCCACAAGTACAAGGCTATAAAAACTCAAGAGGTCATCTAAGTTATTTCTGGCTCTGTCAGGTCAAATGACTACTAGACTATCCTGGTTTCTAATTTGAAATGTATCCAAAGAAGATTCCTGTCTCACCCTCTGCAATCCACTTGCATGTCTGACCACACTCAATACCTACACAATCTTCACTTTGTCTAGCCTAAATTCTTCTAACTGTGGTCTAAGGCCTTGGAAGAATGACGCCTCTGTGGGGTAAGAACTGCCTTGGTGGCATGAGAAAGGCAGCCCTGAGCGATCTGGAAGGGCTGTTGCAAGGGGATAGGAGTACTGAGGCCTTTTCCAGTAAGAATACACAGGACTATGGAGACTCTTGTTTTACTAGAAACCTTCTTCACAGATACCTTAATCTAGGAAGAAAATGCCTTTGGTTCTTGGTTCTACTATTGGCTTCAAATTCTTGGGCATGCCAGACCCTACTGAACATCTTGACACATGTCCTTTCTTCTCTGAACTGGCCCACAGGCATGATGAGTAACCAGAGGGGGCCCAGCAGGTACTGATGATGGGTGTGGTCCCTGTGTTATTCGGTCAAAGCAGCAGAATCTCAAACTTAAGACTGATCCTGTATGCCAGTTGGGGCAGGATGAACTCAAAACATCCTAGGAGAAGAAGAAGGTCTCCTGAGGAGGTTCTGCAACCAGTTAGAAAAGTGAAATCCCTCCAAATTAGAGTGGCACGGCGTTGGCATCCAAAGGAATGGGCATCATGGAGAGCACAAGTGTCCCACTCTGTCCATTTTCAGATGGACATCACAAGCAACCCTCCCTTAGCCCTCTGTGGGAGAGCTGACAATAATAGCCAACATCGATTGAGCATTTCTGTGTCCCAGTCCTGTAGCGAACGCTTGACATACATTATCACAGTTAATCCCTGCAGTATTAACAGAAGGCAGGCAGGCGCTATTCTCACTCCCATTTCACAAATGAGAAAGTTGAAATGGAGAAAGAACTACCTTTTCTCAAGAACATTCAGTAAGTGTGGATTCAGCCCCCAGGGCTGCCCACTACTCTTACCAGCCAGGGCTCTTACCCATGTGACATCTTGCCCCCTAGACGGCATGGGCAGCATAGGGTAGGGTGGCTCACCTAGGCACTCAGTGCTGCTGACACAGGGTGATGCCAAAGACGCAGAAACACATGGGAAAAGTGACTGCCATTTCTAGGCTCTAAAAGAGCCTATAAAATAAATAGGCAAATCAAAATTGTATGCCATCTTCGTGGTCAGAAAACCTTGCTATATAACAATTGGGCTCTAAGAATCAAGTGGTGCAGGGAGAGAGTGCAGAACCAATTTACTCCACTAGGGAGTAAAGAGTCAGGAAGCAGGAGGAGGGAAAGAACAGTTGGCAGGGCAATGGAGGTAAAGAGACAGGGATAAAGCCCAGGCTGGTTCCCTTAGCTTTGGTTGCAATTCAACACAGGAAAAGAAGGAGACTACAAAGCTCCCTTTACAGCTGCACTCTGGCCAGCTTTGACCAACTTGCAACTCAATTCAGAGGAACATCTCAGCAAAGGGCTCGTTTTCATCGCAAACATCTACTACAGTTGTACTGGAGTCTTATCTTTGGATGACGTAAAATGAGAAGTTACAGGGCCCAGTGTGACCCTGAGCCAGGGGCAATCACTGTGGGCTGTCTAGTCATTTTAAGTCAACATTGCTAGATTAAGCAACCAGGATGACCAAACCTGGGAACAATGAACAGCTTTATCATGTTGGCATGTGAAATGGTCAAATCTGTGGCTGGAATATTTTCAAGGCAATCTGCACTCAATTAAGATCCGGGGTGTGGTGGCTCATGCCTGTAATCTCAGCACTTTGGGAAGCCGAGGCGGGCAGATCATCTTATGTCAGGATTCGATTAAGATCAATAAATGATAAATGGGATACTTTTATTTTTGCTTTTATTTATTTTTTTGAGACAGGGTCTCCCTCTGTCGCCCAGGCTGAAGTGCAGTGGCGCAATCTCAGCTCACACTGCAGCCTCCACCTCCAGGGTTCAAACTATTCTCCTGCCTCAGCCTCCTGAGTAGTAGGGATTACAGGCGCCCACCACCATGCCCGGCTAACTTTTGTTATTTTTTAGTAGAGATGGGGTTTCACCACGTTGGCCAGGCTGGTCTTGAGCTCCCGACCTCAAGTGATCCACCTACCTCGGCCTCCCAAAGTACTGAGATTCCAGGTGTGAGCCACCATGCCTGGCCTATTTTTGCTCTTTTCTTTGCTAACAAGTTACACCAGCTCAGCTCCATAGCTGTAAACATGCAGCTGCCAAGGTAGGTTCCAGGCCGCGCACCTTCTTCTTGATGCTGCTTCATGAGCCGGTGGGGTGGGTGATGAAGAGTTACTAAAACATGAAGTGGCTCCTCTAGGAGGGAGAAAGGACTGGAAACTCCACCAAGGCTCAGGAGTGACCTTAAGGGTTCAGATGGGACTCACGGGATTCAGAGCAAGCCAGACTATTTCCTCTTCCCCTGCCTCAGGGAGGTTGAAGTCCCCATTGCATCACCCTGGCTTGCCCCAGTTCCAAGAACTGGGGTTAGCAGCTCCAGCCCCTTGATATGCAAATCATACAGTCCCATTGCTGATAAACTGTTCTACCCATAGGAAGACTAATATTGTCCTGCCCAGCTGGCAGTTTATCTTGGTGCTTCCTGCCAACCCCACAAAGGTGGAAAAATAGAATTTGCTTTCACAGAAAAACTTCACTGAAGTGGGCTAAAAGTAGGGACCCTGGAGTTAAACTGCTTGATCCAAATTCTGCTTTAGTTGTGTGACTTTAGACAAGTGACTTAATCTCTTTGTACTTCACTTTCCCCCATATGTACAATGAAACTGAGAGTACCCACCTCATGGGGGGTACTGAATAAGTAAATACATTTAAAGTATTTAGAACAGGGCTTCACATATCATACACATGCAACATGTTAGCCATTAAGTGAAAGCACCTTTTGCAGTCAAAGCCTGATCCACATCCCAAAGCAAAGGCTTGAAGTTATTGTCCTTTCAAACACTGAAGACCATGTGTCTAATTCAGTTAGGTCAGTGTGGAATAGCTTGGGAGAGTAGGAGCAAATGGATGAGGACTGGCTGGGAAGGACAGTGGGATGATAAGGCCTGAGGATGTCTTAAGATGGACCTGAGGGAGTGAAAGTTCCCAATGTGACCTCGTCTTGACCTCCATGCTGCCCACTGTGCTGAGGGAAGCCAGCAGCCCCAGCGGACTCTGGCCCAGCTGCCTGAAAGGCTCACTACCCGTTCCGTGCCAGCCTTCTTCAGGAAGTGTGGGCAAGACAGCCTTGTGATCCCTTGGAAGTGGATGCCAGGTCTAGCAGAACGGAAGAAAGATGTGAAGTAGAATTATAACCAGGAATTGAAGGCTCGTTTGAGCTTTAGGTAAATATCCTGTATATCTTCTCTCTTCTCAGATATAAACATTAGCTGTTGAATAACCTGATAGGCATGGAACGAATAGCCTCAAAAGAATGGACTCAACTCAACTGGGGAACCCAGGTAGTGGGCTTGAGAATCAATTATGAAGAAGGAAGTTGCTGAGTGATCACAGACTTACCAAAGACAGTGTTTTGGCTCTGCGTGGCTATGATAATGAGTTTTGTGAATGAAACAGGAGGCATGCTTTATTTTTCGTGGTTCTTTACCAGAGTGGAGTTAACCATACCAAAAAGCTGATCAATCCCACAGAGCAGTAGAAGAGCCACAGTAGAGGAGCTCTGAAGGCCAAAAACGTCCCAAAGTCAGAATGATCACTCCCTTTCCCAGACTAGAGCATCAAAGATTTAGACCCTAGACCTGGGTCTACTCTTTATCAAGCCCGAACCCTTTGGGAAACCAATGAACTCAACTTCTCTGAGCCTTTCTCCCCATTTGTAGTATGTACTGCAGTACTCACACTATCATCAGTGGGAATAGTGGGCACGTCATGAAGATCTAGTGGCATGATGTGGGTGAGAGTGATGACTATGAGTGCTAAGTGCTACACAAATGGAAAGGGAAACTCCTAGCTACTCTATTCATTCAAAAGTAAGTGTTTACATTGGAATGCAAAAAAAGAACCTATGACAGAGAAGAGACTGTCGGTACTAGCCAGCTACTCCTCAGCTGCTCTGTAATTCCCCATCCCATCTGTAGTTAGAGGGAAGCCGTGTTTTAGCCAGTCAGTGTGAGAAGAGGTGAGGTGTGTCCCTCCTAGGAGAGGTAGGCAGGCAGCTGGTGCCCCCTCCATGTCTCTTCCTTGCTCTGGAGACTTTGGAAAGCTACATTTTCCACATGGTGTAGTTATAAGATGGAGGAGGATTGTTGAACTTACATGCTACTTTATGTGAATGAGAAATAAACATTTATGATGTCTAGCCCCTGAGATCTTGAAGGTTGGTCTGTTACAGCTATGCCTAGCAGTCACCACCCTCATTCAGGACAGAAGTTTTGGTAAGAGACAGGCCACATCTACTTCAGAGAATCACAGAAGCTTACATCATTCTCTCCTCTCAGGAATTTTCTGTGAGTTGAGTTCTACCCATTCTGCTCGAGGTTTTATTTTGATTGGAAATCTACTGTCTTAGTGGGAAGGAGACAAATCATTCTAGTCAAAAAACTGCCTTTTGCTACAAAATGCATTTATTTCCAGTCAGACAAAATTCTTGAACTGTATATTCGGGTACATATTATAAGGTCATCTTTGATATATGCCCTGTTTACAAGATCCATTTCTAATTATTAAAGTGAATATCAAACACACATCTTTGCATCTTAAAACATAAATAAACTGCTAATGTTTATAAGCCATAAATCTGGTCACTGACATGAGTGGCCTGCAATTCTTCAGTGATGAGCACACAGTGATACAGACATGATCAGATTCCCCAGGTAGGCAGGCAGCAGGCACCTGTAATTCGCCCGCTGACTGTGCTGCTGTGGCAGTGACCCTTCTTGTGAAAAACGAGTTATGTGCAGACAAAAGTGTGACATATGCAATGTGGAGAGGCATTTCACAGAATGCAAACACCATTCAGGTAAATTAGTAGACTCCAGAATGAATGAAAGCTTAATGAATGCAAACCTGTTGTTTACAATACTGGGTATTGTGGCACCTTTTCACTGGACACTTTAATAAATATCTATTAAAGAAAGTAAGGATAAGAGAAGAAGCTGAAGCAGTTGTCTTGGTGCACAACATATTTTCAAGATTGGGCTTTAGGTTTTGAGTTTCAGAAATACCATTTTTTCTTTCTTCAGAGTAAATCATTCTATTTGGAAAGCCCTTCATTTTCTTAAAAAGACCTTTAAATTCTTCATTAGCATTAAGAGACTTCTTGTAGACTGCCAGGAATTGGGGTTCATTGGCTTAAAGAAGAGCACAGCACAGTTGACAGAATGTCTTGGTTTGTGTCTTGAATTAAGAAGCCTGATTGGCTCAGAATTTCTCAGATCTACTTTATTCTTCACACTTTCCCTCCTTTTGGCTCCTGTTAACATCCCAAGCCCATAGCCACAGACGCTCATAGGTGGAGCAGTATACTTCATAAAATCTCATTTCAGTATCAACGATTTCTACTGCCACGGCTCCCTCTGGACTCGAAATAGTTGATATCTTAAAGTTCCATCCTTCACAGAGTTCTCCACTTGCTCCTTGAAGGTAAGGTTCTTGTTCTAAGGCTGATGCTGGGAAGGTCCCATAGAGGAAATTCCTAGAAAATCTCTATTCCCTTCGGGTTCTTGTGCCCTCTCTCTCACTCCCCATAAGGCTACGGTTGCAATTCTGAAGACACGTAGGAAAAGTTTCTAAACTCATCCTGGTTAATCATTGGAAGATGTCCCTCATCAATTGGAGTTAAAACTGGCTCTTCCTTTATGAAGTCAGGGTCAAAATTACTGACATCTTCTCGGGATTTCTGCCAAAAAAAGGGAAACAAGGGTCAGATTTTATGCGCTTGAGGCTTACTCATCTTGCATGGGACATAGCCCATTCCAGTGAGTTCAGAGGAGTGCTCTGTAGCTTGTTCAGTAGCATTATTTACACTTATTGTTATGATTAAACCGTGCTTTACAGCAAGTCTACGGCATGGTACATTATTATGGCATTTGGCAACCACCAATTCACTAATTCCATGAAAATCTTGCTGAGCAGGCCTGTCTTAATAGGAGGCTAAGGATTAATTTGGTCATCCAAAAGCAGCTGGCTCACTCACCCTTTATTCTCATTTCACCAAGGTGGCATTTCCCAGCAGGCCTCGCTGAGGGGTGTGCACTGTATTTGTCAACAGAGGTTGGTAGGTTCACATTTGTCCTACCTATTGTTTGCACAGAGTTCTATACATTTGAAGAGATCTTCCCAAAAGGCTTCTTGGAAGTGCTGAGCTTAGGGAGTAACTGTCGGTCATTTCACTCTCTAGGTAGATGCGTTACGCCCTGTTGGACCAGCTGTGCAGTCAGGACTACAGGCTCCAGGCTCTGAAGGCCATGCTCTCCCTAATCCCAGGGGGGCTGGCAGGGGGCTGACCACTGAAGGAACGGCTTTACCTCTGGGTGCCTGGCATCCAACAGCCTAGTAGGCTGTTAGTGATTAAGTGCACTGTATGTTTTTAAAAGTTGAGTATTTTATATTTGTATAAACAAATGCTGCAAAGATCATTTCTAAGTGAGTATTACACATTTCACTGCTCTTACCTGGATCAATGATATTTCTTTATCACTCTTTTTTTTTTTTCTTTTGAGACAAAGTCTCACTCAGTTACCCAGGCTGGAGTGCATGACGCAATCTCGGCTCACTGCAATCTCCACCTCCTAGGTTCAAGCAATCCTTCTACTTCAGTTTCCTGAGTAGCAGCGATTAGAGGCGTGCATCACCACACCAGGCTTTTTTCTTTCTTTCTTTTTTTTTTTTTTGTATTTTTAGTAGAGACGGGGTTTTGCCATGTTGGCCAGGCTAGTCTCAAACTCCTGACCTCAAGTGATCCGCCTGCCTCGGCCTCCCAAAGTGCTGGGATTATAGGCGTGAGCCACCATGCCAGGCCTCCCAATCACTCTTGATCTATCGCTAGCCTGGCTTCTCTGCCTTCCCACTGTGGAGCTCTTGACCCACAGATGAGCACGAGCACAGCTCTCAGACCACAAGTGGGACCACCCTCTGGAAGCCCACCCCCTCAGCTGCAGAGCTTGGAGAGGAGCCCCTGGAGCTCCCAGTATTTCTTTGGTCAAAGGGAGCCTGGCCTGGGCTCTGCACTGCAGCAGCTATTCCAGACCCAGGCTCTCCCAAGCCAACAGGCCAGGCTCAGTGAAGTAAGCAACATCTCACACCCTCTCTGCTTTCTCAGGGGCTTAGAAAAGGCATAAAAAGGGCCCCAAGGAGCATAAGGAAATTGGCTAGAAAATGACTTTCTCAATTAGCCAAACTCTTTTGGGGAAACCTGCAAAGTTTCAGGCCTCTTCTACTCTACAAGATTTTAATTTAGGTTAAGGGAAGTTGGAGATTGGGTAAACGAGAGGTGAAACTTCGTAAGAATTAACCTGGGCACAAGAAGACATGTTGTCCCATGGACAAGGAGCCCAGGTTCCCCCCAGGGGAGGCTGCCCTGTGCAGTGACCGGCTGAATTTCTGGTCTGTCACTCACAGGGGCTATCTAGCTATTCTATGGACTTTGGTGGAATGCTGTGACATCTGAAGAAAGGAAAATCTCTGTGACAGCCTGGGACACTTACGATTCTGGGTCTGAAAGGTGGTTCCAGTTGGCGATGGTTCAGCTGGGCCCAGTCGATTTCCTTAAAAAACGGATGTCTCAAGATGGCGTGCTCACCTCCCTGAGTCAGGCTGCCCAAGCGCATGGTGGGGTTCTTGGTCATGAACTGAGTGAGAGAGACAGAAAGTGTCAATCATTCATTCACATACAACCAGCATGTCACAAGACAGCAGGCATCAGCCATGGCAGAGGAGCTGTGCGAGACTTTCTGGCAGGTCTTGCTTAACTAGCTGGGTTTTCCATCACAGGCAGCACAGTCAGTATGAATCATGCCTTAAAGGCGCGATTGCCTGTGTGGATTTATGGCTTTTCCCACTTCCATTTCAGACATGGCCACTAAAAGAAAGCAGGAGGGTCCAGTTTTCTTTTCTGTAAACACCATGTATTTTTCTTTCCTCTTTAAAGAAAAGAAGCTCTTTATAACAGTGTGCCTTTCCCCAGCACTGCAGTTGTGGGCAGCAGACATCTTCTGAATGGGGCTACTTTCAGAAACAGCTGTGCCATTTTTCTGAGTGACCTGACCAGCTGGCCAGGATTCCCGCTCTCTGACGAGACCGCAGAGAGGAGAGTCGTTATTTTTGAAGATCTGTGTGCAGAAGCAGCAAAGGTGATATACTGAAAAGGTCTGTGTCCTGGCTCTAGAAAAAACCAAGTTGGCCACTTTTCTTTATGCAGTGAAGATATCATAGCTCTAGATGAAAGGCTTTTCTTCAAGATGTTCCCCCCACCGCCACTGTTTTGAAGTAGGTTCAATGACTGAGATTCCATTGCTCCATAGACCAAAAACTAAAATGAGCACTGCCACACAGCTAAGCAATGTGTGCATACAGCTTCTCCGTATTTCCATCAGTTGGGAAACTTCCTTACTGCCGGGTTCCTATCAAAATATGCTGGGCTAAATCTGCTTTCACAAAATAGCCAGGAAAGATGTTCTGATCACTTCCTGAGCAAGGACTAGTACAGGATAATTCACTTTTCATGGCCGGAGTGTGGTTCTCAATTTCAAAGACATTGAAACTAATTTCCCATATTGAAAGAAAATTGTCTTGGATAAAAAGTTTTGTTTTTGTTTTTATTTAAATCAAGCTATCTTTAAATAGACTTATGACAGTCCCCAAGCACCTCTTTCCAAATCTGATTTGTGAACAAGACAAAAGTAATGCTGTGTTTATAGAAATTGTTTTGGAGCAGAATTTACAGAGAAAATCTTGTTGAAGGTGCAGACATGGAAAGACGGTATTTGGAGGTGGCCCCCCCCTGCCATGCCAGGTGTCCAGAGGTGTCAAGCTGCCAGTGTCAATTCAAATGAAAATGATAATGTTGAAGGAGGCTGCAAAAGTTCCTAAGCAACCTGATGGGATATAACCTTGTAAAATGCTTTCAAAAAAGCTTCAAAGGGCAGCTAATAAATGAATATACTGACAGGGTTCAATTGCTTCTCCTCTCTCCTAGTAACAGGGATTAAAGGCCACAGGTGGTTCTGGGTTGGAGGCAGGACCCAAAAGTAAAAGCAGCATTCAGAGCGGCACAGGCCCAATCAGAGCAGCTGCCATTCAAGGCACTTACAGTGGTCACTGGGGATTCAGGAGATGCATATCTTATAAGTAACTCAGTTCTGTAAGAGCTAGGAGTTAGTTCACACTACATGGGCTCTCACTGAGTAAGCCTGTGCAACGCAGGCAGGAAGGGGGAAAATGCTTACAAAAAAGAAATGAGTAGATTCTTGCGTTAGGAAAGTCAACGGGATACAATTCCTAATGGAAGAGCAGTTGCTATTCTAAGAGCCAGTTAACAAAAAATAATGCTGCAAAAATCTCGGGAGACAGGACGGCAGAACACACCCAGATGGCTTGTGGGAAATTCCCAGGCCTGCCAATGATGTGAGAGAGGACATCTTGTGAATGGGTGGGTACAGCTTGTTCTTCTGGGCAAGACAAACAGTGCGGGACTCTATATGCCAGGGTGGCTGAAGCCCCAGTGTCCAAGAGGCTTGCCCATTCCTCCCTGCCCCTGGCACTGAACCCAAGCTTCCATGGGGCACTGTGGAAGAGGCCTTGCCTGATGACAAGTAGACCAAACACGACCGTCCGTCCTCTAAAAACTGCACCCTTGGAATTGGGGAAAGGCAGAATAACCCTTTCACTAGCTTGATACTTAGCCTCTTGGGCTTCTGATAAATCCTTTTGAACAACCAAGCAGTTTTGTTTTTATTTTTAATACCTTGGCCTGAGCCCTTTAGATGCAGCCATTCTCAACCTACAAACAAACACACACACACACACACACACACACACACACACACACACACACACACACATATTGATTCAATTGACAAAGGTTTTTAGGGAGTCTACTATATGTAAGGCAGCACACTAGGGGTTTCTTGGGGACATGCAGATGACAAAGACAGTGTCTCTCCACCCAGGAGCTACAGAGAAGGGGGAAGAGTCAAGCAAACTTCATAATACACAGCCGGATGAAATGAAAAGAGACGTAGATCAAGTGCTGTGAGAGTTTGGAAGAGGGACGGGGCAAATAACATTGGGGCTGGTGGTGGGAAGGCAAGTGACAGCCTCATTGAAGAGGTGGCATTTGACCAGAGATGAGGATGAACAGAATTAACATAGTAGGCATGAAGGAAGAAAATGTGCCTGAGGACACAGCCAGCACAAATGCAGAGGCATACAAGTGCCTGGTACAGCTGGCATGCAGGGATGGCTGAGGAACCGCAGGGGCAGCCAGTGGGATCCATCAGAGGTCAGTGATGAGAGCTGCACGGCAATTTAGGGGATGACTCTAGCCACAGTGTGATGAGTAAATCTTAAATGGAGAGGCAGCGCCTGGTGCTAGCAGTTCGAGGCTGAGACAATAGCTGAGAACACACGAGAAGTTCAGCAACTAGGAGAGTTTCTAGTTAATCGGAAGGAAGAGTTGGAAGCACATTCTAGAAGGCTGTGGAAGAATGAACACAATCCACCAACTGCCTGGAAGGGGAGTGAAGAGTCCAAGATCATAGGTTCTCCCTGGTTGCCTGATGGGGCAGTGGTGTTGAGTAACAGAAACAGGGAACAAAAGAGGAACAAGAGATTATTCTTTGTAGCATGAGTATTAGTAGCAGTGTTAGTAGTAGTAGTAGTTTTGTTAGTGGAACCAAGACAAAAACAGCTCACACTTAATGAGATCCTATAGTCTGCCAAATCTGGGAGGTTGATGGGCTCAGCTTTGCATTGGAGGTGTGTGGGCACCCATGTGCAGATGAATTCTAGGGTAAATCTGGGGTGCAGGCCAGGGCTGGCCATCTAACGCTCAGAGACATTGAAATTTGAGTAACCACTAAAGCTGGGAGGATAGGTTAGAGTGGAAAGGGACAGAGACAGACCAGAACTGAGACCAGCCCTAGGTCTCAGACACATTTTATTCGGTCTACATAACGCATTTTGAAATAATTTTAATTACTTCTCAAACATTTAAACACTAGGAAATGTCATATCACATGAAAAGTCAGGTTTTCCAGCTTCTCATGGAAAATGAGATGCTCAGGAACACGGCGCCTGCACTCCTCTTCCATAGAAACGGCCTGGAGTGGAGCAGGGGCTGCTGCTTCTCATGGGGCATCAGAGGCCCAGTCAGCCACATGCTCCACCACTCCCTATCGCCTCCCACCTGGCTGGCATCACTCATGGACTTTCATGGCTCCTGACCCCTGGCATAGAGTGGGAAGCAGCCAGGGTGGCAGCTGGAGGAGCTCATGAAGAGGCCAGAGGAGGATGAATACCATGAAACAGAAACCAGGACCGGGAGGAGAAGGGTCCGGGGTGATGCTAAGGGGGTGGAAGCTTTGTGTGTCATGGTGGTGGTGGGGTGGCCCTTCTATCACTACCCCTCTCCAGTGATGTGAAGATGAGGAGGTAAGGGAACACTCAACATTGGTCCCAGGGCTGAAATCTTTCACAGTTCACGTTGGTGCAGATGTGTGGAGTTGGAGGTGGATAGCTTCCCATCCTAGGCTGGGCATAGGCCTTTCCCTAAACACTCTGTTTCTACTGCTGTGGATGGTGACAGCATAATCCTTTTGCAGAAAACTTTCATTATTTGCTTATGTCCCTAATGGGACCCAAAGGCCAGTAAGTTAACAACTGTGCTGCTCAGGGCCATCACTTTCATCCACATCTAAGGTCACACTGAAAAGTTGCCTCACCTCAGCTGACCTTCTCCCTGACTGTGATCCAAGAGGGAAAGTCGGCCAAAGAGGAAAATAATGTGACTTCATGAAATATTCTGCACACGTTTACTGAAGGAAGCAGAATGTTTTCCAGGGCCAAGAAAAGCACTTTACAGGCTGCAGAGAGTGAGGGGACCAGGGTGGAAAATCTGGATTCTCCCCCAAATGTAAGTCTCCGACTCACCGGAGAGCAGCAGAAAGAGAAGGGTCAAGAACTCAGGGAGTCATTTGTGCTCCCCTTCCTGCTGTGACCCTCATTACAGTGGAACTGAACTAGAGGATGCTCAACGACTCAGAGGCACACCTGGCCCTGAGAATGAGACACTTAACTGGTTTTTTTCCCAGACTACAGAGTAGGTGTGGCTGCAGGGGAAAGCAAGCAGACATGCTCCCTCCTGAGGCTAGCTCTAACGGGACACGTAAGGGATTGGGGCCAGGTTTGTATAAGAATGTCCTGGGAGGCCTCCTGCAAGCCAGGAAGGCTGAAAGATCTGACAGCTTCTCTGACATGGAGGGTTGGTCAGGATCTGCAGCATCACTGCTTGTGTTTGTGTAATTTTTCACCACTGAGTTACTGTGTGACCTTGGACAAATTTCTTAGCTTCTCTGGGCCTCAGATTCCTCAACTCTAAGATGAAGACTTTCCTATATTTCAAAAAGTTATGATGAGTCCATGAGAGAATTAACATAAAGCGCCTGGCACAAAGAAAGCCCTCAATACTAGTCAATGCTAGTATTGTGACTATCTTGTTGCTGTCCTATGCTCGAATACACTGTCCCTAAACACTCTGTTCCCACTGCTGTGAACAGTGGCAGCACAATTCTTTTGCAGAAAACTTCCGTGATTTGCTTATGTCCCTAATGGGACCCAAATGCCAAACTTGTAAGTCCATCCTGTTCTACTTAAAGGCAGCGGCACAGATAGAAAGCTGCCGAAAGACCATACTCTTTGGTCAGCCTTGACCCTGAGGCTCAACTGGCTCTCCCTGTTCCTCGACAGCCAGGAAAGAGAGAACAAGTTCTCTTTCTGCCTTCACCGTCCTAGGCTCCAGTAGTGCAGTGGGAGGAATGGTCTTTGGAAAACAATGTTTCTTTTTCTTGCTTTTTAAAAAATTTTCTGAAATAGGATCTTCCTATGTTGTTCAGGCTGGTCTCAAACTCTTAAGCTCAAGTGATTCTCCTGCCTCAGCCTCCTGAGTAGCTGGGATTGTAGGTGCGCGTCACCACGCCCAGCTAATTTTTGTATTTTTGGTAGAGACGGAGTTTCACCATGTTGGCCAGCTTAGTTTCGAACTCCTGACCTCAAGTGATTCGCCTGCCTTGGCCTCCCAAAGTGCTGGGATTACAGGTGTGAGCCACTGAACCCGGCCTACAAACAATAGTTTTAATGTGCAACTGTATCTGTATTAACAACAGAACAGAGACACTAAATGCAGCAAGATGGGTGCAATGGAGCAGCTTCTTTACAAATCTGGTGTCAGGTATGGTGCTTATCACATCTTGTGGGCTGTGCTACACATGAGGCAGCTTCAGTTTTGAGTTGTTGGTTGTTCCAGATTATAGAGTTTAAACTAATGCTGTGTCATTATGAGTCTTGAAATAACCGGGCCCAAATGTACTTTGAAACTCACTAAAATATAAGTAATGGCTAAAAGTATTTTTTTCCTCTTTCAAAATCTGTCTGATTTCATAGGAAGAGGACAAGTTATATAAATAAAGCAATTAGTCTAATAAGATTTTCTTCCAGGAGCCAGAGAACACTGTATTTTCTACCCAATGGCTGGATTTGGCTGTTGGGCAAACAAAATGACCTTCTCCATTCATTCAATTTCAGACCTTAAACAAAGGGCAGAGAGAGAGTTAGCAGCTAATGCTGGCAAGTTAGAAGGGAAGGAAACCATGCCACAGAACCTTCCTGCCAATATTCCAGAGCGATGATCCTAAATGGGGAAAAGGCATTTTATGGCTCTAAAGAGGGTCCTGGGGAGAAAGGGCAGAGAAAGAGCACAGGACACAGAATAGAGTATGGTTCACAGCCATGACGCCCAACCTCGCCATGGCCATAGACCCTAATGGCCACCTGGGGCTGGCGAGAAGCATATCATGCATGCGTGTTGCAGGCGCGTGTCCGTCTGAAGGATGCTGCTGGCACACACAGAGTCTGACCCAGTTATGCAGACCAACCTTCTCCTTTCATACCCATCCTGCCGGCTGTTGGGGAGATCTGGAGACACCCTGTGCTAGCAGCACCCTCCAGTTCAGGGCAGTGGTCATTCAGGAATGTGGCTGCACAGTATAAGAAAGACACCAGGCTTGGACCTGGCATTGATAAGTCACTTTTCCATAGGAGAAGGCAGTGACAGACATTTAAATGTAAGATGGGGCTGATGACAGTCCACTGGGGGTGGGATGGGGCTTGATAGGGTGGAAAGGACAGACAAGAGACTTCCGGAATCACTCTGGGGAAACTGTGATCTTCCCAAGTTCAGGTTCTTATACAGAATGGTGCTGCTATGGAATACTGGACGAGCCAAGAGAAGGAGAAGTGCTCTAGCCTGCTCAGATTGGAACTGGATGGAATTTGCTGGGGAGGGCTGGAACTAGTAACCTGCACACTCATAGCAATGGCCCACCCTGCCAGGTATCCAGACTAGTTTGAGAAAGGGGAAGCTACAGGAGTGGAGAGAGTAGAGAATGATACAATTTGATACAAGTTACCGCTTAAGAAGTGGTAGCCATTACTACTATATATGTATGCTGCATACTCTTTTGTTGCACTAGGCATTACCTATTCCAAATTTGTTGGATTTAATCCTTACAGCAACTGTGGTTATTACTCCCATTTTAAAGATTAGGAAACTGAGAAACGGACCCATCTGTAACCTGTCACATAGTTTGGAAGTGCTACAGTCAGGATTCGAACTCAGACCTTTGCTCTCAGTCCCTGTGCTAGACTTCCTCTCAAGGCTACCAATCTTCTTATTTGGATTCTGGGTTAAGATACTTGGACCTACAGGTGAGGAGAATCACTACACAGTTTACTTTATTTTCTCCTAATAAATGACACTCAGGACTTCGCCGGATGAGAATTCACAGCACTCTGTGTGTTTCCTTATGTTGTACTTTTTGCCGGCTCATGTGACATTCTTTTTCCTCTGATTCTATGGAAGGAGAAGGGCTGAGAAGTACATACAGTGCAGGTGCTAAGTGAAGGAAGAGAAAAGTAACAGGGCTGGAAAAAATCCCAGGCATCCTTCCGCCTGAACACCTGGTTTTATTTCAAACTACTGAGGGTCTTTATGCTGGAAAAGGTAGAAGGACACTTAAAATTTTCAATACTCAAAGAGCTGTTGGCCAGAAGAGGGGTTAGACGAGAAGTAATTTCAGGGAGAAATAAGTTCAGGGAGTGGAAGTTAAAGGAAGCATATCTAAGCATATCATAAGAAAAATGAAAACACATAATGTGGTTGTAATACTCAATACCATTAAGTGATGAGAGGGCTTCCTGGCAGGAACAGGATTGTGTCATTGAAAACATCTGAAGCAGAGCCGGACTGGCCTGTCCGGCGTCAGGTCGGTGGCTACACCAGCGGCCTCCACAGTCTGTGCCCACATCAAGGGACTCTTTTCTTTCTTCTCTTTTTGCATTTATCACTAAAAACTCTGGGAGGAGAAAAAAAGCTGGCATTTTGAAGACTGTCCTTCCCTCAGCTACAGATGCTTTGTTTTCCTTGAGTCTGAAATGGGCTTTTCTTTATAAAAAATAAAGTGAAATAAACTTGCTCAAGCTGATCTCCCTGAGCCAGTGAAGGAGGAAGTGGGCATGCTTGTATATTTGAGAATGCTGGCGGGTCAGTGCCTTACCTGGCAGGTTGTAACTGACCGGCATCAGAATATTCTGTGCGATATCTCCAGAGACACACTACACAGTGTACATTATTTTCTCTTGATGAAACTCAGTACGGTAAATGCCCTATACCATTCCTGCAGCGGGGCAGGGGCAGTGCTCAAATCTGTGGTGGGCTTGCTGGCTGTGTTTTCCATGCTGTCTGTGACTGGAATCCAGCAGCCCTTCATGAGCACGTACTCAATTCCTTTCCAAGGCTCCCAACACCCCACCTTTCCTGCGTTTTATAATCATGATTGCTTCCCTGTATCTTCATTCCTGTCATGGGACAATGCTGATTAACGGTAGGTAAAGGTTAGAGGCGAGTCTCGGAGATGGAAACCCAAGGCCATGTGGTTGCGCCAATGCCCGCTGTAAGACAACATGCTTTTATTCCTGACAAACCAGTCTCAAGCAGCTCTGACTGATGGGGCAAATGGATTTCACTGCTCTCCAATGACTTCCAAGTGTTAAGAAAAAGCTGCTGCTACCCTACATGCCCAAGCTATACAAACTACTTTTTTCCAGGTATGATTCCCCAAATGTAGCTACTGAAGAGAAGTGAGTGCTAAACAAAGATTCCCTAGTGGGGACTATACAATATCCTTTATTCTTCTCTGATGAAATCGAGGCCAGTACCCTTCTTTATGCTGGATATACATTATCTCTGGCATCCAAACCAAATCTAATGATCAACTGCCCAAAATTATTGACCTTTGATAGTTGGCAAGGACAAACAAACAAAAAACAACAAAGTCAAATACTTTTGTTTGCAAGAGGTTTTCTAACTTGAAACAAAAAGCTTTTCTGACCCACAGACACTGGTTAGCAAATCTCCACACAGGAAAAGTTTCCAGGGTCATTTTACAAAAGCTTTGACGTCTTTATCTTCCTGCCAGAGATGGAGAGAAATGAGACATGCAGCATGAGTACTCTATTTAAAATAAAGAAAAAAAATCCTTCACACAGTTATCAAAATGTAAGGACCTCCCACCTTAGGAAACTTACAATCTAATGAGGGAAAAAGAAGTAGAGAACAAGAACTTAAACAAAATTATATGACTTAAAAAGACCCAAATACAAAATCTCTGGGAAGAGCAGTGTTTTTCTGTTTTCTGCAGACACTGGCCTTGATCTGTAAGCAAATGGTTCCTTTTCTGAAGGGTGTTAACCTCACTAGGGGTTTCGGTAAGAGGCCTGTGGGGCAGCTTCCTTTCCTCAGACAGGCATTCCAGTCCTGACTGCCAGGCTGCATGTTAACCACTCCTCTTCCTCAAGGATCTTTTGATAACTTTCTTTTGGATTTCACCTAACAGTGTTTGAAAAACCAGCCCTAATGATCTGGGATTGGATCCTCTGCGTTATTCAGGTCCCATTTTTCCTTCCTCTTCCCCAGCCTTCTCCTGGCTGACCACCTTTGCTGGCTTCCTTGAGCATTCCAGCCTCTCCCAGGAGGGGAGTAGGGAAATGGAGAGGAAGACAGTCAATGCTCCTCGAATTCACTGCCTGGCGACAGATGTGGGACACACTCAGGGCTAAAAGAGGATCCCTGAATTAACTGTGGTTCCCCCTCCTTTGTGCAGAGAGGCAAGCAGGATTCCTGCAGACAATGCTCGGATGATGAAATCTGAGAGGCTGGATGACAGAGAAATCCACATGCATATATACACACTTTAATTTCTATAAAGCTTAGGAACAAAAGCACTTTATAATCTCCTTCTGAGGCCAAGTTCACAGTGCTTCCAGAGTCGACAAAGGTGACTCAGGAGAATGCACCCAGCTCCTTTCAGCACTTGTTTAGCCCAGGCACCTGTGTGAGCTCAAAGACAAAGGTGCCGATTTTACCTGAGTGGAGCCTGAGCCACGTGATTTCTTCCTGGCGATGATTCAGCAAAGGAGTACTAACCTCTGAGACAAGGCTTCGGCTTCCTGAGCTCTGCTGACTCGCCTGGGACTTCCCTAAACCTTTCTGGACCTAGACGAGGGCAAACCTCAGCGGAACCTCAGAAGCCCTAAGCAAATGACAGACTTTCTTTTGCCTCATCATTATCAGCATTTTGGGATAATTTACTGCCAGCCTAAGAAACCTGAAGGCATGGTGACACCAGAAAACAGGTGGTGTATATTCCCAAACCAAGTAAGAAAAAGAAAAAAAAAAGAAATAACAGCTGGAATGCCTTTTATTTTTTCTTTACACAAATGTGTGTGTCGTCATATGCCTTTGTTCTGTTAACTTCTGAGGACCCTGCCAGTGTGAATACTCCATTCTCTGCGAGTCGCAGGTGAGGCTGCTTTTGAGGCATGCACATGTTAAGTATTAAGCAGAAACATATGAAACAAAGATGAGAAAAACAGAAGTGGAAGCAAGAAAAATAGTCTTTCCAGTGTGCTTATTTGGGTGCATATAAAGTTACTTTTAGATGTGCGATTACTGGTTAATGATTTAGGGAATTCTTTTCAAGTAGAAATCCTGGGCTAAAAACTGTGTGTGCTCTAACTACCCCCGCGCCCACTGATTCTGCACTCCATGGGAAAAGTTCTCACAAGCAAGTCCTTTGTCCACTACCCACGTCTATAGGAAATGTTTGAACAGCTACACACAAAGAACTCACAAGTCCACAACCTTGGGGGTGTTGTGGGTGGAGAGGGCAGTGGTAAAGGTGATGACAGGGAGGGCCCGTTGGGACAGTAATATTAGATTAGGGTGAAGAAGATGCTGGAGCCTGCCTTGCCAATCACACAGTTTTAGAGGAATGCTGGACAGTACACACCCTCCCCAATCCTGAATGTAGGCACTCGCTGACATCACGCCACATGAAGCCCTGAGGTCTTTAACATCTGTAACTCTATGGTATGTAACATAAACAGGTGTCTGAACAGTTTCCCCAGATACAGAATAATAATAATACCTTTCATTTAAAAAGGTAAGAGGGAGTTCAACAAGCTTTCCTTCTTAAATAAATCTCCATCTCAGGAAGCCATGGAAAGATGCCCCTCCCACACTGAGATGGCAGAGAGAGGCACTGTGAAGGGCTGGCTTGGAGATCTCAGCTCTTCCTGCTTCCCAGTGGGAAAGGGCAGATCCAGCCAGGAAAGGATCTCCCAGGGCCCCAAGGAGGCAGCATGGAGCAAAGTCCAACAATGAGGATTCTCTCCTCCTCTGGTCTCTTTTCTGTTACAAATGCTTCTTTGGGGTACCCTTTGTTACTACCCTGGGGGTTGAAGGACACTTCTTGAGAAGGCATAGAGTTTCTCAAGGGACGCTGAAGAAATGAGTCGTGCTAAAACCACCGGGTAGTTTTGTCTGTGGCAAAAAATCATCAGGGTGACATAGACTCCCAGGCCAGGAACCTGAGACTCTTACTTGGATTTAAGAGATGTGGCCAGGATCCACAGGGCAGCTTGTATGTGGCTCACATCATCTGCTCTTTCTGTATATTTGTATTGTAAACCATTTCCCCTCATTTGTGAAGATGGAGATCACTTTTTCTATACAGGCTAGAAATGTTTCTTCATACACACATGCTGAGCTTGTTTGTATAAGATATTCATTTATGTGGTGGTTTTAAAAACTTTTCCATTGTGGAAATTTTAGACAACAGTAACACAGACCCTCATGTATACTCATCACTCAGTCTTGATGGTTACTGACACATGCCCAGTCTTGTTTCATCTGTTCCTCCCCACAACTCCTGAATTATTTTGAAAGAAATCCTGGAAGTCACTTAATCAGTAAATACTTCAGTCTGTTGGTCCACTCTTTATACAATAGCCACGGTGATCTTTTGCACATGAAGTAGTGATTGCATCATTCATGCTTGCTTGGAATTCTTCAAAGACTTACGTTGGCACTTCAGATAAAGTCCAGTCTCCTTCGTGTGGCCTAGGATATCCTTTGGGCTCTCACTGTTCCCTCAGCCTCCTCCCCTGAAGCTCTCACTGCCCCACCCCTTCGCTCATCACACTCTAACCAGGCTGCCACTGAGCTACTCAAATGAACTGCTCCTTTCTCAAGACCTCTGCACACTTTCAAGCCTAACTTCTCTTCAGTCTTTATTAAATGTCATATCCTCCAGATGGCCTCCTTTGGTGGCCCAGGTCATGTTAGATCTGCCTGTTAAATAAATGCTTTCAAAGAACTTTGGATTTTAATTTTTTTTCTCATTCAATTGTAAGTATACAGTTAAGGTACAATTGCTCTTTAAAATTTCTTTCTCCCTCCCCACCCCAACTGGACTGTGAATTCCACAAGAGCAGGATCATATTTGCCTTGCTCATCACTGGATTTCTAGCACCTCGCACAGAACCTGAGTATTGCAGAACCCATGCCTGCTATGCACGTATACGTTGATATAAGCCTATTATATAAATAAACAGATCAATATCTATTTGGCTATTTACACCCCACCTATGCGTCTTTGGTCAAGATTTAAAAGCTCCTGGAAAAACAAAAATACAATTTCCTTAGGAATAAAAGCCTACCGCAGCTTTGTGTAAAATTAAGCACGTAATAACCTTGATGATGTTGCTGAATTGTTCAAGGAGAAGATGAGGATAATAACACCTCTAAGTGTGTTGTGAAATTACTACTCACAAGTTAGCAATACTAATCACTTACTCTTGTATTGTGCATTCCACCTGGAAAACGCTTTCATGTATACTGCGTTATTTGAAGTGCGCACCGTAGGTGTTATTATCACACCTTTACAGACTGAAAACCAGTGGCAGGAGTCAAATGAGGTCTAGGGTGTGTTCTTTCCGTTCTAATATGTAAAGTCCCTTCATCTCTCTGGGCCTCAGTTTCCTAATCCACAGATGAGGAAATGTGGACAAAATATTTTTAAACTATTTCTAGCTCTACAATTCTGTGTTTATGCTTCTAATGATCACACAAAACTATAAAATTAAGGGCAAAGACAAATAATTACAGTTCACAACTTAGCACTCATGATTTCCCTACTGTTTTTAGAACTATGCAAAACACCATCCGATGGATTCAACTATTCACATCAGGAACTCTTGAAGTCACCAGGCTCCCAGAATGTCTGATCTTGGGTGGACACAAAATTCTGGAAAAAGGCGTCAAGTCAATAGTGGTAAAGAACACAGTATACCTTGATCTGGCCCTGTGCAACCAAATGAATGCTTGTTCAGAGTGCACGTACCACATCTTATTATCTATTCATCTGTTGATGGACACTTGGGTTGCTTCTACCTTTGGGCTATTGTACGTAATGCTGCTGTGAACATGGGTGTACAAATACCTATTAGAATTCCCACTTTCAATTATTTTGAGCAAATACCCAGAAGTAGAAGTGCTAGATCATATGGTAATTCTGTTTAATTTTCTGAAGAACCTCCCACCATACCATTATCCACGCCAGTTTACATCCTCATCAGCAGTGCACAAAGGCCCCAACTGATTTAAGTAATGTGTTAAATGGCCTTTGATGAGTCACAATTTCTCAGTGCTTCATGGTTTCCTCCCCTATAAAACGAGGGGGTGGGAATGGAGAATCTCTAAGTTTTCTTCTGGTAGTAAAATAACTATATTGGCCTAATTAAATCAAGTTGCAATTAGAGCCAGAAAGCAGCCTGAGTGGTTGGCATAGCACGCCTTGCTATCTCAAACCCTCCTCCTAATATGACAAATACTTCTGCAGAGATAAGGACAGAGTGCAAAAAACTCATTTCATGCATGCAGCTCTCAGCGGTAACAGTGCAGGACACTTCCTGGTAGGTACCCTGTGCCAAGCACTGCTTCAGGCACCCACACATGTTATCTCATGCCAACCACGCAGTAGCCCTGTGGGCTGGATACCCCACCTGCTGAGGCATGGAAGAATTATGCCATTTGCCCAAGGAAATGGAGAGGAAACTAAGGCATGCAAGACTTATGCCATTTGCCCAATGTCACACAGCCTATTAGTCAAAGAGCCAAGATCTGCCCCCAGGCAGCTCTGCTCTGGAGGCAGGTTCTTAACCAACCCAATTCTGATGCCTTTCCCTCCTCAGTGTGTCTCCTCAAGTCTAGTCTTGAGTGCTCTGAATATTTCTTTCTTCTCTTTGATCACATTTCTATTTAAATGTCTCAGTCCCCTGCAAAGACTAGCTGAATGTTCTCATCTATACCATTTAAGCTTCTTGTTTTTAGGCATGGAGAGTAAAATGCACAAAAAAAAAAAAAAAAAAAGAAAGAAAGAAAAAAAGAAAAAGAAAAAAAAATTCCCAGAAATCCTCTTAGTGATTTTTTTTTTTTTTTTAGTAATTTTATCTGACAATATTTAAGTGTTTTTAAGAAAATTACATTGAAGGTAAATGCCTTGAAGGAGGAAAACACGGAATGCTTATTGTGTGCCCGGGAAGTTTACCTATATTATTTCATATAATCCGGACAATCACCCTTTGGTATGGATTTTATTACCTCTATTTTACAAGCAAGGATGCTGAGATTCAGAGAGGCACAGAGGCTCGCCAAGGTCACCCAGCCGGAAGGTAACAGGAGTGGGAGGCAGGGCTTGCGCTGTGAGCCCAGAGCCCCTGCTCCTTCCTATGTGGAAGACGCCCAGAGAGAGTGTCAAGTGTCACTTAGGCAAATGAGTGCTAGACACATGATATGTAACAGTCGCAGCTGCTGCCTCCATCAGTGGAGCAGCTGGCATGAGAAAGGAGCTGAAATAAAGAGAAGTGAAGGGACTTGTAGCTTCCCAAAAGTGAACCTGCAAGGAGAGAGAACAACTCAGTCTCCACCGTATGCGATTCTTCTTAGGCACCAGAGGCTGTTTCCTCTTGGAGGAAAGACCATGAGGCTATTACTAGATAATATATTTGCTCGTTACCAAAAATATCCATATTTACATAAAAGATATAGCTTGAAGTAACTGAGCTCACCTGGTTAAAAAGAAACAGTCTTAGAAATTCCATATGAATCTTAACGTTGCTTAGTACTTGTCCTAGGTTCTAGGCTAAGGGAATGATACCTAATTTCAGATTTAGTTGGAAAGAACTCTCTCAAGAGGACTCTGAAACACGAGAATAAGGTTGAGGACTTCTAAAAATGTAAAGACAAAAAATTAGGAATATCCAACCCAAATGGTGATGTGGCCTCTTAAGATTTCTACTAGACCTAGATTCAAAAGGCATATGGTATCTATCAGAGAAACACTGATCTGGATTGCTAATCCAGTGTTTATACCACATTAGTTGAGTTCTAAATACAAAAATTTCTTGAGGCATGGACTGACTTTTATTTCCTACCCTTCATGGTACCAAGCCTAGTGACCAATGCTGACAACAGGCATTTCTTTATGGCTTGAACCAGTATTTTCATGTGAATTATGAACTCTGGGATCCTTCGTCTAAATATTAAAAACTACTAAATCAGCTACAGTAATTGGACTAAATATGTGGGGTATGGAAAACCGTTAGTATGATGAAGGTGGCTGTTGCCGGTCACAGAAGGCTGGCATGCTTTTTCGCAAAAAGCCCGGTTCTGCGCCACGGAAGTAGGAAAATGATCATGCAAAGTCCGCCTCCCTCTGCAGCATGATGAGGCTGTGTTATCGTGGTTTACGTTATCAAAATTGGCTGCAGCCAACCCAGGTGAGTACATTTCCCTTCAGGAAGTTAAGAAACTTCATGGCACAAATCCACGAAGACAAGCCTTTCTCTATGACGTTTTTTTCCCATAAAATTATAAAAGCCATGTTTATGGTTTCCTCTAAAATTTCCACTAATATAAAAATGAACTGTTCTTACAAAAACATGTTAGATAGGAGACATTTGGTAGAATCCCAAAGTACTGTGAGATTTTTATTTCTGTGAGATTAATGCTTTCTCAATTTCAGGAGGGTACTGGCACCTCAGCTTGAGAATCGAGCCATGTGTTATGATTCACTTCGGTAATATTTGCCTCAGAAGGATTTCTGTGATTATTCCTCTTTTAGTGATGTAGAGAATTCTCAGGCACAATCAAGCCTTCAGCCCCAGTACACAGTGACCCACATAAAAAATGTCCTTGAAATGGCACTGATTATAGGGCTAGAAGTTTCTAAAGAGAAACAAGTCTTTCAACAAGATAGCAAATATTTCTCACATTTTGCGTTTGCCTCAAATTACTGAAAGGATATAACTTAAGGATAGTAATTCTTATGCCATAGATACTATCCAACAGAATATAGATTGTTCTGATTTATCCCTTTTCGAACAACTGATCTTTTATTTGCCTTTATATCCCCTCTGCATATAGTAGGTGAAAAAACATGATTTTAGAACTCAACTAATGTGGTTACAGAATTGACCCAAATTACACGTACTTTATTTTCAACATAAAGGCGTCCAATACATGTTTTTCCTCAATTCAAAGGCGTCCAGCACAGTGCCTTAAATGCACACACAGAAAAGACTTTCTCAACGTGATCCATTACAACACTGCACCTGCAGCCTGGGCGTGGCACCTGGCTTGCATAAGAATAACTTGGAGGCAAAAGAGATCTGCAGAGGTTTGGAAAATCTTCCTTCTCCTCTCCCAGCCCTAGGAGAAAGGCCCTTCATCCTGCTCCTTGAAGATGCCAACAGAAACACAACTGATATAATAACAGGCTGGGAATGGCATTCGCTTGACCCAAAACTCTGGCGTGGCCTGACTGTATGAAGGGGAAACATCACCTCCCCTCAACTAAAGTTTGAAGTGCTAGAAATACTTGCTATTTGGCAAACAAAGTTATCAAGGACTATCAAAATTGGCCCCAAAATAACTATTGCATAAGAGAGGGTGTATTGCATAAGAGAGGGTAACAGCCTGAGAGAACTCTGGTTCTTTGCTTCTTTAGATTAGAACACAAATTTTAGTTAGAGCTAGTGGTTTACTGGTGGGAGGCACTGAAAAGACACCAGAAGCACATAAAACAAGCTGGTCTGCAATAGATCAGAAGCTAGCTGAGTAAGCCAAACTTACAGATTTGAGGATCCCTGTGGCATCTTCATGGAGCCAGGTAGGGTAGACCACCTCGTCATTCAGTATGGCCTCAAAGAGGTCATCTTCATTCTCTGCCTCAAAGGGCGCGTGACCGCAGAGCATCTCATAGAGCAACACGCCCATTGCCCACCAGTCTACTGCAGGCCCGTACAGCATTTCCTGGAGGATCTGTGCAAAGGGGGCAGCGGGAGAAGGTGGTTCATACATCAGATTAACAAATGTGTTCTTCATAACTAGGGAAATTGATGCACTAGGAAATATCAAAGTTTTTTTTTTTTTTTTTTTTTTTTTTTTTTAAAGTCTCCTGTGCTAGCATGCATATTTCATTCCACTTCTACAGAGTGGTCTGTTTTCCCTGTGGTCAACTCAGAGATGCCTTCTCCGGTATGGTGAGCAAATATTTATGATTGGGCCACAGTGATGGGCTCGTGCAGATCCCAAACAGAAAGGGTTCTGGAAATATATCAGTGAGGAAAAAAAAGGAGACTGGGTTCACTCACTCATACGGGAAGGATTCAAGAGCCTTTCTTTAGTTCTGCTAAATGATGCTGAAATTAAATCACTAAGTAGAGACAAAGAGGAAAATAAATAGCCATGAGTGGCGTTCACTTTGTCTTCATTTAGTGCTAAAGCCCAAAGCAACTGCAAAATCTACAAATTTTTTTTTTTAAACTCAAATTCTTATTAGAGTGACTTAGGCCATTTGCAGCCATCATTTGCCCAATGAGCCATAAACGAGTCTAGAGGTGTCGGCTTTCAACACTGCTCCCAACGCTGCAGCACATAAAAGCAGCCAGTGGCATTTCTGGTCAGAGTTACTGGAGAGCTCAGATTTCAGAGCTGCATCAAGCAGCTGCACTCACCTCTGGAGCGATATAGTCTGGCGTGCCACAGAATGTGGCCGTGGTGACGCCATTGCAAATCCCCTCCTTGCACATTCCGAAGTCTGCCAGTTTACAGTGACCCTCGTGGTCCAACAGGACGTTGTCCAGTTTCAGATCTCTGAAAGATACAAAGAGCAGCATGAGATAGGGCAGCCGGACCCCAAACCATCCACCTCTCAGAATGGGCACTCACACACACACACACACACACACACACACAAGTACGGCCACATGCGGCCATGTGAGCTTCTCTGTGCTATCTGGATGACAAATTTAGATCAAGTCTCAGAATTTGCCTCATGGCTCCAAGATGATGGGCCCATTAAGAATGGGCTAACCACAGGAAAATGTGGGCTGTCCTTTAAAAACGGAGGGCAGAATGTGGCTTTTCTAGGCTTTCCACTTACCTTGTACTCAGCCTATCCCCCACCCTTCACTCTAGCACCCATCTCTACCCATCAGAGTCAGAGTGAACACCCATAGGGGAGGTGGCCACTGTGTGCCAGGGGTGGTGACAGGCACTAGGAGCACAGCTGATCTTCATCTGCAAGGAACTCACAGTGTAATGGGAGACAAATATTTCCTAGGCTAGAAGCTCCATGACGGCCGGGATTGTGTTTATGTGGTTCGCCATTATGCCTGGCATAATGTACTTAAGAAATACTTGTCAGCCGGGTGCCTGTAATCCCAACACTTTGGGAGGCTGAGGCAGGTAGATTGCTTGAGTTCAGGAGTTTGAGATGAGCCTGGGCAACATGGTGAAATCCCATCTCTACAAAAAATACAAAAATTAGTTGGGCATGGTGGCATGCACCTGTAGTCCCACCTACTTGGGAGGCTGAGGTGGGAGGATCACTTGAGCCCAGGAGGTTGAGGCTGCAGTGAGCTGAGAGTGTACCACTGCACTCCAGCCTGGGCGACAGGGTGAGACCCTGTCTCCAAAATGAAAAGAGAGAAAAAGAAAGAAGTGTGTGTGTGTGTAAAACAAATAGATATATATCTTATATACAGACACACACACACACATATGGACAGGATAGACAGGGGAGGGGCAGGGGAGGGGCAACACACCAATTGCTGTATCATCCTAGTGGCATAATGAAGGTATGAACCAAGTGCTACGAGAGAAACATAAGAGAGAACAATTCCTTCCAGTGGGAGGAGAGAGAGACAGCCTCACAGCAGAAGTAGAAGTTGAGCTGGGTCTGAAAGCATGAGTCAGAGTCTCCCAGGCAGAGAAGGGGGAGTGAGAAGGCCGCCATGGAGAGGCGGATGGGGCGGGGACATGGCAACAAGCCCAGTGGTGTGGCTGAGCAGGTGGACTCAGAGAACCCTGGGTATGGTGAGGAGGCTGAGGGGCGGGCAGCACAGGACACAGGAGTGCTGGGGCCATGAAAAATCTCAGGGCTACAAGGAAAGTTAAGTCCTTCAAACCATGAAGGGTCCTGAATGTCACACTAAGGAATTTTGATTTTCAGATATTAGGCAAAAAGAACTTCCTGATGCTCCCTAATTAAGAGAGTAACTGATTCCTGGCTGGACAAGAAAAGATCAGTTAGGGGAGGCTGAAACCGTCCAGGGAAGAGATGTTAAGACCTGAACCAGAACAGTGATGAATGGAATGGAAAATAAGGAGTCAGTCAGGAGAAAGGAAGCAGGGCTTTGGTGAAAGCAAAATCAGTAGTAAGGCTTGATAATCACTTAGAGATGGGCAGAGAGAAGCAGCAGAAATGACTCCTGGGTTTCTGTCTTAAATCCAGTAGGTTTGTGGGGATGTTAACCAGGAAAAGGAAAACCAGAGTGAGAAGAGGGTTTGTTTGTGGGTACCCCAGGTGCACAAGAAGCCTAATAGATTATGGAGACTCTGGTTCAAGGCATTTTCCACTCCTCCTCCAATCCCTAAGAGCAAATTCACGTGGAAGGAAGTGAATACTCAGCAGCAGGATTGTTTAGTAAAGAGTCCTCAAGGTCGGCAGGAACATGGCCGTGTACTGATAAAGCTGTCTATAAATAAAAGGCAGTGCTCTCTTAAAACAACCCGTTTCCCAGCACAGGCACAGGGTTCTCCTGTTGCCAACCATTCCCCAGGGCACTGTTACAGAGGGAAGGTGGCACTGCTAGCCTCCCAGGCACAGTCTAGACCGGACAGAGCAGCAGCTTGGCCTTTTGGGTGAGACATTTACACTTTGGTTTTTAAAGGAACAATATGCTCAGAGGCAACCCACATAGGCTGATCAGTGACGAGGAGGCTGCAGGTCACTAGGGTGGCCTGGAGCTTTGTGGTTAACTGCCATTGTGGGAGGCTGCCATGGCCTTGGGCCGCCTGGAGCCCCCCTCGCTGTGGCATCTTCACAGTGGCTGCAGCTGACTGCTCTTTCTGGAGTGTCACATTCACTGTGGGTTGTATCAGGGCACTTGAGGTTCTATTTTCCTGCCTCAGTGTGAGAATCAAGGTCTGTTGGCCTGCATGGCCCAAGGCAAAAGGTTGGTGTCTGTCCAGCCTGGATCACGTTGCTGGCTTGGAGGAGGTAGGTGATGACAGAACTGGCATGACTGGTTTCCACACAGTGTCCTGTGAGTTGATACAGCCTGGCCATGCAGGTCTTACAGAAAATGGCCACTAGAAAATGCCCAGGAATGGAAAGCAAGTCTGGTATTCCAGGAATCCCCAGTAAGTGTGGTTAAAGCAGCACAGCTTTCATGGCACAGATCAATGGAACGTAGAACAGACTTCTCTGCTCTTAGCAGCAGCCTCCCCAGGTGTCAGGGGCATAAGGCAAAGGCATGCTGAGTACCTGTGCACCCACTTCAGCGAAGCAAGCTTTCTGTGTCTCTAACCCAAACCCAGTCCTGGCTCCAAATCAGCCCTTCTCCATGCAGAATCCCATGTCCCATATAAGTGAGTGTTTTCAGTGGGCTGATTTGTGGAAGCCGCTTCCTCCCCTTGCCCCACCACACACACACAATATGAGCACAGCCAATTTAACCTACAAGAGGTTGCGATCACAGCAGCGCAGGTCGGGAGCAGGGGTGAGGATGACTGGGGTCCTGTCCAGTGAAGGAGGCCAACACTCTCAGTTCTTCCACAAGTGTTTTCTGACTTGGGAGGCACTATAAGGCCTGGGTGCCTGGCTCTTCTGGGGCTGAGGGCACACAGTAGAGAGGCACCTGGCTGAGGTTGGACACACTAGTCTGCAGCCCCAGGAGAGAGCACAGCCGGGGGGACAAAGCCCATGAGCCCAGCTTTATCGACACTGTGTCCTAGCCTGACAAGCCAGGCCTGTGTGGACCTGAGCCCAGAACACTGTCACTCACATTTCCAAACAAGGTCACTGAGTTTCAGAATTTTCCCGAAGCCAGTATGCCTGCTGAGGTCTTGGAAAGGATCTTCTTGGGCAACAGAAACAAGTGCTAACAGAAATCCACAACGGTCTCAAGAGTTGACCCGCAGTTGCTTAAGAGCTTGTGACTAATGTCCCAGGTAAGAGGTCTGACTGCTTATTACTCAGCTGCTGTCATGGGCAGCAGGAATCGCGCAGGGAGGGAAAGTGCTGGGCCATCAGTTTTGTCCGTCAACTATTACAATCAGCTCTGCATGGGGAAGTCTTGGGACGCAGCTCTCAGAAGACACAAGTGGGCAAGACAAGAATGTGACTCATCCTGGTCACAGGATGCCCGAGGCCACAAAGGCAGGTTAGACACCTTAATCCTGATTTCAATCTAATTTTAGGCATTCTCAGAACTGTATGAGCCGTAAAGGAAACGCCATGGCTGTTCTCACACCAGGTGCTATCTAGTAAGACAGATCACTCAAACTGGGATCCCAAGAGGGTTCAATAAAGAGCATAATGTAATTCCCGGTTACCAGTTCTGCCTTCAGCAAAAGTATCTCATACCTGCTCTGTGAAGTCTGTCCTGATGTCCCCAGAGAGTCACAGTAATATCAACTCTGCTACTAGGGTGCCCAGTTTGTACTTCTATGATAGCACACCCTGCACTGTATTCCAGAAGGCTCTGTCTGTGCATCTGTCTTCCTTCTTAGCAGCTCCAGCATGGTCCTGGCAGGAGGTGCTGACCAAAGGGATACACAGAAGCATTTCAGATGGACCCCAATATGACTGCCCTGGCCAACTTGGAGCCTATCTTATTTTTAGGGGATGGAAGGACACTCCATAAACTTTGCTCCAAAGTACTTAAACTTATAAAAAGCCACATGTTTTACCCCTTAGAGACAGACTCGAGAGGGAAAAGAAGAAACCTGAAATCAAAATTTAAATTCTTCTCTTTGGTGAAGCTGGAGAAAGAAAGAGATTTTGAAGGGTCAATTATTAAACCACGAGGATCCAGCAGAACACTTATCCTTGTGCTGGCTGGCATCCAAACGGAAGAGCAGAACACGGAGGGGTGACTCAAACAAAGCCAACGATTACAGAGCCATTTACAGTCACGGTCAGCTTCCACTCTAAAGGGAAATCATGCCTTTATTTTTTTTGTTAAAGCAAAAGAAGTCACCCTAAGCCTCCTGACTTTAGTTTGAAATATGCAGAGGTCAGTTTTTGGCTTAGGAGTGCCTCAGCTTCCTATGCCAACATGTAACTCAGCAGCCGAACTTAACGAGGCTACACAATGAAGATTACAAGTTCATACAGGGCAGAGGCTCAAATCCTAAAATGCCAAAACCACAATTACCGGCTCGCCATTCATTTGAGCACCGGTATTTAATAGCTACAGCTTTTGTCATGCAAGCATAGAAGGGTAGAAAGAGTTATTCTATCCTCTGTGCTTGTCTGAAAGCTACATTGTTCTTGCTGGGTAATCAGGGTTACTTAAAATGCCCACAGTAGTTTCAGAGAGAATTCCCAAGTGATTGAAGACAAAGGAGATTCAGAAATTGGATTTATTTTGTTTCCACCATAAGCTATCCCGAGAGTAATAAAACAGATTGACATGAGTCTTACTGCTTAGATCACTAGAATCAGTTACTCTTCCAAAAGAAATAAAGGAAAGCGAGAGGAGAGCTGGCTCCTTGAACAAGAATGAATCTAGGAGGCTATTTATATGAACTATTTTTAACATATTTTTCAACTTTCATCATGGGAAATTTCAAAATAGACAAAAGTAGGGAGAATGACACAACTCTCATACCGATCAAACAGCCTCGGCGGCTGCCACTGCACGTCCAAACATGTTCCCTCTCTACATCGACTCCCTCCCTCCCTGATCCATCTTTTATCAGATTATTCTGAAACAAATCCAAGACATGAACTATGTCATCTATAAACATTTTAATATCTGAATCTAAAAGATAATATTTAATAAAGTACAACTTTGATATCCGTTATCATAAAATACACAGTCAATTTATGATTGTCAGCATACTGCCATTTGTCTGTTGCTCCTTTGGGGGTGGTGAGTCTGTGGGTCTGTCCAGAAAACGTGGAAAAAAGCTTTTGTGAATAACAACAATAACAGTGTCTTCAGTGGTGAACATACACTGAATGTTCATCAAATGCTAAGTGCTTTATCCATATTATTTTATCCTCAAAATAACCCTATGAAGTAGGCTCTACCCCAAGATCATATAGCTAGACAGGGGTAAAATCAGGATTCAGATTTACTTCTGCTCACCTCCAAGGCCTGGGCTTGTAACTTACTACACCAGGCCCAATCCCTTCTATGTAGTGGTGTCACTGGCCAATCCTCCTGACAGACTGTTTCCCGAAAGGACTTTAATTGAAACAAGAACCACCTGAGAGAATCAATAAATATCCTAAGATGGCACTACGATAAAGGGATGTTTTATGCATATTACTATGAAATGCATCATCGAAATACTGCAAAGCAAGGTTCTTTTCTTCTTCTTCTTCTTCTTTTTTGCTTTGCTTCTTAGCTTGTGCATAAATAAAGAGTTCAATGGATTTTACAGTCCTTGAGGATATAGGAATAGGGGAGTACACAGCAAATCTCTCAAGTGGTCAAATGTGCAGATCATTTGCTGCCTTCCCCTGAGGAGGAGGAACTAGCATGTAGGTAAGTGTGAAAAGGGGGCATCTGCCAAGTGAGTGAATGTGGGTTATGATCTTAATTTCAGAATAAAACTACTTAGGACTGGCTTGTGTTTCGAGTGTCTCGGTTTATACTTAAAATTGTTTCAAAGCAAGACTGATTGTATTAAATTGGCAAAAGACTTTTGAAAAGTCACGGAATTAGCAAAAGCATAACATTTGGTTTCATCTTGAGTTAGACAGTAGTGCCATTCAAGTATCACCTGACATGAGATATCCATCCCTTCACCCACCCAACCGTTCTTTGAGTATCGTCCATGAGCCTGGCCATACGCCAGGATCTTGGGATACAATAGTAAGCAAAGGGGGCACCATCTCTACCCACAAAGGGGTTAATATATGGTGGGAGAAGCAGACAGATCACCATACAAGTAAATTTACAATTATCAACTGTGATGAGTGCAATGAGAAGAAAACATGGGAACAGATCAAGGGATGGCCTGACCTAGCACTGGGGGAAGATTTCCCAGGAAAGTGACATTTGAACTGAGCTGTGAAGATTATTAACCAAATGAAGAGACAGAAAGAAGGCAAAGTGAGGGTAAGGAGAATTTCAGAAGGAAGGAACAGAGGTGAGGGGGTTCAGTCAAGAAATGAAGACTAGTGTGGTTGGAGTCCTGGGTGGCGAGAGAAGGGAGCATGGAGACAGGAGAGAGCAGGGACCAGATGAGGCAGGGGCCAGTGAGGATTTCAGTCTTTAGCCCAATAAACCATGGAAAACTCTGACTCAGGAGAGGGGTGATATTAGATTTTCATTTTACAAGACTCCAGATCAGAGGAGTTGAGAATGAACATGAGGAGATCATTTGGGAAACTACTAGAGTATCCAGGAGATAAATGATGGTGGCCTGGTATAGGGAGGGCGGTAAGGTAAAGAGAACTAGATGTGTCAAGAACTACTGGGGGAAAGCAACGGAATTTAGTAATGGAAGGATATAGGGGATAAAGGGAAGGAGGTATCAGCAGGTTCTCGATCACAGAATTTATTTTGGACAGATTGAGCTACTTTTTTTAGACATACAAGTGGAGACATTTAATAAGCAGCTGAATACACATGGCTAGATGTCAAAGGGAAGGCTGGATCAGAGCTACAAATCTGAGTCATTACCTGGGTGTGGATGAGTTCACCTCGGGAGAAGGAATGAAATGAGGAGAGAGCCTGGGACTGAGCCTTGGGAAGAGGATCTCCTGAGGCCAAGATCTCTGGTCTTCTTTACACTGAGACTACAAAAACTAGTGATGAATTATACTCACAGTAGGGTAGTGGAGCTGTGTACCTAGAGAGTGGGGCCCAAATCTTTTGCCTCCATATGGGCTATCTATAGTCCAGGTAAGCTTTAAAAAGATTAAGGCCGGGCACAGTGGCTTACGCCTGAATCCCAGCACTTTGGGAGGCCAAAGTGGGAAGATCACTTGAGCCTGGGAGGTCAAGGCTGCAGTGAGCCATGATCACACCACTGTACTCCAGCCTGGGTGACAGAGTGAAACTCTATCTTAAAAACCAAGTAATTAATAAAATAAAAAGATTAGAAAAATATCAACCTTGTACATTCAGAATAACTCAATGAATTCTTTTCAGGTTAAATTCTCAATCTCTGCTATGTGATGTGATACTCTTGTGAGTGTAAAATTAAGAATCTTATTTTACAAAGATATTGGCTGCTGCATCCTATGTAATTAGCAAAAAACCTAAATTATGTATCAATCATGGAATGGCTAAATTATGGTTTGTCTATGACAGAATCTTATGAAAGCTGCCAAAATTTTATGAAGGACTAAAAATGTAAGGAAATGTTTATAACAGAATCTTTAAATGTTATTTGAAAATGGTTTTTTTGATTATAAAAGTAATATTTTCATTATATAAAATTGATTATTCCTGAAAAAAGTACAGAGAAAATGATGATGGGTTCAAAGTCTTCCAATCTTTTCTTCTTAATGCTACACTAACACAATATTATACAGCAACATACTTTTCTCACTTAACAATTGTCTTGGACGTATTTATACCTCCTATGCCTCTGGCTCATTCTCTATAATGGTTGCATACAATTCCATTATAAAAATGTACCACAATTTAACCAGTTCCTCTACATAAACATTTGGGTTATTTTAAATTTTTTGCACCTTCAAACAATGGAGTAATGAACATGATTTGCACACTTGTAGGAGTGTTTATTTAGGATACATTTTTTTAGAAGTGGAAATGCCACATCAAAGGGCATAAATATTTAAAATTTAAACAGATGTAGAGAAATTGTCTTCCAAAAGGGTTGCATCAATTTATATTCCCACCAGTAGCACATGAAAGTGTCAATGTTTTGGCTTCCTTGTTCAGGCTAGATGGAATCATCCTTATAATTCTTGCCAAACTGCCAGTGAAAAATGAGCTCATTGTTTCAACTTCATTTTTTGACTATTAATGCAATTAAGCTTTAAGAAGAATATACGTTTAAGGGCCATTTGTATTTTTTCTTGCCTATTCACATGGTTTAACCATTTAAAAACTTGAGTTGTTTATCTTTTTGATTATTTTTTAAGAAGCTCATATTACGGAATAGTAATAATTTGTTATATTGGTTGTATGGGTTGTAAATATTATTGCCTGGTTGAAGTTTTGTTTTGATATAGTCCAGTTATCAATCTTTCCTTCATAGCTTCTGGGTTTCATGACTTACTTATACAGGCTGATACAATGCTAAGTGAAAGAACAGGATACAAAGTTATATTTTCAATATTCTCTTAATTTTGTTACAATTGTGAGGGAGAGGGATAAAGAAAAGGAGAAAAGACAGGAGGAAAAAGGAGATGAGGAAACACATAAAAGTCTATTTCCAAGTGATATGCTTATGAGTGATTTTTGTTTTCTGTTTTGGATTTTCTAAATTTCCTACAGGAATCATGTGTTACTTTGTTAACCAGGAAAAAAAATCATTAAAATGTGTTTACATATTCTAGCTTTAATCCTTTTTTTTTTTTTTTTTTTGTTTCTGTAGTATTTAAGGCCATAATTCCCAAGGAAGATGTGCAGGGAAAAGGACTCACTGGTCAGAGTGGAAAGGATTTCTTTTGGAACCCAGGCTCCAAGGGAATGTTGGAAAAAAACATCTTATTTGCTTAGAGAACCTGCACATTTGTAGACTTAGAATTGAACTTGTTGCCATCAGTTCATTTTTTTTTTTTTTTTAACCACAGAAATTACTTAGTGTCTACTAAGTGTCTATGATTGTTGTGGATGGCATTTATATTTTCAATAGCTCCACAATGTGTCCCTGAAGTCTGAATGAACTTAAGTATGAAAATGAATTTCCTACTAAAAGCAGCAGCATTCCTAATTATTAAATGAGGTCCTTATGCCATTTCTCCTCACAGACACTTAATCTGGTGTTCCTGAGACTGACCTATTGGAATATCTGCTGAAGACCATGTATATGAGATGTGAACACTCATCATTATGAGGCTGAATGCAAAATAATTCATTTTATAATGAAGCAAGTCAGTAAAACAATATCCAGCCCAGTAAGTGTCACCAAGGCTCTTCTGAGGCTCTTCCCCACTACCCCCTCATACCTTCTCCCAGTAGCTACTTGGGATGAGAAATGACAAAAATGACTCTTATTTGAATCTGGTTATTTTACCCTCTTTAAAACAGAGCCAGGGCAGGAGAATTGCTTCAGTCTAGGAGACTGGGACCATCCTGGGCAACATAGTGAGACCCTGTCTCTACAAAAATTTTATTTATTTATTTATTTATTTATTTATTTATAGTCTCATTCTGTAGCCCAGGCTACAGTGCAGCAGCGTGATCACAGCTCACTGCAGCCATGACCTTCTGGGCCCAAGCGATCCTCTCACCAGCTATCCGAGTAGCTGATATTCCACGCATATACCACCGGCTAATTTTTTAATTTTTTGGAGAGATAGGGTCTCGCTGTATTGCCCAGGCTAGTCCCAAACTCTTAGGCTCAAGTGATCCTCCCTCCTCAGTCTTCCAAAGTGCTGGGATTGCAGGTATGAGCCATTGTGCCCAGCTATACAAAATTTTTTTAAAAACTTAGCCAGGTATGGTGGCACACTCCTGTAGGTCCAGCTACTTGGGAGGCTGGGGTGAGAGGATTGCTTGAGCCCAGAGGTTGGAGGGTACACTGAGCTATAATTGTGCTACTGAACTCCAGCATGGGCAACGGAGCAAGATCCTGTCTCAAAAAACAATAATGAAACAAAGAAACAAACAGGGCACAGGCTCACAAACTAATTCCCATAGACTAGGTGTTGGTCTTCATCCTGTTCTGGGTGTTCGATGCCCTTGACACGTAGGCAGTATGTTCCCACCGTCACCACTGCAGATACACAGGACCAACTTAACTTGAGCAAAGGGACTGAGAGATTTCCCCTCACTTTGTCTCATGGTAGAAAAAATAGACCAAAAAACCCCCATTTGCTAACTCTCTGGACAAATACAAGAGGAAATGAGTTTGATAAACATCCTCAGTGTACCAAACATACATCTCCTTAGGACCATCAAATAAATGAGCCATCGAGCTGACAGCTGAGCCTCATAATTTTTTTTTGTTTTTTTTTTTTTTGCATTCCACATCCCCTATCACCATCCCACCCAGGAGAGCTGAAATTCCCTGGCTAAAGCAGTGCAAATTTATTCAGCAGCTCCTCACAGTACTTTTATTTTATGGTTGCCAAGAAAACCTCTCTCACGGACTCTCCTTGCCAAAATGCTCAGACATGATACCTGGCAGCGGGTCAGCTTATAGATGCACTCAATGATGAAAAGTAGGAAGGCCAGAGGACTTCAGGCAAAGACACCAGGAGACAACAGACCCTTGGCGGCTAAGGGTCTCCTGACCATAGGGCCTTGCTCTGATAACACAGACTGGATGCTGTGGCCAACGGTACACTTGGACCTGACAGTCCAAGGGGCATAAAACAGCCAACAAGCCAAATATCTTCCCCAGTGCAGACTGCCAAGTGCAGCTGACCCACAGAAACCACTGGGTCGGCTTTGCTTCCTGGAGGCAGAATCCAACAAGGAAATGAAGGTTTTCTGACAGCCAGTCACCTAAGGGCAGGAGGACAAACAGCATCCAAGAGCCACGGCAGATTCTGAGAGCCACCAGCCAGGAACAGGATAGGTATGAAGGACCCCTTACTGGCTGGCTGCCTGCAGGGCATGCGCATGAAGATGACAGAATGGTTTTGAAGATGAGTAATCAGAACTCAGTTCCCTCTTTAACATTAATATCTTAATCACAACCAGGGGTGGTTGTGGCACAGAATAAGGATGGGCAAGGACAGATGGGTCCTGCTAGCCTTATGTTGGACACATGGCACCAAGACCAACAAACGAGTTCATAGAGTGAAACTATTAAATGTTCCAGGGCACACAGTGCTAGGTAAATGCTAGCCATTATCAGCACTGTCACTGTGGCTGTTATTAAATGGATAAAGCTATGGCTCTCATCCTCAGGAAGGTAAGCCAGACACCTGAGCTGTCATACAAATACACAGAGCAAAGAGTAATGAGATGTCTTAGCCTGTCTACCCATCCTGGTCCCCTCTAATGGAAACAGTGCTATTCTTACTAGAGGAATACAGACCCCTATCAGCACTGAGGCCAGTTCCCTGAAGACACTCAATTGTCAGAAAATAGCGATGTCCTTGCTTTGCCAGCATTGGAATTTTTCTTCGACTTGGGAAAAGCAAGCAGTGAAAGTTGCAGCCATTTGCTATCCCAATGCAAGGCTTTGCACAAAGTGTGAAAAGGGAGGTGATGATGAGGAATGCTTTACGACAGGAAAGAGTAGAATTTACGGGACCAACCTCAGGAGGGATGTGCAGGCTGCTTTTGGCAATTGGCTAAACGCAAACCGTTGCCAGCATCAGTAACGCCTCACGCAGTATCAGGGGGGAGGCAGCCTGCCCACTAGAATCAGAACTGTGGCCACCTCAGCAGGTCTCATCTGGTTCCCTGCTATCCCCATGAGAGATTAAACCTGAGCCATCTAAACAGAAACCTCTGAAAAACCCAAGAAGACGCCTGTAGTTCAGAATCACTCACAGGCTCTTGGAATTAAAAACATACCTCACATTTTACTTCTACATTACAGATGATATTGCTTGGTTCTCTAATTATGTTTTGCATAAAAAGCTTTGCTTCTCCCAATTGGATTACAAACTCTAAGGTCAGGTCTGGAATATTTCTCATATCATCTCTAGAATATCGATCACGGGCTAGACAAGATGGCAACACACACAGTAAAGTGCTGGGAACTTTACTGATTTCCTACCAATACTGGACTCACACCATAGTAACATGTGCAAAAGGCATCACATTTTCCCCTAAGAAATCTCCCCTGGGAGAACTCACTGGTACTTCTTCAGCACTTACTCTGGCCCCAGCACTTGGTTTTGCAACCAAAGGGCCCAGTTTTCCCAAATAGCCATTTAGTTGTTTTCTTTAAATATCTAAGTACTTACATGTGGAGACACTGTCTGAAGAATGTTTCTAATTTTATGTCATAGCATTCTTAATAAAAGTCATTATTAAATGTGCAAGTGTGAGTCATTATAACTTCCTAAGATCTTAAAAGTAAACAGAATTCAAAAATCAGGGAAAATTTATTTTTTAGCCTATGTGTGTTATTTTTACTTTAGAAAGTGCCACCACCATACATGCTACCAAAAGTAGCAGATGACTGGACTAACATTCTTCTTGCCTAAATGCTGGACTAATCTTGACCCAATAAATAGTGGCTATTTCAGTTTGGAGCCCTGTGCCACACAGAGAGATGAGCCAAGGGCAACTTCCCAACCATGCTTTTACGGAGGCCTCCCTCAATCTGCTTACCTCCCCTACCCAGGTGGACTTGGGGAGGTTATACAACATCTCATCTGTCTGTCTGATTTCAACGGGCAGCATATTGTGAGGCTATGGGCACAGACTTTGGAGCCTGATTAGCAGAATTTAGTTTTAGTTTTACCAGCTGTGTGATCTTGGGCAAGTTACTTAACCACTCTGGGCTTATTTCCTCATCAAGAAATGTAGATAACAACAGTTTCTGCCTCATAGAAATTATGAGTTATTTAATGCAAATGGCTTAGCATAGTGCCTGGAATGCATTAAGTGCTAAGGAGCCCTTGGCTATTATTTATTCATCAACAAGAAAGATAATATCTACATGGCCTATTGTCATGATTTTTATCAGAATCGATATTGATAAAGAGTAAAAACAAGCTTTGTAAATTCTAGATAATTACTGCAAGCTTTTGCATTTTGGGCAGGTAGGCCTACTATTAAGTGACACATCTGGCTTATAAACTACTTTCTGGGTAATAAAGCCAGGAGCCAAGGCCAGATGGGTCATACAGTGTCATGGTCTGTCACCAGGACCTTGGGGCAACAAGCAAAATGCCTCCAGAACTGGTTAAACCCCACCCGCCACAACACCCCTGTCTATTGACATCTCTGCTAAGACCAAATTCTGATGCATTAAGATACAGGAATTAAGATCTCTGTTTAGTGTCAAATGCCTAGATTGGTACAATGACAAAAAGCAGGTTTAAGTTGAGGTTCATTTGGTTCATCCTAGATTATCAAATGCCACTGGGTTCACCACAGGTGACTGGTTCTGGCAGGTAGAATAAGTTGAAGGAGGATGAGGGAAGTCACTGAATCCTGTTGCTATCCATGCCACCACTGTGGCTGGAGAACTTTATTTCCATTCTGGAGAATTTCGAATCTCCAGAAATAAAACACAAAATTCCTAGGAAGTGAAACAGTATCTGTACTTCACAATGTAATCAAATAAAATTCAACTGTACAGCCAGTCCTTGTTCTTCACCGTCTCCCTGTCTAATTGCTTAGGACCTATACCCAATGGCAGATGCTGGTTTGACACACTCAGTGGTGTGATAACACCCAGATCATGCAAGGCCACCTGCAGACTTTTCTTTTAAAATGTTCATTGTTATAAACAATTCTGTGATAAATGAAGGAATCTTTTTGACATGTCTAAATCTATGAATATTTTTATCATGTATTTTCACAAATAAGCAATCAACTCCAAGTGCCGTGTTCACATTTAAGAATTTAAATCAATGCCACTGCACTGGTGTTTGCCTTCCTTGGTCATGGGGATCAAAGGAGGCAGGCAGAGAGAACAAATTTCAAAATCCTGCCTGGGCTGTTATATGACTTATTTCTCCACCTAAAATGTAGTCTCCATGAGGAGAGGTGACTCATTGCATTCATTTCTATATCTTCATATTTCGGAGTGACCTTCGGTGCCTAACACAGTGTTTTGCAAATAGCAGGCCCATAATAAACGGCTGTTAATCTGAACAGCAAATCCCTCCCCAAACATTGGGTTTGGCTAGGTTCCGAGGAGACCGCAGTGAGGAAGGATTAGGGAGGATGTGGGGGGACTAGTTGGGAGCTGGGTGGATTCTGGTTTGTGCTGGGACCCTGGTACCCATCTGGGACCTCTAGGGCCAACATGAAGCTGCTATTGCCTGCAGAAGTCCCCTGTCTTGGGGATGACCTAAGACCAGGACAGCACACTTTGTGGCTCTGTGGCTCTCAAGTCCACCCCAGACCAGGTGTCAATCCGTCAAGACCAGTCTAGAACCAAACCGATTCCAAGAGATAACAATGTGCCCTGCTTGGTGACTGCCACTCATGTTTGGCTTATAGATGAGAAAAACCTTTGTTCCTTTTTTTTTTTTTAAAGGAGAGGAGTACTAAAAATTCCACTGACTGCCCAAACAGGATTTACATGAATTTAACTGGCTACTGAAGGACACAGTGAACTCTTGGAGTGGCTTCTGTCATTAAGACAGGGTCTGTGAGCAGACAGGTCAGCCAGGTTGGGCAGCAGGCTGGTGTCCTGTTATCCCCAGCACTTTCTGATGGACACAGATTCTTCCCTTTCTTCAGAGGCAGTAGGCGTGGGTGAAGCGGGGCAGGCATGCTGGAACGCTCGTGTTATCTGGTGACTGTTCAGGTGAGTTAGTCAAAGGACAAGAAGAACTGTCTTGAGTTAGAAAGCAGAGTCTGGTCTTAGTTCTGTCACCTTTCTGGGCCTCAGTTTCCTCATCTGTAAACTAATGGGATGGGACACGATGATATTGCCTCCATATTTCTCACATCAGTCAATCACTATATCCATATGTCCTCCTCTGCCCAGGGCAATGCTACTCAAAGTGTGGTCCACAAACTGCTGCTCATCTGCAAACTGGCACTGACCCATGGTGAGGTAAGAGTAGAGGCACAGAGTTTTTAGAAACTTTTATAACTATTTGACAGTATGGCAAACTATCATACTGTCATACTATATGACAATATATGTCTGCTGAATCTAATAATAAACGTGGGCTTCAGATTTATGTGTATTTTGAAATTTTATTTTTCTAGTAATTTACTTTTAATATATTTTATAAAAAGTATTGGTCCTAATTGGACGGAAAAAGGAAAAATTAAAACACATTGGTTTACCACCACAGATAAATGGAAGAGACCATTTCTCTCCTGGGCTGACTTCTGCACTCTTAACTGAAGCGTCTCTGTCTCCAAAGCCTCTGCATCCCTTCCTTGGCCAAGTTTGGTGTCTCTCTGCCTGTGCTCCAATGGTGTTTGGTACATACGTCTAACGACAGCATTTCTTGCACTGACTGTATCTGTTGGTTTCCCTGCAGATCTTCTCCATGCTTATTTCAGCTCTCTAGCCCCAGAACAAGGTATCTAGCACAAGGCTGGGTAGCCAATTAAGTACTAACTGAACTGAACAAACTCTGAGTTTCTTACCTTAAACTTTGGTTGTATTCCCTTTATCCATACACTCCTTGAGTGTAAAGTGTAAGGTTCTGTGCATGGTGGATGCTGAGGAAATGAGGAAGCAATGGTGAGAACTGCTTTCTGCATCTGGTGGTAAATCTTTTATGCTACCAATCCCATTGCGCTGTTCCTTTTCCAGCTCTCAGTCTGATTCTACTGTTACTGTAAGTGTCAGCTTGGGCAACACAGTGAGACCCTGTCTCCATAAATTTTTTTTTAAAACTAGCTGGGTGTGGTGGTGTGTACCCGTAGTCCCAGCTACTTGGGAGACTGAGGTGGAAGGATCACATGAACCCAGGAGTTTGAGGATACGATCATGCTGCTGCACTCCAGCCTGGGTGACAGAACAAGACCCTGTCTCCAAATAAATGAACAAACAAACTTATTTCAAAAAGCCCAAAACAAAGAAAATTGGGCTTGTAGGTACAAAAGTCAGTGACTAATGTGTGTGGTTGGTAATTAAAAATCCTTACAAACCAGACAAGACAAATCACATCCTGCATAAAATTAAAAGGTCAGTCAGGAAGAAAAGGAATGATGAAATTTCTTAAGTTCATCAAGCTGAAAAGCTCATTTGATGCTTTGGGTTTTTAAAAAAAGGCATTTCATGGAAAACTCCCAAACCAGAAGAGATGGAATATTACATAGGAAACCATTTAAAAGCTCAGAAAATCCTTTAAGCCCAAATCAAAGAATGCAATTCCCATCATATGGAACTCATTTCTTTTTGAAAGTCAGTAAGTCAAAATTTTTTTACCAGGAATCGGCTGGTTCCCTCTGCGTTTTTTCCAGAGAAGGCAGTTTGGGAACACAGTTCCAGAACCTCAGCCTCATGAGTTCTACTCCTGGATTTTCCTGGATTTTCTCTCTGAGGCTGTGGAAAAATTCTCTTTCCCTCTCTGCTTCTGAGCCCTACTTTAAACAACAAAAAACAAACAAACAAGCAAAAAAAAAAAAAAAAAAAAGGGCATGTGATCATCTGCCCAGTTTCTGGATGTAGTGTATGAAATCTTGTCCCCCAAGCTCCCTGAGTGCTTCTGATCCCCAGAGCCAGACAGCCTATGCTCACGTAGAGTTTGTAAAACACAAGCAAGCACCACAGACACGACGAATGATGTATTTTCCCATTAGAAAAGGAACTCTATTCCTCAAATTACGAAACACAGAATCAACTGACGAAAAAAATTTACCAAGATTCAAGATCTGAAAAACATGAATTATTTGAAAGTAGAACATTTCAACTGCCTGATCTAGGTTTAAATAAACAAGCTAGAGTGCCAGCCACTCTGATAAAAACTGCAGTTTCACTCTGAGTTTTACAGCCTTTCCATACAATGTTCTATCTGCCCACAGAGCCTGGATCCCGTCGACACAGAAGTGAACTTGAAGTTTTTGATCTGGGTTGCGTGACACGTTCCTGACTAGGAAGGTGGTGCTATCTCTCCTCCTGTAACTTTCCACTGATGCAAAGGAGGTCACAAGCGCCAGGAAGCAGCAATGACAAGTGTGTGTGGGCAGAGGATCATGTGCCAAGGCGGGGCACAAGCTTTCTCTTTCGCAAGAAGCATTTGTGCCATCTTATTGGCACATATCGGGGAGGCTGTGTGCCTTTGTAGTTTATGCCATAAAAGAGCCAAGCCTCCAAGCTATGGCTCTGGGAATGCCTTTTCTTTCTTATGTGGTTCAGGAGGCAAGGAGCTTCCTTCACCCTGCCAGGCCCTCAGAGGTGAGGACTTGGAGCCATTCGAGAGGCTCTGGCAATTCTGGGTCGGGGGCTGCCTCTAGCAGGCTGGAGCCAGGTGTGACAGGTGAGTGGCCTGGAAGGGTGCCCTTTGCCCTCCTAGGAGCCCCCCAGGCAGGCTCTGCAGTGGGCCTTCTAAAGGAGGCTCTGCAGCATGTATTCGCTCTGGACCACGGTCACCTGCCAGGCATTGGCTCTCAAGAGCAGAACCATAGGTTTAATAATTCTACATCCCAGCCAAATGGAGACAGTTAATTATCCCACTTGCTAGTGCCAAGGAAAACTCACCGGCTATATGAAAAGGAAGAACTGATGGATAATACGAGCAGAGGCTCTACTTGAGTCATTAAACCAAAGTAAGATTAGAATTCACTGTGTGGTGACTCTATTTTCAGGCAAATTGGAGGCAACTACAAACTTAAATCCTACCTAAGTCTCTCACCACTCCTAAGTGTCTCCTCTGGAGGCTCCTCCTCCTCCACCCTCCCTTATAAGGATAGGTGGTTCCCTAAGGTTCTGTTCTTGGCTCCTGCCTGGGTTTAATTCCAGCATTCCTGCCACACCATATGGTACCTTTGTGTAAATTAGAAAAAGGTGCCCCTTTCTCAAGACATCTGACTGCCATCTGCCAGAAAATTCATTATCATTACACAAATCTACGATGACTAGGATGCAGTGGCACTCCCTAGAGTTGTTTAGGGCCCGATCTGCCCAGTTGTGCAGAGTTGCCCTGCCTGGCACTCTACCTGTGCAGTTGAATTCCATGAGTTCAAGTATTCCCCTAGACAGATGGCTCCCCAATCTAAATCTCTATCCCGACACCTCTCTCTGCAGTGCCAGGCCTACATCTCTAACTGCTTTATGGGCAAAACTACCAGAAGTGTTTCTTCAAACACAAAAAAATAAAAACTAAACTGTACTCCGTTGCTGTCCCTACTCAGTTAAAAGCTCCTTCACTGGAAATCTTGGAGTCATCTTTAATGCCTACTCCTTGGTCCCCCATTCACATCACTGGACTCCCTTCGATGTGAATCGCTCCCCCTCTTTTCCTTTCTCTTCCCACCATTACTGGCTTGCCCCAAGCTGTGACTGTTTCTTGCCTGACCTATGAGAAGACCTCCTACTTGAACTCCTGGCTTCCAGGCTCACTCCTCTGTACTCTAACACACTGCATTTATTTCCTGTTAGTCTCTTTCTCAAAAACCTCTGATGGCTTCTACTGAAAGGCAAATAAAGCCCACACTTCCTAGCCCAACATACAAAACCTTCCAGGTTCTCACCCCCACCTAACTCAGTTGCCACCTCTGCCCTGCCTCTTCCCAGGCTCTGGCCCTCTGGTCATACGGAGTCCTCATGATTCCTTAGCACAGGATGCTTTTCTGCCTCCATGCCTCTGTCCCTATTGCTATGTCTACCTAGCATGGACTTCCCTGTTTCACTGTTAACGGAAAACTTGCATATCAGGCTCAAGTGTCATCTCTTCAAAGCCTCCACTGAATCTCTCCGTCAGCATTCATAGTTTGTTTTCTTTTGTTTTGAGATGGAGCCTCACTCTGGCACCTAGGCTGGAGTGCAGTGACGCAAGCTTGGCTTACTGCAACCTCTGCCTGCCAGTTTCAAGTGATCCTCCTGCCTCAGCCTCCCAAGTAGGTAGGATTACAGGAACCCACCACCATGCCTGGCTAGTTTTTATTTCATTTATTTATTTTTGTATTTTTAGTAGAGACAGAGTCTCACCATGTTGGCTGGGCTGGTTTCGAACTCTTGACCTCAAGTGATCTGCCCACCTTGGCCTCCCAAAGTATTGGGATTACAGGCGTGAGCCACCACACCCATCAACATTCATAGTTGCCTTTTCTAAGCTCTCATTGTATTCTGTTTGCATTTCACTCTGAGCATTTATGGTACCATATCTTACACTGTCAATTTATATGTGTTTGGAATTACCAGTAGTCTAAATCCTGAGAGCAAAGATCCTGATTTATCTTTTGATCTTCAGAGGCAAACAGCACAAAGCAGGTGCTCAGGACCTGTTGAACCTGGTAACTTAATGGTGGAGAAATCTCCCTCATGGTCAAACAAAGCCCATGGATGGCTTAACAATGGTCTCTGAGCCTGCATGTTTTCAAAGTGTCAGTTAACAAAGGGCTAATGAGTGTGTTGGAGTATGCCAGTCATAGGATGAAGGGCATTGTCCAAACTAAAAAAGTCATTTAAGACACAAATACATATTTATGCTGTAATTTACAATCTGCATCAAATGCAATTCCTGGAAACTGCAAACTCTGGTACCTTGGAGAGGGAATGGCAGGATTCAGGGGCCTCTTTCTGGAGTCCACTTCTGTCTCTGCATAGCTCTCCAGACCTTGGACTGGCTCAGACCCAGCACTCAATGCTAATAATGCATTACAGGAATATGAACATTAATCAGAATAATGGTCACCTTGGGGAAAGTGAGAACATGGATGGGAATCAAGTGAGGACAAATGGGATGCATACAAATCTAATTGGTAGCATTGTCTTGAGAAAATAACAGAAAAAAACTTGACTCTAGGTTCTGACTGAGTAAAACAGTGTCCTCATGTTTCACTCTTCAAGATACATCTACAGAGTCAGGAAAGTTAGCAAGGAAAGACCATTTACAACACATGGCCTCATATGCAAGATAAACTCAACCATCTTATTCATGTTTTTCATCTTTACCATTTGTGATATTGGGACATCCAAACCCACTCCTCTCATCTGAGACCATATCCCCCAATTTCTGGGAAAGAAATGACCAGGAGCACAAAGATACCCAGATGGAAACTGGGGAGGGGTAGACTGACTGCTTTTCTGACACGGTGGACTTTATACATCCTTCTCCTGCAGAAGACTGACCAGAACATACAAAAGGAAGCACTTTCAAATTTAACTGATCATAGGCCGGGCGCGGTGGCTCAAGCCTGTAATCCCAGCACTTTGGGAGGCCGAGACGGGTGGATCACGAGGTCAGGAGATCGAGACCATCCTGGCTAACACGGTGAAACCCCGTCTCTACTAAAAAATACAAAAAACTAGCCGGGCGAGGTGGCGGGCGCCTGTAGTCCCAGTTACTCGGGAGGCTGAGGCAGGAGAATGGCGGGAACCCGGGAGGCGGAGCTTGCAGTGAGCTGAGATCCGGCCACAGCACTCCAGCCTGGGCCACAGAGCGAGACTCCGTCTCAAAAAAAAAAAAAAAAAAAAAAAAAAAAATTTAACTGATCATTTTACCCAACTATCGAGGCTCTGTCTTGTTTCCCTTTTGCTGTCAGTAAGATGGCCTTAATAATACTGTTAACAAAGCCACCCTCTGTCACTGTGCCTAGAGAGGAAACAATTCCTCTGTCACTACCTAGAGAGGAACACAACTCTAATCCCTGCATCGCTTTGATTCATGAGCTGCGCTGCTCCCTCCCCTTTGATGCTTCTGAAACAGGAATGTTCCTTAAAACTAATGGCCAAAAAAAAAAAAACACTTGCCAGCTGCTAGTATAGTCGTTTTAATCAAATCAGCAATCATGGGCATTTTGTGATCTGTGGTTTTTTTGAATCAAGGAAATACAGTAGCTTTTATCATGTCAACTGCCATGTCAATTGCCATGTTAAAGGTTGGGGGACCAAAAGGAAGAGGATTTTTAAAAATAACTGCTTTGACATACAAAAAGCTGTAGATATTTAATGAATGCAACTTGATGTGTTTGGAGAAGTGTATACCTCTAAAGTCATCACTACTGTCAGTGCAATAAACCTATACATCATCTTCAAAGGTTTCCTCCTGCCTCCTTTGTGTTTTTTCTTGGTGATAAGAGCACTTAAGACGTACTCTCTTAGCAAAATTTTAAGTATACAGTACAGCATTGTTAATCATAGGCCCTATGTGGTACATTAGATTTCGAGAGCTTATTTATCTTGCATAACTGAAATTTTGTACCCTTTGACCGACATCTTCCCATTTCTCTGTCCCCCAACCACCCTTGGCAACCACCATCCTACTCCCCGCTTCTATGAATTTGACTATTTTAGATTTCATACATGAGTAAGATCATGCAGTATCTGTCTTTCTGGGTCTGCCTTATTTCACTTGGCATAATCTCCTCCAGGCCCATCCACACTGTCTGGAATGATAGGATTTCCTTCTTTTTTAAGGTTGAATAATATTCCATAGCAAGTTTTCTTTATCTATTTGTCTGCAGAAGGACATTTAGATTGTCTCCGTATTTTGACTATCATCAATAACGCTGCAATGATCATGAGAGTGCAGAGATCTCTGAGATCCAGATTCCAGTTCCTTTGGTTATAGATTCAGGAGTGGGATTGCTGGGTCATATGATAGTTCTATTTGTAATTTTTTCGAGGAGCCTCCATATTTTTCTGCTTAGTGGCTGCACCAGTTTACATTTCCACCAACAGTGCATAGGGTTTCCTTTTCTTCACACCCTTGCCAACACTTGTCCTCTGGTTTTTTGATAACCATCCTAACACGTATGAGGTGATATTTCATTGTGGTTTTCATTTGCATTTCCCAGATGGTTAGTGATGTTGAGCACCTTTTCATAAACCTACTGGCCATGTGCATATCTTCTTTGGAGAAATGTCTATTCAGGTCCTTTGTCCATTTTAATCAGGTTATTATTACTATTATTATTTTTTGCTATTGGGTTGTACAAGTTGCTTATATGCTTTGGATACTAATCCCTTATCAGATCTGCAACTATTTTCTCCTATTTCATAGCTTGCCTTTTCATTTTGTCAAGTGTTTCCTGTCCTATGCAGCAGCTTTTTAGTTTGATATACTCCCTCTCACTTATTTTTGCTTTTGTTGGCTGTGCTTTTGGTGTCCAAGTGAAGATGATTTTAGCAGGGAAGTTTAGGGCTTAGACATGTGCATTCACCTTCAGAGAAAACAGTCTGTGGTCGTTCCATTTGAAGACCCCACTGCCTTAGAAGAGGCTTCGTGGAGGGCCCCTGCCTGTAGGAGCTTTCTTACTGTTTCACACTATTTCATTAAATGCCGGTTCAGGAAGAGCCACTTTGTGACCATAGGGAAGATCAGGCAGCTAGGTCCCTGCTTCTTAGGGTTTTTTTCTCTACTTGGGAGCCTGAGAATAAAGAGCCCCAGGGCAGCTGGTTCAGGGCTGCTTCCATCCTTCATGGAAGTCTGAAGAGAAACTTTCTGGAAGAGTGGCAGGGGGAGGGGTTGGCTAAAGAAGAAGAGAAAATGAGCTTTCCAGAGAAACTCATGGGAGAGCCTGGGGGGTTCACATTTGGTTCAGGAAGGCCAGCACTGCACACTAGAAATAGCCCCCATCCCTGGACTGGCCGGGACACCACTTATCCACCCCCCTGACTTCAATCAGAGCTGGGACGTGCAGCCCCACTGACGTGAGGCCTGCTTGGTGCACCGAAGTTCCTCCTGCTGACTCACACTGAAGTACCGCCGCAATACGGAGAAATTCCATGACAAAAGACAGTATTCCTGACATTTTCCCAAGCACTCAGATTTTCCAGTAGATTACACTGAGCACAGTATTTCTGTCATCCAAACTGCGTAGGAATAGCTCAATGTTTCCAAAGTGAAGTGGAAAAACTCACCGTGGTAGTAAAATTCTAACGCTGCTCTCTTTTTCTCTGAGACCCACAAGGGGACCTATTGAAATGTAGGACTGAACCAGGCCTGGCAGGCGTTGATGTGGAACTAAAGTATACCTGAGGACTCTGGAAAAAGTGAATGCATGACCAGAGCCAAATGCAACCTGAGGACACTTCCTGCGGGTCTGGCCTGGGGCTCCTCACCTTTCTTAACTGAGCTTTAGGTGAATGGATATGCCAGTCCCCTCTGCTTAGAACCGTGAGACAGGAGTGTCCTCATTGGCCTCCACTCTGAAGGTATTTGAGTTTGAAACCCCAGAAAAAATACTGTTATAGATTGAATGTTTATGTATCCCCAAAATTGGTATGTTGAAACTTAACCTTCAATGTGACTGTATTTGGAGGTGGGTCCTTTGGGAGGTGGCTAGGTCATGAAGGTAAAGCCCTTGTGAATGGGATTAGTGCCCTTAGAAAAGAAATCCGGCTGGGTGAGGTGGCTCATGCTCGTAATCCCAGCACTTAAGGAGGCCGAGGCGGGTGGATCACCTGAGGTCAGGAGTTCGAGACCAGCCTGACCAACATGGAGAAACCCCGTCTCTACTAAAAATACAAAATTAGCCAGGCGTGGTGGCGCATGCCTGTAATCCCAGCTACTCAGGAGGCTGAGGCAGGAGAATCACTTGAACTTAGCAGGTGGAGGCTGCAGTGAGCCGAGATCATACCACTGCACTCCAACCTGGGTGACAGAGCAAGACTCTATCTCAGAAAAAAAAAAAAAAAAAAAGAAAAGAAAAGAAATCAAATCCTAGGGAGCTCTCTCACTGCTTCCACCATGTGAAGACACAGCGAGAAGGCAGCTATCCACGAACCAAGAAGCAGGCCCTCACCTGACACCAAATCTGCTGGTACCTTGACCTTGCACTTTCCAGCCTCTAAAGCAGTGAGAAATAATTTTCTGTTGTTTACAAGCCACCCAATCTATAGTGTTCTGTCACAGTAGTCCAAATGGAGTAAGAAACACTTTAGACATTCAACAGTGAAAGAAGTGGGGAGAAAGGTATCTGTCTCTTCACTTCCTTCAGCTCTATGAAATAAAACCACAAATAAAAGCTCACTTATTTCCTTCCATGTAACTTTCACAATTGGTAATTACTTTTACTCGTTTGTGTGCTTACGCTAGAATGCCTGCTTCCTGTGGGCAGTGAGCAGGCCTATTGTGGTCACTGCTATATCCCTAGGCAAAAAATAGGTCTCAATGAACATTTGTTGAATGAGTAAATAAATGACTGAATGCATGGATGGATTAATAAATGAGTGCAAACCCATGAAGTTATGGCTACAGACAAATTTATACTTCATGTAAATATATTAATGTCATACATAAAGGACATAAAACAAGAGGCATAAAGGAAAGGCAATTTCCCCCAATGTGTCTTTGAAACTAAGGTAGTGACTGATGTTAAAAAAAAAAATCTGTTCCTAATGCTTTAGTTACTAAATTTCCAATTTCTTAACGAGAGGAGAATACTCCATCAAAGAAAAATGCTGGAGAAATTCCCTTCCTACAGAGGGACCCCTCTCAATTTGTAAAAACACCCTTTTTCGTTTGGTTCTACCATCTTAAAGAAAAAAAAAGTAGAAATGCAGATACCCCTTTGTAGGATGACCATGCAGTGTACCGTCCAAAATGGGCCTCAGATGGCCAGGTGTGGTGGCTCATGCCTCTAATCCCAGCACTTGGGAAGGCCGAGGTGAGTAGATGACTTGAATTCAGGAGTTCAAGACCAGCCTGGCCAATACGGTGAGACTCCCCATCTCTACTAAAAATAACAAAAATTAGCCAGGCATGGTGGTGAGCACCTGTAATCCCAGCTACCTGGGAGGCTGAGGCAGGAAAATGGCTTGAACCCAGGAGGTGGAGGTTGCAGTGGAGTACCACTGCACTCCAGTCTGGTCAACAGAGCAAGACTGTCTCAAGAAAAAAAAAAAAAAACCCCAATTAAAAAAATGGGCCTCTGAGAGTAAAAGGGGTCATGAAGGGGGATTATGGGAGCAAATTTGGACTTTTCTGGGCAAATGATGACATGGGGTCTGACCTACCTCTTCACCAGGTAAGTTAATCTAAGCTCATTCAAAGTTAAAACAATTTTTAAAATAATTCTTCCATTTAAAGTGTGTTGTTTATTGAACTCTTCTTATCTTGAACTCTGATGAGTTTTTATCTTGAGAATTAATTCTTGCGAAGTAAAGTATCTTGAGCTTCTCCGGTAAGTTTTTGATTCTAGAGTTAAATCTTAAAACACAAAGTATAACACAGGTCACTTTCCCTGATGATATATCAAGTGAGATATTGTGAAAATACTCTGCATGGTAAGCCCTCAACTCTACCTCCTTCTTTTTATGAAAACAGAATATATGGCACAAAGCACAGCTGCCCCTGAGCCATGCTTCAGAGGTAAAGCGCTTTGTAACAGACTCACTTCCTTTCCTAGCGCCACAGAACAAAGATTACACTCAGCCTTCCTGGCCATAAAACCTTCAGTTTTTCCCATTCCTGCTGCCAAAGCTGAAATGCCGAGAAATGCTGGGAACCTGGCCTGTGATTATACACACTTCATATTTTACATTCTGAAACCCCAAGGAATAAGCTGTCGAGAACAGAGTCCTATTTCTTAAATGGCAGTTGAACAGATACAACGCTCAAGCTCTGTTGAGCGCGGCTTAGTATTTGCATAGGCAGAAGCAGACAAAGACTGCACAGATTCTGCCAGTCTGTGGGCACCTTCCCGGCATATGTGGCAGACCTCAGTTAACTTTTCTCACTTATTTCTGTTTTGTTGTTTTTTAACCTTCTGAATTACTCAACCAGATTCTTACAGGAAAAAAAAAAAAAAAAAAAAAAACCACTAACACACATACAAATCAGTCACAAGGAAACTCAGTTACGGCTTCTGACGAGTTTGAACCTGTTTGCAAATGAGAAAACAAAATTTCAGTGTTCTTTAGGCCAAAATAGTATCTACCCTGCTCCCTGGTGCAGCAATAAAATGGACAGCCCCACAGTAATCAGATTTTGGATTTGCTTTTGTCAAAATTTTCCTCCTCAGTTTTGTAAGTTGATTTCACTGCCACAGTGTATTTTTCTCAATTCCATCTTCTGTGTAAGAGTCAAATAAAATAAAATAAAATAAAATTTAAAAAAATAAAAATTTAAAAATAAATACATACATAAAAGCCTGCTTCCCTTCCTCTCCTTCATTCATCCCTTTCCTTCAAGAATCAACCCAAGAGCCACAGATCCCCCAGGAAGGGCTCGAAAGGGTGAATTTCATGACTCGGTGTCACCTGCCTTCCTCTGCTGCTCGGCCCCATTTCTTTGTCAAAGGAGTGTTAAAATCCTCACTGGGTGAACTTGGGAGAGGCAAGCTTCTAGCTGCTTGGATTAAAGACTGAATAACCCCTCTTGCTTCATTTGCAAGATTTGGGGCCGCTCCCACCTGTTCTTAGAGGGCAGGAGCTCATTTTTAATTTTTTCTCTCTTGACAGTATTTGGGACAGTGCCTATAGAGAAAGGTGTTTGAGAACTCCCTGGTGAATAAGCACTCCACTGTGCACAACAGAAGGCACTCTATAACCACGGTAGAAGTATGTGCTGCGACTCTTTAATCCAGTTATTAATAATGACTGGTGCAACTGCTCTACCTGGAGCAGTAGTACCGGAAAAAATCTTTCTTTGTAGCTTGTAACTGCAATAAACATTTATAAGACTGTTGCATGATCTGAAAAAACTAGCAGTTTCTCCAACAAGAGATAGCAGAATTATTTACAGGACTTGAACTGTCACCCACAGGCCCTTCTGATAAAAGAAAAGATTGGCTGGGCGTGGTGGCTCATGTCTGTAATTCCAGCACTTTGGAAGACTGAGGCATGCAGATCACGAGGTCAGGAGTTGGAGACTACCCTGGCCAACACAGTGAAACCCATCTCTACTAAAAATACAAAAATTAGCCGGGTGTGGTGGCATGTGCCTGTAGTCCCAGCTACTCAGGAGGCTGAGGTAGGAGAATCACTTGAACCCGGGAGGCGGAGGTTGCAGTGAGTGAAGACCATGTCATTGCACTCCAGCCTGAGTGACAGAGTGAGACTCCATCTCAAAAAAAAAAAAAAAAAAAGAAAAGAAAAAAAGAAAAGATTGCCTACCTATTACTTTTTTTTAAGGGTTTAGATTTCATCTCTCTAAAGACTTAGGGAAAAAAATCTCTGTTCTTCAAGTAGATAATATACCACCATTTGTTTTTCAACAGGAGACATTCAAATGCAGAGCCTGCATATGCATAGACCATTTCTGGAAGGACATGTAAGGACATGTCTTGAGGAAGAGGAATTGAGAGGCTGGGGACAAGGGTATGAAGAGGATTTAGCATTCACTGTAATCATTTTAGAAGAGCTAAAAATGTCCTTTTTATGTGTATGCATTAATTTACATTTTACAATTAAATTAAAGTGACATTGCTCTTTAGTCAATAAATGATACTGTGTTTCCACCCATCTTCTTATCATTTATCTCCCCACCATGAATTCCTGCAGACAAATGTTGGCTCAGTTGCTAGAAATAAAACAGAAATGAAGACAAGAAAAAAGAAATATTGCCATGCCCTGTGCCAGAAATTGAGGGATAACAAATGAAACGAACAAGAAGAGCTCAAGATATAAGCCCTTACGTAGCCATGACAAATGAGGAAACGTATGAGATGCTTGGTGTTTAATGCTGTACTGTCCTGCATACGTCTCTTCCCTGCCCATCTACTGCCTCTCACACCTCGCTGGCTGATTTCTCTTCTTCCACGACCCACCACTCAGTCCTTTGGCTTATTTCCTTTTAAAAATTTTATCCTCAAAAAAGTTAACACATTCTCACCACAATCAGACAATATAAGATACATAATGAAAAATTAATAACTACTCAACCCATCTCAAACTTTTGTTTCTGTTCTACAACTTTCCCCACATACATGTCTATGTTCAGATGGCTTTTGCTACTACTTTTAATGGGATTAAAATAAGCACACACCCCTCTTTCTTTTTTTCATTTATTCGCCTATCAGGGACAAACCATCCAGGTCAATATATGTAGATCTAATGTATTATTTCTTTTAATTGTTGCAAAATATTCCACAGTATGGGTATAACCATAATTTATTCAACAATTTCCTTATGGAATCTGTCTTTCAAGTAAATTCATTGTTTAATTTCCTCCCCTGGATCACTCTTCTTCTTAACAACCGATAATGTATATGGAGGATTCACTGATGTCAGACACTGGAATAAGCAAGCCACATGAATTAATTTTCACAGTAACCTCATGGAATAGATAGTACTGTCATCCTCATGTAGATGAAGAAACTGAGACTTAGAGAATTAAAGAGTTTGTACAGTATCACAGAATTATAGTACACTGTAGGGGTAAGTTTTAAATCTAAGCTTGACTTCAAAGCCTTGTTCTTAACTGTAAGCCAATACTGTCTCATTTTCATGCTATTCCATGCAATCAACCTGAGTCTGTGGCCACAATCTTAAACATTAGCTGGGTATTTACAACTTTGAGATGGACCATTTGAAGGAGTTCCAGAGGTACCTCTACTTTGACATATCCAAAAGTGATGTCCTTGTCTCCCCCATTCCCACCCCTGTGCTCAGCCCATGTTTCATCTTTGGTAATTCACCCTTGGGCAAGTCACAGATTGACCTGAGAGGAAAATATCCACTTTGCAGAGTGGGCTGTGCACAGAGATCCTTAGTTACGGGATTTATGACTACCTTCTCTATTTTCATGTGCATGTAGAGGCTGAAGCTATACTCTCAGATAGATGCAGGGATTAAATTCCTGAAATCCTCACAACAGGAAACTTTAAATACCCTTTTTTGAGATCACCACACCAATTAACTTTCTACCATGCTTGCTACTCTATAGTCAGCATCAACAATATACAATTAAAGACCAAGGACAGGCATGGTGGCTCACGCTGCAATCCCAGCACTTTAGGAGGCCGCTGTTGGAGGGGTGCTTGAGCCCAGGAGTTCCAGACCAGCCTGGGCAACACAGTGAGACCCCATCTCTAAAAATATTACAAAAATTAGCTGGATGTGCTAGCACGTACTTGTAGTCCCAGATACTTGGGAGGCTGAGGTGGGAGGATGGTTTGAGTCCAGGAGGTCCAGGCTGCAGTGAGCTGTGATTGCACCACTGCACTCCAGCCTGGGCAACAGAGGGAGACCCTGTCTCAAAAAAAAGACCAAGTCTTACCCAAAAGAAGTAACATGAGCTATAATAACATAACTCAGTTCAGTTAGCCAACTGCTAGTTCAGATAGTTCTGATTTCAAAAGAGAAGAATGTGACAAGTCAACTGGATACTGACCCAAGCATCTAGAATGCATAACATGGATGGTTTATGGATTACTGAGAAAATAGTAATCCTGAAGAAACAGCCAGAATGAGCAACTATCAGGCTAATAGCATTTCCTTCGTTCACAGGTAAACTAGATTGGGAGACCCAGACTGACGTCACGTATCTCCACAGCTTTCTTGTAAGAGAGTTGTATTTTTTAAGTCTACCCCTTATAGGTGGTCCAGAATCAGTGAACTGAAGCTACCGGGAAACACTGTTTGAGTCAACAGAAAGGTGAAATTTCCAAAAGTCGTAGATCCCTGAAAATGGAGGAAGCAAGTTCCTCTTTGCCCATAGGTGTTTAAGTACAGAAAAAAAATGACTGCACGGCAGATGTTAGATATTCACGCTTTGAAAGAAGAGGGGTACACAACTTTGAACTCCATTCCAACTTCAAGATTCTAGAATTTTGTCAGTGGAACACAGTAAATTTTGATGCAAATGCCAAGAGCAGGGTAGACCAGCAACTCTGTACACAAAAGTGCAGGCTTACATGGCTACTCCAGAGGTCTGAGGAGCAGTAAAAACGGAGGAGCAAGATGTGAGAGGCCAGGCAGTCAAACTGCCACCTTCCCATTGCTGCACCAGCCACACACCTAGCAAACCAGACACCCCCAGGACACTGTTCTCCAGGGTGTGGGGTAGTTTGCCTGTCAGGTTTCACTAACTTCTCTTTGCAACTCAACTGAGAAATTCATCATGTGGGAGCATTTTCACCAAAGAGCAACAGGGCACTTGTACCTCTTTACATTTGTACTTAGGAAGTTTACAGAAAAGTACAATTTGACATTTGCAAGACAAAGGAAAAAATTCCCCTTTCAGGGACATGCTGCAAACTATTTATTATCAAAGAGTACACTCTAAAACCACAGTGCACTCAGCTTTTTTTCCTGCCAGGCTTAAGTACTGGGATCTAGGAGAAGGATTTGGTCTCAACACACCTCAAAATAGAGCTCCAAGACTAACATGCATGGCTTAATGAGCCAAACGCATGACAACGCCTCGGTCTAATCCGTGGCTCTTCTCTCGTGCCCGTCTACTGTGTGTTCCACTGTAGCAGGAGCAGTTTTCCTGAGGGCTAAAATAATTTCCAGGTAGATTTTGCACTATCAAACCAAATAGCTTCAAAACACATTGCTTAATGTAACAGAAAACACTGAACACGTGTATGAATGAATGACTGTGATGGACTGAATGTTTTGTGTCCTGCCAGAATTCATATGTTGAAGCCCTAAGCTCTAATGTGATCGTATTTGGAGGTAGGGCCTTTGGGAAATAACTGGGGCTAGATGAGGCCACAAAGGTGAGGTCTCATGATGGAATTTGTGACCTTATAAGAAGAGACACCAGAAAGTTTGTACTCTCTCCATCCCCTCACCACATGAGAACACAGCAAGATGGCAGCCACCTAAAAGTTAGGAAGAGAGCCCTCATGAGGAACCAAATTGGCCAGCACCCAGATCTTGGAATTCCCAGTCTCCAGAGCTGTGAGAAATACATTTCTGTTCAAGGAATCCAGTCTGTAGTATTTATTATGGCAGCCTGAGCAGATAAGACAATGACTTTGTGACTTCCATAGAACTGGGTTTTACAGACAAGCAGTGGTCACAGCATGAGGTTGGGGCTTGACAGAACTTAACTGATAAAACAGCAGGTTACCAATTTCTGACATCATGTTGAAAAACATAGTATCACACGAGATCACTTCTAAAATAGCATTTTCACCCAGGTGCAGTGGCTCACGCCTGTAACCCCAGCACTTTGTGAAGCCCAGGTAGGGGATCACTTAAGGTCAGGAGTTTAAGACTAGCCTGGCCAACATGGTGAAACCCCGTCTCTACTAAAAATACAAAAATTAACTGAGTGTGGTGGTGCACACCTGCAATCCCAGGCACTTGGGAGGCTGAGGCAGGAGAATCACTTGAGCCCAGGAGGAGAGGTTGCAGTGAGCTGAGATCAAGCCATTATACTCCAGCCTGGGTGACAGAGTGAGACTCCATCTCTAAATAAACAAACAAACAAACAAACAAATAAATAAGATAGCATTTTTTTAATGATAAAAAGACAACATTTGTTCAATACAGAACATTTGAAAACCATCAAAAAGAAAATAAAAATCACCTATATTACCTCAGACAACCACTGTTGATGTGCTTGGTATTTATCCTCCTGTAATTATTTTTCTCTACAGAAAGTAAAACTGACGGATGGGATGAAATCTTTCTTTGGGTAGTCTCTTCTGATCACAACTGCCATTACACTCATGTAGTCAGTTTAAAGAACCCATCCTCTCATACTGAAAAGGACACTCCTGAGAAGCAATTCTACTTTCAAGACACTCAATAGTTCAATAGTTTCAATGTGGATATCCACAGTCTACAATATCAACACAGAATCACTGGGTGCCTATGGGGGTGTTTGGGGACTAACTGAAAGGGGTACTAAGAAACTTTCTAGGATGACAGAAATGTTCTGTATAGTATTTGGAGTATGGATTACACAATGTGTACATATGTCAAAATGTTTCCAATTGTGCACTTAAGATCTATGAGGGGAACTAGAAAGACAGCACCAATACCTGTCACTGGAACATGTGTTTGATGCTTTTTCCAAAAGTGGTAGCAGACAGAATGTTTAAAAAGTGAACATCACTGAGCATGTACTACATACCAGGCCCTGGGCTAAAGGCTTTACATGCACCTCCACACCACAAACTTAATTCTAACAACTACTCTCAGGTATTTCCAGGACTTCCATTTTACCACTGAAGAAACTGAGGCTTAGAAAGGTAAAGTAACCTGATCAAGATCCCACAACTGAGAAGTGGCAGAACCAAGACTGGAAACACCAAGGTCCATTCTACTCAGGAGCCCCAGCTCTCATCCACAATGCCAGCTCTAAAAGTCGTTAATGTGTGTGCCTTTCCAGGAATCTGTTCTAAGGAAAGAATCAAAGATGGATCCAAATAAATACATATGAGGATGCAAATGCATCACTACTACAGATGTGCAAACATGCTTTTCAGTCAATCAGAGAAACTTTTCAGAAGGCTTTATTTTAAAAAGACTGCTCTGAGTTCTGAGAAAATCATGGGTTTGGGCCAGAATAAGACAATCAATGGGCAGCTCTCCCCAAGCTGAGTGTCATGTCATAGCGCTGTCATGAGGAGCAGGTGGGTTAATGCAGAGAGCTCAGAACAGAGCCTGGCTCACAGTAGGTGCTCAATAAATGGTAGTAATCATAATGTACTCTCAGTCCTAACCTGTCATCTTAAAATAGAAAAAGCATAGACTTTGAGGCGTTGGTCAATTCCATGAACACCTAAGAACATCTAACACTCCTGTCATTGTCCTAGGGGGTGGGCTTGGACAGTCACAGTCCCTGCCCTCATGAGCGCACGTGCTGAGGGGAACAGCCTATGGAAAGCACTAAGGGAAGGGTTCCACAGGATGCCATGGGGGCATAGGGGGTACCTAACCTAGATGGAATCCGGAGGGTAGGGGAGTCCAGGAAAGGCTTCTCAGAGGAGGTGATGACTAAGCTGAGACTGCAAGGATTAGTAGCTGGAAGCTTGGCAAAGAGATGGGGCAGCATTCTAAGCAGAGGAAAATGCGTGGGGAAAGGCCTGATGGGTGAGGGCACTCAGCACCTGCATGGATTCAAAAGGATATCACGGAGTGGCATTGTAGATTCCACCACATACTGTGTTACCTTGAACAAGTCCTTTCACTTCCCAGAGCCTCAAATATAGGATAATGTCACTTACCTTTGTCTGTAAAATAAGGATACAGTTGTCATAGAGAAGCTACAATTGAACAGAGGAGTCTATCCTTACAGGACAAATGCTCAACACATGTGGTTAGCATTCTGTGTTGTGGAAAGGAAAAAAAAAAGGTTTGGGCCCTCGACCCCCATGACACCCGAATTCATCTGCTCCAGCCCACTGGTTCCTCTGCTGCTCCTTGATCCCCCTGCACACTCTCCCTCCAAGGACTCGGCCTAGAACACTCTTCTCCCAGATGTTCACATGGAGCTGTCTCCTCCCATCCTTAGGTCTTTGTTCATCTGCTCAAATGTCCCTTATCAGAGAAGCTTTTAAAAATCTCTATGTCAAACAGTAAATCTTTGTTCCTGAATTTTATATTGCTCTTACCAAGCTTTTATCCACATGCTGAATCACCCTAACATTCAATATATTTTCTTCTTTTGTCCTACTTTTGTCTTCTTTCTATATTTTGTTCAACTACTTGTGATAGAAATTAAGCTCCCTGAGAGGAGGGGGTTTTGTCTGTTTTATTTCCTGTATTTTTTCCAGAGCTCACAGCAGTGTCTGGCACACAGTGAGTGCCCAACAACAAAAAAAATGATTTGTTAACGGAAAGAACAAACACCCCAAGCTCGAGGGCAGCACCTGCCTTTATTTTTCTTTTACTCCCTGAGAGCCTGACAAAGTTTTGCATTGGGTCGACTTGTCATAAACATTTGTTTAACTGTACAATTCAATTACTTTTTACAAATGGTTGTGTTCACTTAATATATAAAGATTAAATGACTGTATTTTTCTTGCTCAGCAAATAAATCCAAGATTGTCTGTAATTATAATGAAGCAATTCGTTGCTTGGTCAATTTGGTGGGAAGAAGAGGAAAACTGGTGGCCTGGTTTCATTAGCTGGTGAAAGCCACTAACACATTTATCAATTAGTTCCAAATAGCCACAGCCTTCACTGATGAAAAGGCCAAACCCTGATGATGCCAAACCAGGATGAGCATTCTGGTTTAATATATGAAGTACAGAAAAATGATCAAGGTGTCCCAGGGCTTAAATTTCTATCTGTTATAAAGTTGGGTCCTTTGAGAAACTGCATTACTGGGATTACACCCTCAGGATGTTCACCCCACTAATGGTCTGAAAAAGTTCTTGAATCTCCTCTCAAATTAACCATCAAACATCTGCTTTAATACCAGAAGGCGTAAACTCAAAATGAGGTCAACTGCTTCCCCTAAACATTAGAAACTGTTGAAATTGAAACAAAATGCCAGAGTCTAGTCTTCGGGTTGTACAAACTGTCACATATGCCCTAGGACTTCCTAAAAAAATTATCTCAAGGGTTTACGGTAAGTACATGGTAAGTATATCAATCACTTGCCATTTCAAAATATTGTGGAAATACAGAGAAAATGATTTGGTTTCAAAGAAAAGCATGACCAGAGTTAGTTTACTACAGAGACTAGTCTTCAAAAGGTTGATTTTTACAAGCTAAAACTCCAATTTCTATGAAGAATTACCTGTTATTCAGGCAGTGTCTTGAGGATAATTGCTGCCTATGCCTATGGATACAAAGAAATCCCAAATCAGGTGACAGCACATATGCAAAGATAACCTCTTACATTGACATGGCATGTTCCAAAAAGCATTTGCATTTGCACTTCCATCTGATTTGAGTTTTACAAGGACCCTGCTGGGAAGCTATGTCAATGGCACCCCCACTGTACAGATGGGCCAAAGGGCTAGGGGCATTCAGCAACCTGTCCACATCCCCAGGACCAGGGCTGGGTCTAGTATGCAAAGCTTCTGAAAACCACGTCCAGCATTCTTTTAGTAGGAAGAATACATGCAGCATCACACACATACTTTAAAGTAAGTGATCTTTTTCTACACTTTTATGGAATTGTATTTTTAATAGACTGGCACTTTGGGGATACTTACTCTAAATGATGAACATACCAATTGTTTCTATAACCCTGGAGCCAAATTTAGGCAGATTTCTAATGGAGTCTGGTTCCCCAGGGTTCTATCCTTGACTCGCACGGTTCCATTTAAGAGACTCCTATTGGGTGACCTCATCCAGTCTTGTGGTCTCAACTAACAGCTATGTCCTGATGACTTACAAATATTTAATTTCAGCCCATTCTCTTCACTGAGCTTCAGACTCCTATCCCCCTGCCCACGGAGCATCTCCACTGGAGAATGCCTCAGGTAGCTGTCATACAACCTTTCTAAAACTTCTTCCTCTTTTGCCTAGACTTCTTCCCAGGCACATGATCTCTCCTAGCTAATGGTACTGCCATCCACTCAACCTTCTAGCTAAACACCTGGAAATGATTTCCGGTTTCTTTTTTACCCTGAATCCACCCAAATATTAAGTCCTATCAGCTTTACTTGCTATTATCTCTTATGCCTTTCTCATCAGCTGTACCATCACTGTCTTAGTTCAGGTACTTGGAACACAGAAACTGCCTCAAAATGAACCTCTCCCCTGCAACCTGGCTGCTACTTACCATGCGTATGTCCAAACATGCCATGCCCCCGCCCGCACATAAATGTAAAATATAAGCCCACTCATGTCATAAAACCTGCCGAGAATTCTTCAAAGGTTACCTGTTCCATAAAGCCCAGACTCCCTGGCATGGAATTTGTGTCTGACACGGCAAGTTTTCTATCAAATAATGATTCTCTCCCTTCTTAATAATGGAATGCTGATTTTTAGCTGGAACATGGCCACTTGTAATACTGTATTTCTTGGCCTTCACTGGAGCTAGATGCAGCCATTATGATCAAGTTCTGGCCAATTCCATGGTCAGTACTGTGTGGAATTCCAGGAGACCCCTTAAAGGGAGCTGACTCAGTTAGGAGGAACGCCCTCTGGCCCTTCTTACTACATGGAACTGGAATAGAGAGATGATTCCTAGTTCTTCAGCAACCATTTAGACAAGGAGGTGACCCTGTCTTCAGCAGAACAGAAAGCACAGAAATCTGGGTTGCAAAATGAATCCATGGAGCTTCCATGGCGGGGCTGGACTACCTACCTCCAGACTCTTCACATGAGAGAGCACTGTTCATCTGGCTTACGCCACTGTCATTTTTATGTTTCCTGTGATAGGCAACGGAGCCAAGTCCTAAGTGACCCAGAATTCAAACATCTCAAGAACAGTAAGTGCTTAACACTTCATTTCTGCTGCCTCCTCTAGCCTGCCCTTTTCCCATGCCTCAAACTTCAGGCTCTAGTGCTACCAAAGTTCCTGCTGTTTTCCACTTTAACTACACATTCACCACACTTCTCTGCTTTGCTCAAACTGGCTCCCCTACCTAAATACCCTCCTTATCTTTGTTTAACTTTTAACTCTTCACACTCAGCTCAGGCCTCACCTCCTCCAGGAAGTTTGCCTGAACATCCATCTCAGGGCAAGTGGCCATTCTCTCTGCTCCTAAAATACCCTGGGCAAGCTCCAGTTTTGGAACCCAGCTGCCATGACTTATTAATGGTTATCTCTCTTACCCCACAGAAAGTGCCTCAAAGGGCAGACATCGCATCTACTCATCTTGTATCTACACCTCCTAATGCAACATCTGGCACTAAGTGGCAGCTCAGGAGATACGTTCTGATCTCGACTGGATTTTCCTCACTGCAATGGAGTAAACAGGGTTGAATGCCTCAAAATGTCTTGATTCGCTCTTCATGTCAGCTCTAAGTTGAAGGCTGAAACAAAATTTTCTAGCCATACTTTTGTTTTCCTGGAGATGGAGAGCAAACAGCAGATGAGTCATCCGAAGAGAATATCCACTACGAGAAACAATTTTTGGACGTTTCAGACCTAAAGTTCCTCATCTGTAAAAGAGAGCTTGGCCCTTAGCAACCTTTGAAGTCTCCTCTGGCTCTAATATTTTATAAACCCATTGTTGAGTACAAATGCACAGACCTAGACACAGGGAACTCACTGTAAATAGACGGCTCCTCCAGGGACTGGTAACATGACCGGCCTTACCTAACCTTCAAATAAATTATTTACAAGGAGTGTCTACTAAAATCTTGGAGTGATCAGCTGACTGAACACTGTAGGATAATAAAATGCCAAGTGAGGTAAGATGGGCTTCCTAGACTCCAGCCAGGCTGGCATGCTCTAAAAACCCCTGACCTTGCCACACTCCTTCCTGTTACTGGGCATCTATCTGCGTTTGCTGTTTCTTCTGTCTCAAATGCTCCTTCCTTCCCTCTTTACTGTGACCTCAGCTCAAGAGTCACTTCCTTATAAAAATCTTCTGTCTTTCCCTAACTGGGTAGAATCACCCTATTCTAGGTTCTCATTCATTGCATTGTATTTCTCCTCTTCATAGCACTGGTCATGGTTGCTACTTTTTATTGGTATAATCATTTGATTGACATGTTTCTCCCTCACTGGATGATACCCTCCACTGGCGAGTATTTTTTTTTTGGCTCATCAGTACATCCATATCCTTGGCAGAGGTTTGACGCTCAACAAATACTTGTTAAAAGATCTCTAGAGGCTGTGCAAGGGCGCAGAACAGTGGCCGATGAGTTTCACTATGGGGAAAGGGAAGACTCCATTTGAGGGAAACGCTGAGCTACTCTAATCAGCTGGAAAGCTCTGAGCTCTCCATCATATCCTTGAAGAAGCATCTTGGGAGTCAGGAATGGTGGTCACTTTCTGGTGAGAGTTGAAGAGCCGTCACTGAATGAGGCCATCATGGCACAGCAAGGCATGACAAGCTAAGTAAGAGAGGAGACAAGCACATGACTAAAAAGCTCAAAGAGCCAGTATCAGTCCCAGGTGACGGCTCACAGCCAAAGTCTGATGTGAAAGTGACTAACACGCTGAGCATTCCCATGGCTGGCATGTACTGAATAAACAAGGACTATACAAACGACAAATGACAATTTGTAGCAGTCTCTGCGGTATGCAGATCAACAGAGAAGAGACCTACTTCTTGCAGCAGAAGGAATAATGTTAGCAGATGACAAAGGGAAACCAGAGTTGTTAAATTTTACTTTCATCTTTATCTAAAAAGATTTTTCTCACTGGAATGAGTAGAATGAATACAAATACAGAACTGAATTCCAACAGAGGTGAGGTGACAGTAAGAGCCCAAAATTCCAGGCTCAAATGAAAGACATCTGGGGGACTCAAAGTCTGCTGCTAAGAAATACTGAGGAGTAAGAGAGGCCCCAGGAGGTGGGAATCAGAGAGAGATTGCCACAGTTTTCCAGAGGGGAAGAACTGCAGAGAGAGCGAGAGAGCGTACAGTAACTCGTGCATGTAAAATCCATCACTGGCCACAATTTTTTGTTTTGTTTGTTTGTTTTTTTGAGACAGGGTCTCACTCTGACACCCAGGCTGGAGTGCAGTGGCGCAATTTCAGCTCACTGCAACCTACACCTCCTGGGCTCAAGTGATCCTCCCATTTTAGCCTCCCGAGTAGCTGGGACTACATAGGTGTGCACCACCATGCCCACCTAATTTTTGTATTTTTTATAGAGACAGGGTCTCCTCATGTTGCCCAGGCTGGTCTTGAACTCCTAGACTCAACAGATCTGCCCACCTTGGCCTCACAAAGTGCTGGGATTATAGGCATAGGCCACTGTGCCTGGCCCCAACACACAAATTCATTTGGAAACAGATCACTTGTGAATTCTTAGACCAGGAAGTGATGCTCACAGACAAGGCCAATTGCCAAGCAAGGCTACGCCCAGCTGAGTTATCCAGAGTCAGCGAGGCACCTGTGGACCCTCATGAACCTTGAGAAACAAGAGCTAGATGATGTTGGCAATTGGTATATTCACCGATACCTCAACTATGTTCAGAGACTAGCTTAACAGGGCTTAATCTTGGGAATGAGATTGTTACTCTTCCCAAATTCTGAATTTTTAAAAGAGTCAAATTAAGTAGACATTTTTCTCTCAATCTGAGGAGAAATCAGCAGTTCAAAGTTGAAAAGTTAATGTGCCACGTAATCATGGGAGTAGAACGCAGCATGTCAGGGTTGGCAGTCAGCCTCTGTGGGGCAAAAGCTTCCTCTGTGGGCCACATCTGCAAAATGGGATGGCGAAATACCACGGGAAGCATTTGCAGCTTTTGGGGTAAACACTAATTACCATGCACCCAGCATGCCAACAACTGCATAAGGCACAAAGCAGTCAGACTCATGAGTTGAAAACCCTGTGCTGGAAAGTGCTGTGTGCCCAAGTGTAACATGGTGAGGAGGAAGTGAAATTTAAACTGTGCCCTTCTATAAACTATTCCTCACCCAACATATTTCAGATACAGTATTCCACACTTCGTCAAAAACAGCAAATCAAATGTGTGCTGGCTGGCTTCAGGAGTTTGGGGTTGAAATGTCAATGACAGCTGAGTTTCCCTTTAATACAGCTGATGAAACACGCTGAAAGATGTTTGGTCAATGGGATGCATGCCCCTTTGTTTTCCTAACTTTTCTGTAGGGCTTGACTCTGGAAAAAAGTCAACACCATGAGTAAATTATTCATGAGCGCTGTCTGGCCTCCCCAATTGGCCAAGAAGCCCAGGACAAAAGAATGAATAGTCTTTTTTTCCCCTTAGGAGAATTGACTTGGTGACTGCCTCCTTCCCAGCCTACTCTTCTTGGTTTCTGGGCCACAGCAGGTTCCAGACCCTCCAACCAAAGGCAGAGGGGCAGGCCCTTCCCTTGCTGAGTCTCCCAGGAACTGGGCTTTTGTTCCTCCACAAGATACAAGTGAATACATCTGAGAATCAGGGTCACAACACAAGTCGGAACGCGTGCAAACATTACTGGTCTGTGTCCTCTTGCATAGGCACAGGCAGCTAAAGAAGAAATTCATGTCAGAGGAGCCTAAGGTACTACCTTCTGAAGCCTTCTTTAACAGTGACTTGCACATGGTATCATCTTTTATTTGCTGGAAAATAAACACCTCTCTCCCTCCCTTCCCTCGAAGAACCCAAACAAACAAACAACAGCTCTATTTGGATAGGTCAGAGGCATCTTCTAAGGAGATTATTTTTTAGCTCTGATAAAGGGCTTTCTGGGACACGTATGATAAACGAGGCTGTCTGATACTCCCAGGTTTCTCACTGGGCTCTTGTATCAAATCCACACCCTCTGTGACCTAAATGTGCCCTTTACTGTGTGTAAAGCCAAGGACTTGGCTTTCAAAGTCTTATCCTTAAGACTGTGTTCCCAGCCAGTATACTGAATGGAATTAAATTATCCTGTGAAATAAGTCCACGGGATAAAAATAGCATTTGAATCTATCCTAATTAAATGTGTTCCCTTCAAAGTCAACCATATCAGTTAGAGCCTGAACATGGGATTCCAGTCCAAGAGTAAATTAAAATCAATTCTCAGAATCGAATCCCAGATACCATGAATTGAAATAAAATTTGTCAAGATGGGGGCTGACACTGCTTCACCAGAAACCACATCAAGTTACAGTGTCTACCCACCCTATTTTGAGACAAATGAGACAAGGAGACTGAGGGGCAGTAACATCCAATGCAGGAAAGCAAGCTCGCTGCTCGGCCCAACTCAAAGCCTCTGAGGATTCAAGAAAACTTGAGATAAGACGGAATTGCTTTTGCCCACTCTACCTTATTTTCAGGAACTGAAGTGGTCCTATCACCAAAAAGGACTAAGAAGCTGACTCTGTAGTGTACGCTAAATCCTCAAGTCTCCCCTGAGGAGAAGCGGAGCCCAGTGGTTAGAACGATGGTTTGAATTCTGACTTCACTACCAGTTACCAGTCTGGTGATGAAGTCTTTGGAAGACCTAACTATTCATCTGAACAATGTGGATACTATTACTGTTATAAAATAATATTGTTAGAAGAATTAACAGAGGAATGCAAGGGAAGAGCTGCTCCTGTAACAAGTGTTCGTTTTATTGATTTATTGATTGATCAACACACAGGGTCCGCTCTGTCACCCAGGCTGGAATGCAATGGCACAATTACAGCGCACTACAGCCTCAACCTCCTGGGCTCAAGCAATTCTCCCACCTCAGCCTCCCAAGCAGCTACGACCACAGGTGCTGCCACCATGCCTGGCTAATTTGTTTAATACATATGTGTATATATATATATTTTTTTTATAGAGATAGGGGTCTCCTCATGTTGCTCCGGCTGGTCTCAAACTTCTGGGCTCAAGCGATCCTCCCCACTCAGTGTTCCAAAGTGCTGGGATTAGAGGTGTGAGTCACCACACCCAGCCCAAGTGTTCAGTTTAGGTCTTGTTGTTAATATTATTTTGATCTGCAACAGAAGTCCCTGTCAAGTAGGTGAGTCATTACTTACATGCAGTTTTTAACCTACATGTGGAAACGTCTCTCTTTGGGGCAAGCGGAGTGGAGATGGCTGGATTAGCCGCAGAGAGGAGAACAAAAATGGAACTCACTGCCCAGAGTCTGATAGCACAAGGAGGACGCTTAATTCCTTTCACCAACAGAGATCATACCAGCAACCTCCACAAATCATACACTGGGAAGAAAGTGGAGAGTGGGAAAAAAATGCTCTCATCTCCACAGCCTGGTCAAGAAAGCTCAAAACAGGCTGCCTAATCAACCTGCAGCAGCCCCGTGACCTAAGAACGAGCAGAGATCCTGGACTGCATTCAAGCAGGTGGCTCCGACTGCCCTTATCCAGGCTGGTTCCCAGCTCTGCACCCTCCTCCCTCCTGCACGGTGCCATGAGGCTGTGATAAATGCACTGTACGAAGTTGAGGTCTGGGGGACCTGCACTGAGAACGAATTAGAGGAAGTGACTCTGTGGTGCCTGCCATGCCTGCTGTGCAGTGCTTGCCTTCCCACTTCACTCCAGCACCAACCACCAGCCCTACTGCATTCTCTCTAGGAGACTTACTACTTGTTCTCTTCCTGTTTTGACTCCCACAGTATTTAAGAATATTCACTGTTTTTAAAGCTATTATAATTTAATAATGATGTCAATACTATCATGAGTTTATGAAAGGAACTGCATTTAACAAGGTTAATAAATAGCAAATTTCAATCAGGAAATCCTTTACTTTGGCATTCATGCCCCTAATATATGAAAATTTTTCTCTAAGGAAAGCAACAATTGCATCTTAAGAGAAAAAGAGTTTATGTGAGCTGGGGGCAGTGGCTCACACTTTAGGAGGCCAAGGTGGGAGGACTGCTTGAGGCCAGGAGTTCAAGACCGACCTAGCCAACATAGCGAGACCCTGTCTTAAAAAAAGAAAAAAAATAAAAAAAACAATAAAAAAGAAAAAAGAGCATATGTGGCAATTAGGTTATATGATTTAAAGAGTAGAAGGACACTGACAGCAGAAAAAAAAAACAGGAAAATTTAAGAATAAAAATTGTCTAACATTCACTATTACATTTCTCACTGTCTCTGACCTTCTCTCTGACTAAAGTTACATTTGATATTTATTGAATTCTGAGACTTAACAACATCAAGCAGATTTGGAGTCCATTCAAAGTATGGTATATTATGATCAAAAGATTGTGTGTCACAAAATGGAGAATCAAATAATATTTGGGAGGGGGCTACACACGGAAGATATTATCATGCAGGACACTGCTCACGAGCGGCTCACCTAGTTCCTGACTGGTGAGCCATGCTCCACATGACTGTGATTCTTCTTATAGCAACTTAGAGCAGGTTAGCCACACCCTTTAGTTAAGGTGTAGATTCTTAAAATGGAATAGAATCATGGTTAAGGGATTCACTTCAAATGTTAAAATGAAAAAAAAGAGAACAACACTGTGTTTAGCATCTTGCAGGGCTTGGCTATGACAGGTCCTTAGTAAACCCTGGCTGAACCAATTGATGAATAAAGAGTCTCTTCTGAGCCTCTGGGGCCTATTTTATGAATACCAAGTGGGGCAAATTTTAGTTTGGAGGCAGTGTTTATTACTGTCATTCATTTATCCTAATGGATCCTTGGAACCTTTGTGAGGCCTGGGCAACATAGCAAGACCTCTGTCTCTACAAAAAAATTAAAAATTAGCCAGGTGTAGTGGTGCGTGCCTGTAGTCCCAGCTATCTACTTGGGAGGCCAAGATGGGAGGACTGCTTAGCCCAGGAGGTCAAGGCTGCAGTGAACCATGATTGCGCCACTGCACTCCAGCTCAGGCTACGGAGTGAGACCTTGCCTCAAAAACAAAAACAAAAACAGAAACAAAGCTTCTGTGAATTTAATTCCAAAAAAGGTTTCAACTGATTATCATGAGAAGTGGAAGGATGGATCATGCCAGGAGAGTGGAGGAGGCAGCGAATTAGAAGTGAGGGCAGCAACCAAAACTCACCTATAGATGATTCCTTTATCATGGAGGAACATGAGAGCCGAAATGATTTCTGCAGCATAGAAGCGAGCTCGTGCTTCATCAAAACGACGAGACTTCTGAATGTGGAACATCAAGTCACCCCCATTCACAAACTCCATCACAAAAAACAGACGATCCTGAATACAAACACAAGAGAGGGTCCAATGTGGTGTAGCAATTAACCTAGAGCTCCATCAGCATCATATTGCCCAGGGCTGTGGCACAGAGAGGAGACTGTCAAGTGGATGTATTCCAGGAAACATCCTGACCATGGGTCAGAGTGCAGCGCAACAGGTCTGGTGGGATTAGAGCCCTGGGGCGGAGCAGCACCTGGATATCCTGTAGTTAGTTCCACACAGCCTTGAATTGCTACATGAAATCAAAAGTACAGAAGGCATCAGAAACCTTTGATTCGAATTCCAGCTCTGTTCCTTAAAGGTCAGGTACCTGGAGAGAGAATGTAAATCGAAAGGTATATGCCTTTAATCTGGAACATGTGGGGTTAATTATCCAAAGTAAAGGACACCTAGTAGGTGCTCTAGTTCTCACAAGTGGGCAGAGAACAATCACAGAAAAAGAACACCCCTTTAGACAAGTCAGTCAAACAGATGTGGAGGCCGGGTGCAGTGGCTCCTGCCTGTAATCCTAGCAATTTGGGAGTCCTATGTGGGTGGATCCCTTGAGCCCAGGGGTTCAAGACCAGCCTGGGCCACATAGTGAGACCTTGTCTGTAGGAAAAAAAAAAATTAGGCAGGAGGATCACCTGAGCCTGGGAAGTAAAGGCTGCAATGAGCTGTGGTTGTGCCACGGCGCTCCCACCTGGGCGACAGGGGTAAGACTCCTTCCTCCAAAAAAAAAAAAAAGGCAAATGACAGCCTCATGGTAGCATCCACATTAGAAATACCACTCAGTCCTTCAAAAGACTGAGTCAAGAGTGGGAATGTAGAAATGAGCGAGATGCCATCTCCCCTTTAAATGACTCTCAACCTAGCAGGTAAAGTGGACTCTTAAAATAAAAGTCACTATGGAGTCTACTAAGTACTATGCAAGTGGTGTGAATAAAGTGCTATGGAAATCACGACTGCTTCATGAAAGAAATGTGTAGGTCTCATTTAAAAAGTGATCCAAGATTTATCTAAGTGTAAAACGTTTTGCTTCAAGCACCTCTAAGATCAATGGGTTTCCTCACTCCTTCCTGTGACATTTATGAAATTCCTAATTAGCTGGTGCTGAGTTTGGATGCGAGATCCAATAGACAGTAGAGCAGACACAGCCTCTCCCCATACAGAGTTTGGTGTGAGAAACACATTACTCCAAAAAGAAAAAAAAAAAAAAAAAAAAAGTGACACAAACAAATCGACAAATTCTGGTAAATCCTGTGAAGGAAAAGTGGAGGAAGTGTGACATCTGGTCACCTGCCTGGGGGTCAGACAATGTCTCTGAGCAAGTGAAACGTGAGCTAAGGCCCACAGGATGAGTGCCATTGACTTGGGACCCGTGATACCATTTTGTGGGATTAGAGATTATTTTGTGCGGAAATTGGTATTTTTACCAAAGGATGCAGATATGCATAACCTATCTTTATTTTGAGGGGAGACAGGGTCTTATTCTTTCACCCAAGCTGAAGTGCAGTGGCGCGATCTCGGCTCACTGCAGCCTTGACCTCCAGGACTCAAGCAATCCTCCCACCTCAGCCTCTCGAGTAGTTGGGACTACAGGCATATGCCACCACGCCCGGCTCATTTTTTTTGATTTTTAGTAGAGATGGGGTCTCACTACATTGCCCAGGCTGGGTTCGAACCCCTGAGCTCAAGCAATTCTCCCACCTCAACCTCCCCAAGTGCTGGGATTACAGGCGTGAGCCACCACACCCAGTCTTGAACCTGTCTTTATTTGTGGTTGTAAGTGCCACTGGCTTTGCACAGGGTGTTTCCACACATTCACAGCTGAACAATGGGCAGAGCATGGTGCGTGCTCCTGCTCAGCTCCCACTGCATCCCTGGTGTAACCACGCAGATCCCTATCAGAAGGAAGCACGGCTTGTGACCTCATATGCCCTATTTTAACTAACTCTTTAATTAGAAGGAAAAAAAATCCCCTGAATTTATTAAACACTTCTTTCTGCTAAAAGTGAAGCAAGAATTTAATAGTGAAGAAGGAATGGCAAGATTCACAAAACAAAAACCACCACCACCAACACAACTCTTCAGGTTGGCCAATCTAAGCCAACAGGCAAACTATGTAAATACAGCAAGCCATCTGACTAAGCTGCTGGCATTCATTTGAGGGTGACTGACAAGGGGAGAGGCAGAATTGGGTGGGACAAGCTTTGATGAGCAATGGCTGTCCTGTATTTTCTAAATGGGAAGGATTAAGGTGGAATTAGCAGGTTAGCAATGGGGTGGGCAGGGGATATACACACACAGGAAACATCCCAAAAAGCTGCATCTGCATAGTAAGTTTTTATGCCAATGCTGTGGCTGTCCATTTGGAGGGATGGCCACAGACAGCCTGAGGTAAAAACTAAGGTGAAAAGCCACCCTGAACCATCTCTGGGCAAGGAGGTCAGTCTTACATGTTTTTGTTAACCAGCCTGTTCATCTTCCTCGTGGATCTGAGTGGCAGTCACATGAATTCCAATTGCTCTGAACACCTGGCTACTGGAACTGGGTCAGTGGGGAAGTGGCCACTCCTTAGGCTGCTATAAGTGGCGCACTTGGCAAGAGTTTTAAGGCAGCAGGCATCGAAAGCCTAAAGTCTAAAAGCCAGGGTGTGGGCTAAATTCCAGATCTGGGGGGAGAAAACCCTGCCCTCTAGTCTTGCTTCAGCCCAGCCCCATCCACAACCCTGGAGGCAGATTCTCAGATAATGCACAGACTCCGGCAGATTCACCTCTGCTACACAGTGAGGGACCATAAGCTTTAGAATTCCGGAAAGATGGGTTCTGCTGTACCTGTTTCTTTTCATTCAGAGTCTCATTTCTAACCTCCTGTCTGGCACCACCTGGAACACAGGGTGTAATTCACAGCCCTCAAGCTATGAGCAACTCTTGAAGCAGACAGGAGACATAGGCCAGCTGAGACACGATGACAACTTAATGCAGAGTACTGGTCCATCCTATCAAAGACCTCAAATAATGTCACCAGGCATAAAAACAAAGATATGTTTATCAACAAGCAAAATGTTTTTGCTGTGAGGAAACCCTCTGTTGACCTGCACTTCTGTTCACTCCATTTTAAAATGTTTGCTGCAGAGAGGGAAAGATTTGGCAGCAATTTCTCCAAGATTACTTTTGAAGAGAAGGAGATAAATGACAAAAAATCTCTAGTGTTTAGAAAAGAAGATGCAGGCCGGGCGCGGTGGCTCATGCCTGTAATCTCAGCACTTTGGGAGGCTGAGGCAGGCGGATCACTTGAGGTCAGAAGTTCAAAACCAGCCTGGCCAATGTGGTGAAACCCTGTTTCTACTAAAAGCACAAAAAAATTAGCTGGGCGTGGTGGCATGCACCTCTAATTCCAGCTACTCGGAGGCTGAGGCAGGAGAATCACTTGAACCCTGGATGCAGAGGTTGCAGTGAGCTAAGATTGCGGCATGCACTCTGGCCTAGGAGACAGAGGGAGACTGTCTCAAAAAAAAAAAGGAAAGAAAAGAAGACCCATACATCATCAGGTGGTGGTGGGGTGAGGAGTCATCATCAGACATAAAATTATATTAAGTATGTCCTTTTTTTATTTTTAGTAGAGACGGGGGTCTCACTATATTGCCCAAGCTGGTCTCGAACTCCCTTCGGGCAAGTGTGCAATAAGTGACAGCTGTTGCTGAAGCTGCCGATGCTTGTGCTCTCACGTAGGTATTTTTCAGTTTAAAAAAAGATCATAAATGTGAATGTGCAGAGTGATTTTAGTTATAGCCAAAAATGCAGATAGATGCATAGAAAGGATAAAAAAGATGGCTATAGAGTGACAGAAGTCAGTTTTTTGTTGTGGGATAGGGGGTGACATTTCCTCTTTATACTTTTCGGTATCTTTCAAGGTTTCTATGATGAGTGTGTATTACTCTTGCAATTAGAAGCAAACTAAAGTCACATGTGCTTCCTCCATGTTTTTCTTATTTTCATCTGAAAGATGGAAGATAAGACATGGGAAAGACACAGTTGTGAGGCTGTTTGAGAGAGCCCTTGTTTAGGCAATGGGAGTTGGAAAGCAGCTACAAAAAGAAACTGTTGCATCCCCGCTGCCCATTATTAAGGGACACGAGTAACCACCCATGTCCCATAATGGCCTTTCTGCTGCCTGAAGTAACCAGGCCATTGGGCTTGTTGGAACGGCATCCACATTGAGAATCGGCTGGCTCGGTTCGAGTCCCAGCGGCTCCACTTGGAGCCTGGTGCGCAGGCTTTACAGCATATACTACAGATTGCAGAGATCGTCTGTGGTTCCTTTAAGGTTCTGAACAAGACAAATGTTTACTAAACACACACATGGTATGCTAGGGACTGAGTAAGGACCCAGCCTCCTAAAACTAATATGACTCCACACTGCTCGCAGGAAGCTCACGGACATGCAGGCACAGCATATCACCACAGTGTGTTAAGTGCAGTGGAGGGGAACAGAAGGTGTTATGGGGACACCGAGCAGGGACACTGAGCAGCCTGGAGGTGGAATTTGGCAGGTGGGGTTTGTGGGGGAAGCTTCTAAGAGGAGCCAATTCCCCAGCCTAGAAGGATGAGGGCATGCAAGTCAGGCTGGAGTGGCGACTGAGGCGGGAGGTGTCAGGAAGACTGTGCCGCTGAAGTGTAAGATGTCAGGCAGATAGGAGGGACTGCAAAGGCAGGCAGGTTGTCAAGCGCTGGAGTGTGTGAGTGTGAGGCTTCGCTGTAACTGTACTGCTATTTTCAAAATGAAATGCAGAAAAAGCAAAAAGCTACTTAGGGGTGCTTTGTTTCACTCCATCTCAGGTTACCCACAAATGAGACGTGCAGGGTCTCAGCTGCCATTAATAAACATGATCACTCACTACTGGTCTCTACTAGAATTATAAGCCCAGTGCCTGGAGTAAAACAGGTGCAGCTATGGTGCTTGGCTTGAAAAAGACTTCAGTAATATTGGAACTTGCCACATAGAATAAAACGACATCAGCTACAAAAGCAAATCATTCCAGCAAAATTTTACCCCTTTGGAATTAATTCCAAAGGAGTAAAACTTTTCACATTTAGTGGATGCCCTTTACAAAGCTAAGACCTGTATTTGAAGTTCTGAAAGGAGGCAAAAGATAACCTCTCACCTACAGCTCTACTCTCAGTCTGTGCTATTTAAGAATTAGTATCACTGATGACTCGACAAACACCAAATCATGCTTCACAAATTCAACTGTGAAGCAACTAGGTGAAGCATTTTTTGGAAATCCTGCATTTAGGGAGGTACTGGAAGATGGATTATGGTTGTAGTGAGTCACTCCTATGGCAGAGAGGAGTTTCCCAAATCCCACTCTAGACAGAGATGGCAAAGATGACTGTTTCAGTATTTAAATCTGTGCATAGAACCATTTTGGTTTTTTTAAAGCCCAATTTCCTAGAAACTGAGCCTGCACATCTGTACAGCCTTACCTGAGGCTTTTGGTTCTGTCAGGTAAAGTCTGCCCTGACTTGTGTGGTAGGAAATCTCAGGGTCAGGAAACCGGTTTAACATCACTTCTAAAACCCTTTGTCCCTGCTCCTCTCTTTTGTCCCTGATTCAGCCAACCACAAATACAAGTCATTAACATGGGGTGATGAACACCTGTGGGAGTGAAAGCAACTCAGAAATCCCTTTGTCCCATACCCGGTGTGGGAGGCCAAGGAGCTGCTGCCTGGTAAATACAGAATTCCTGTCATCACTTGCTCTGATGACACTGACCTGCTGCAGTCTGGGTCCACTCTCTGTCCTGGCTATCAGTTCAGAACTATTCCTTCCCCAGGCCCAAGGGGCTAAAAATATCCCCTGAATAATGGTTGTCAGTATAAGTAGGGTGCATTCCCTAAGGTTCCCTCATTAAGGGCTGTTGGATAGAAGTTAAAGCTGATGGGCAATTTGTATGAACCAGAGACGTAATACCTGGGTGGATGAAAGCGCTATGCCAGGATGATACAAGTGACAAGATAATGCTACCTCAGGAAAGTGACTGGAGAGCAAGCATGGACCAGGGCAAGATCCTGTAGGGTCACTGGGGCAAACATCTTTGGAGGCATCTGTTCAGCTCATGGTGATCCCTTCCTCAGCATTTACCCACTCTCCGGCCCAGCCCCATGGGTAAATGCAAGCATCTGTGCACAACCAGTTAGATCGAGCTGCGCCGGTCCAGAGTCTCTTTTCCAGAAAACTGAAACTGAGATAAAAAGCTTTTAATTTAGTCTGGGCTGTGTGCAGGAACTGAGGAAACATGGGTTAGGAAACGGAAACTGCTTTTGCAGTGTAAATGTGGGAAATGCCTAGGTATAACAGAGTGGAGAAAAACTGGGTGGATGGATGAATGGACAGGTGGATGCGTGAAGGAGAAGAATGAAGCAGAAACATAGAGTGAGGCAGAGACAAGAGATCAGGGAGGGTGAGTGAGCCAAGAGCAAAACTGCCAGGGCTCCTCACGTCCTTCTGGTTTCAGATCAGCCGAGACCTGGCCAATTCCTGCCCTTGGGTTGCATGAGACATCCGTTGTACCTCCGAATCTTTGTTTTTTTTTTTTTTTTTGCATAGCCTTAAGTAAGTTTTCTTACTACCTGAAGTAAATTTTCTGCTACCAGGAGAATTTCAGCTAAAATACACACAATTTTTGCTTTTCTTTTTGAGACAGGGTCTCGCTCTGTCACCCAGGCTGGAGGGCAGTGGCAGGATCATGGCTCACTGCAGCGCTGAACTTCTGGGCTTAAGTGATCCTTCCAACCTCAGCCTCCTGTGCAGCTGGGACCACAGGTGTGTGCCACCACACCTGGCAAATGTTTTGTATAGACTGGGTATCTCTGTGTTGCACAGGCTGGTCTTGAACTCCTAGGCTCAATCAATCCTATCTCGGCCTCCCAAAGTGCTGGGATTACAGGTGTGAGCCACCATGCCTGGCACACACACCAATTTTTTTTTTTTTTTTTTATACTTTAAGTTCTAGGGTACATGTGTACAACGTGCAGGTTTGTTACATATGTATGCATGTGCCATGTTGGTGTGCTGCACCCATTAACTCATCATTTACATTAGGTAGCTCTCCTAAAGCTATCCCTCTCCCCTCCCCCTCCCCACAATAGGACCTGGTGTGTGATGTTCCCCTTCCTGTGTCCAAGTGATCTCATTGTTCAATTCCCACCTATGAGTGAGAACATGCAGTATTTGGTTTTCTGTTCTTGCGATAGTTTGCTCAGAATGATTGTTTCCAGCTGCATCCATGTCCCTACAAAGGACACGAACTCATCCTTTTTAATGGCTGCAGAGTATTCCCTGGTGTATATGTGCCACCTTTTCTTAATCCAGTCTGTCACTGATGGACATTTGGGTTGATTCTAAGTCTTTGCTATTGTGAATAGTGCCACAATAACATGTGCATGTGTCTTTATAGCAGCATGACTTATAATCCTTTGGGTATATCCCCAGTAATGGGATGGCTGGGTCAAATGGTATTTCTAGTTCTAGATCCTTGAGGAATCACCACACTGTTTTCCACAATGGTTGAACTAGTTTACAGTCCCACCAACAGTGTAAAAGTGTTCCTATTTCTCCACATCCTCTCCAGCACCTGTTGTTTCCTGATTTTTTAATGATTGCCATTCTAACTGGTGTGAGATGGTATCTCATTGTGGTTTTGATCTGCATTTCTCTGATAGCGAGTGATGATGAGCATTTTTTCATGTCTGTTGGCTGCATAAATGTCTTCTTTTGAGAAGTGTCTGTTAATATCCTTTGCCCACTTTCTGATGGGTTTTTTTTTTTTTTCTTGTAAATTTGTTTGAGTTCTTTGTAGGTTCTGGATATTAGTCCTTTGTCAGATGAGTAGATTGCAAAAATTTTCTCCCATTCTGTAGGTTGCCTGTTCACTCTGATGGTAGTTTCTTTTGCTGTGCAGAAGTTCTTTAGTTTAATTAGATCCCATTTGTCAATTTTGGCTTTTGTTGCTGTTGCTTTTGGTGTTTTAGACATGAAGTCCTTGCCCATGCCTATGTCCTGAATGGTATTACCTAGGTTTTCTTCTAGGATTTTTATGGTTTTAGGTCTAACATTTAAGTCTCTAACCCATCTTGAATTGATTTTCATATAAGGAGTAAGGAAAGGATCCAGTTTCAGCTTTCTACTTATGGCTAGCCAATTTTCCCAGCACCACTTATTAAATAGGGAATCCTTTCCCCATTTCTTGTTTTTGTAAGGTTTGTCAAAGATCAGATGGCTGTAGATGACACACACCAATTTTTAAGGTGTAAGAAGTTTCCTTATTTATTTCTAAATCTGGGATAATAACACCTATAGCTACAGTGATCATGTAAAGATTAAACCAGAAGCCAAGTGCCTCACACAGTGCCAAGCCCAGAAAAGAATCTCAATCAATAGAAGCTATTGGTACCACTACATTATATAAAGAGGAGACTTTGTGCCCAGTGCCCAAGTCCCGGTATGACTAAGAGGAAGCCCAGGGCAGCAGTGACACCTGGACTCTGGGGCCAGGATGCTTGAGGTCCAAGAGCAACTCCTGCTGTGCTATATTTAGCTTCTCTCTGACAAAACTCACATCTGCAAAATGGGGATAATAAGACAACCCAACTCACAGGTTTGTGAGGATTAAATGATTTAAGCTAAGGGCTTCAAATAGTGTCTGGCATACCATAAATGAAATGCTCAAGAGATGTTAGCAACTGTTATTATCCTCATCATCATTAGTGCATCTGCTGCAGCTTCAGCCCCCATGGCCAACTGCTACCAGGGCTCCAAAGGGCCTGCTGTATGAGGCATAGGAAGGCCCCTTGGCTGTGGCTGTGGCACACGTGGCAGTGAGCTACGTGCCCTGGGTCTAGAGGTGATGCCTCCCTCATGGACCTCCAAGACTGGCAGAGGTGCACACACACTCACAAGTGGACAGGAATGAAACAGCAGCCGAAACAGCAGCTGCAGTAGCTCCCCCAACCCTCAGTGTGGGACAGGGGTATAGCGGGTCGAAGGAGGTGGAAGGAGTCCTGGCCCAGCTGCTGGGACACAGGGACGTTTCCTGATGCTATATGGTAATGGCCTTGACCGGATAAGGACTTTTCTTTCTGGGAAATGCTTGCTGAGCAAGGGGTTACAAACCTAGATTTGATAACCAAAACATACTAACCAAGGTTTCAGTTCTGATAAGTTTTCTAACACTGATTGGTAATTCATATTTTCTATTTTAAGGGGTTTATAATAATTATTATTGCAAAACAAATGCCCTCCTATGTACTACAAACATATTACTGTAAGCAAGACTTTTTATAGTAGTTATTCTCCCTTTCTATAAAGTTGATTCAATCTCAGAACCAGATTGCAAAAGATTTTTCTCCATTTAAAGTAAAAATCTGTTGTCTCTATGATTTAAAGACTGCATTTGAAGATGTATTATTCCAGAAACCGAGGCAGCAGGAAAGAGTCACCATACTCAGAATTTTCGTGAGGATGCAGATTACCTTTTGGAAATAATTCAAAGATAGACATAACATGTAAGTTATGAAAAATGTAGCTATTGCTTTAAGGCAATGTGAAGCTGGGAGCCACATCTATTCTTACTTACCCAAGCTCTAAGAACTGCCTTGGAGTATATCTATATGAATAACAAGCCCATGCTGTGGGAAAAGCTGCAGAGTGCTACTGACGGCTGGGGGGATGGAGAAGGAAATCTCCATAACAGATAGCAGTGTTGAACTTCTCCTAAATACCGTTGCTTTATTATTTTTCTCAGACAAAGTCATCTACGGAGTGAGTAGGGAGTTCAAATCAACAGGAAACAGTTACTGACGTCAAAGAGGTCACAGTGGAAAAGCACCCTCATGAGGAAATCTGATTGCACCATGTCTGAACTGGAAACAACTTGAATTTAACCACATTAAGAAAGATTACACAGCCTTCAAGGAAGAAACAATGAGAAGGAGTCTAATGGCTGCATTTTTTTTTTGACTTATCATTTTGCACAGCCCAGAAGATGTCAAAGGTTAATTCAATCACCCAGCAACCCCTGTGTCAAGCCCACAGGCAAGACACATCCTGTCTGAGCTCAGAGACTAGTCTTTGGGAAGGTGAAATATGTCCTGAATACAACAAACCCTTAGGACCTTGCATTTCAAACCTGGAAGGACACACAGCTCTTTTCAAAGACCAAGTGTTTTCCTGGTAATCTGGATGCATTATAGCCATCTCTCATAATGAAACCCGACAAGCCTTACTGGCATATATACACTAGACTACGGAAACAAAGAGGAAATCTAGCTTGCAGTTTAACACACTGTGAAACATCCAGGCCAGGATGTTCTTTAAAGCATAAATAAGCGGTAACATATGATAGGGGGCATAGCAGAGTCACAGCACAAGTCCACCCTTCCTGATGGAACCTCCTTTGGCATTTCTGGTCCACATACAGCTTTCCAGTACCATGGTGTAGGGCTGGGCTGGATCTGTGCACTTGGTCTTGTTCTCCACGGGGGACCTGAAACCCTTGAAGGCAGAGCCCAGATGCTAAGTGAAATATCTTTAATAGCACTAAGCACAGTGCCTTGCCAATTGTGAGGGTTAATAAATGCTTCAGGCGTGAATATAACAGGAACCATTTTTGTCTCCTGGTACAATTAAACTGGCACTTTAGAAGAGCTGGAACAAATTGACAAGATTAGTTTCAACCAACCATTCTACAGAAGCAAAGGGCAAAGAAGTGAAGTCCCTTGCCCACAGTTAAAACAGTTTGTAGAAGAGTTAAGTAGGAGAACCAGGTCTGCTGATGCTGTATTTTCCTTTATAAAGCTTTTATTTTTCTACTTATAAAACTAATTATATATCCATAGTTCAAATGTAATTACAAAGTAAATAGATAGAAAATTGAGAAGAAAATAAAGAAAATGAAAATAAAATCACCCTAATCCTGACAATCAGATATAGAAGTCTCAAACTTGTAGCTTCAAAGAACTGGAGATTTCAGGGCAAATAAGAAATTTTCAAGGTAATGTTAACTATATTTAATTTTTCCTTTGTGTCCTAATCATACTTAACATTCTATAGCATGTTTTAAAAACAGAAAGGAAAAAGTAAAAAACATACGCTTCTCTTTTCATTTACATTGCATATTATTTCCTGATACAATTAGTCATCAAGAACATGATTTTTTTTAAACAGTTGCATACTATTCCCAATGCCAGTTCTATGAAGTCCTACAATTAGCTTGACTTCTAATTAGGTTAATGAATATATGAGGACATGATAGCCTCTATGCCATGATAAAGATCATTTTTTTTAGCCTGGTAAAGCAGGCATTTCTGAGTGGAGATGACTGCTAACTGGGCACGGTGTTTTAATTGATTGGGCAATCATTTAGACATCATCAATCTTTAGAGCACCCCCTAGTGGTTGACAAGAACGTCTGAACAAACCTCCTAGTCAAAACTACCCACATTTGAAATACACTAAGAGTCACAAAGAAGATATCCTGGAAGACTATCTACTTTTAAAAAAAGGTTTAGCAACCTAACAAAAGCATCCACAATAGGATTTCTTTAAGTCACCATTTCACATAGTGAAATTTTCTTTATAAAGATTTTGGTTTAAGCATCAAATAGGATATTTAAGGACTTAGTTTGTTCTAAGGGCCTATAGGATAAAGAGTAAAAATACCATTTCATTTATTTAGATCATTTTTCATGACAGAGATCCCTAAACTGTAAACTTTTAAGACAACCACAATTTCACTTCTCCCTCTGATCTATGTATGAATTTGACACTTTTGCCATGTGGGAAGATACTAGGGTTATAGTTGATTAGACACTTTGTCCAGTTAGAGAAGTAGAGATTATGGCCAAGAATATGCCGTATCTGCCTCAAGGTGATGCCTGGGAATCTACTGGCTGAGAATTCATTTCCTCTCCCCATCTGCAGTGTTGATGCACGGGCTGAAGTTTCCGTGTGGAATGTGCCTTTCACGTGTTATTTTGAGTTTGATTCCTCCACCATAGCCATGACAAACTCTTCTCTGGTTCTCTTTTGTTGGGGAACAAAATCTGTTCAAGCAAATGACGTGCCCACGACCTCCTCCTAAACCATTAAAAATATTTTTTTAAATTATAGTTTAAGTTCTAGGGTATATGTACACAATGTGCAGGTTTGTTACATAGGTATATATGTGCCATGTGGTTTGCTGCCCCCATCAACTTGTCATCTACATTAGGTATTTCTCCTAATGCTATCCCTTCCCTAGTCCCCCACCTGCCAACAGGCCCCAGTGTGTGATGTTCCCCTCCCTGTGTCCATGTGTTCTCATTGTTCAACTCCCACCTATGAGTGAGAACATGCAGTGTTCCCAAACCATTTTTGCAATCTGGATTACATATTGATCTCCACTGTCCATTAAGGAAGAAAGTTGCAGACCTTACTCTAAAGATACAGAGGTTAAATTAAAAAGAGGTGGAGCTCTAACAGGAAGAGAAGTAGTCACCAGAAACAGCTTAAAAGGTTTATATGGGAGAAAGCACATTGTGTTAACTTTGAAGAGAAGCTTCAGTTGGCTAAGTGGAGTTCAGATGGGTTGTTAAAACCCCCAAAATGAGCAGATCCTAAGATGGTGACACCAAGAACCTCATGCCATATCCAATAGAACTCTGAGTCTGTTAGTGAACTGACTTCATCTCAGCACTTGATTTATCCTACTATGAAACTACTTCCTTCTGATTCTTCTTTTTCCACTCAACCTTAACCCTTACTTAGAATTCCTTCTTCAAGTCTCCTCTCTTCACTCTCTCTATAAACATCTACTGAAAGATTTTTGATTTTTTTTTTTTTTAAGACAGAGTCTCGCTCTGTTGCCCAGGCTGAAGTGCACTGGTGCGATCTTGATTCACTGCAGCCTTTGCCTCCCAGGTTCAAGCGATTCTCCCTGCCTCAGCCTCCCGAGTAGCTGGGATTATGGGTATGCGCCACCATGCCTGGCTAAATTTTGTATTTTTAGTAGAGACGGGGTTTTGCCATGTTGACCACGCTGGTCTCGAACTCCTGACCTCAGGTGATCCACTCGCCTCAGCCTCCCAAAGTGCTGGGATTACAGGTGTGAGCCACTGTGCCTGGCCTGAAAGATTTTATATTATAGTTTCTAGTTACCAAGAGGACATGGATGACACCAAACTGATCTCCCATCTCAACTGTGTTTCTGACAAACAAGCATCTTACCACTAAATTTCCCCCAAACTGAACTCAGGCTCTTCCATTCTCTCCAGGCTTCCAACTGGCCAGAGCCCTGGCTATTCCCACTTAAAAAAGTCCTATCAAGTCTACCTCCTTAGTGTTTCCTTGACTCCACTCTATGATTGCTTCCTTGGGGTAGGCAAGTCTCCAGGTTGTGGGCCCAGCATCCTCACCAGATCTGCTGCCATTAGCCTCCCTCTGTAGACAGCAGCCAGAGAGCGCCTTCTAACATGCAAATCTTATGTTACTCCCTCCCTTAAAGATTTTGCTGGCTCCTTTTACCTAAACATTTTAGTCTAAGCTCCTCAGCAAAGGACATCAGACACATTATGACTTTGCTGCTTCATCACCACCCTCCCCCCACCACCACCATTTCCCCTCTTACAAATCTGCCTCATCTAGTCATTTGGGGTTTCCTGGGCATGCCCTACAATTTTAAGCCTCTGTACCTTTGCACTGCTGTTACCTCTGTCTGGGAGTCTATGCCCTCCTCCTGTGACTACAGGGTTCCTATTCATCTTCAAAACACAGTTCAGACAGCCCCTCCTCTGGGAAGTCTTTCCAACCTCCACGAGGATCAACCATGACTTTCTTCTCTCTATCACATGGTGTTATCATGACCTTTGACTGTAAGTGATTAAAGGGCAGGTCCACATTTTGTTCTTTTGTCTTCATCCCTGGCACATAATGTATGCTCCATAAACATTTACAGAATTGAATTTAAAATGCAAGATAAGTACACTATTACCATTCATTATAGTACAGAAACAGCTAATGTCTCTGTTGGCCAGGGTCCACCTTCAATATTTAGAGACCATTCAGCCTTAAGATAGCATTTAAGGTGTCTACTTTTTGTTTTGTTGTTTTTCTTTTTTTGTGGGTTGTAAAAAATTGAGACAGGGGTCTCACTTTGTCATCCAGGCTGGAATGCAGTGGTGCAATCCCAGTTCACTAATGTAGCCTCAACCTCCCGGGCTCAAGCAATCCTCTGGTAAGGTATCCACATTTCAAGTTGAAGTGGCATTTCCATGTACGGGAAACAGAACAAAAAAAGCCAGCAAGCGGCTCTCCCTCAAAGCACAATCATATTGCTTTCAGCACGTTTTTCCATGCTGGTTGGGAACCGTTTTGTAAAACTCTGATTATCTGTTTGTACAACTCAGCCACATGTACCACACACAGGATGGGAATCTGACTCACAAAGTTCAGGGTGGGGAGGATGCTTTTCATAAAACGCCACTGACTCAATGCCTTGATGGTAAAGTGAAAGTGTAATTATTAAATGCTAAAACAAGACAAGCTGCAGTATTTCTACTGCTTGCTTTTTAAAAATAACCCATTTTAGATATATGCTCAGTCAGCTAATCTTTTGCTCCCTAGATGCCCCCAGGCTCTGATAATAATGCCTTATCGAGCAGCAGGCTTCACTGTTGAGAGCTGCCAGCAGCATGCCAGCCCTCACTCACATTAAACAGACACTGCACGCTTCCGCTGTCTCCCCCAAGCTCAAGGGCTCCATCCCTAACAGTGCCACTGTCAGTGCAGGCACCGACAGCTGTAATGAGCCCCCGACAGGAACTCTGCCTTTCTACAAACTCAGACAAAAAATAATGCTTATATTTTCATAAAGAAGGTCTGACACAGTTGGCGTTGGCCTCTATAAAAAGAAAAGTGATAACCCATTTGATTTTTCATATCAAGGATAATCACCTTGACAGTCATGTAAGGGAGCCAGGGGAGATTCTTCCCCCTGGGAACCAATGTCTGGAGACATGTTTGGTTGTTACAACTGGAGAGGTGCTGCTGGTATTTGGTGAGCTGCTGGTATTCTGGGATGCTGCTCAACATCCACAATGAACAGGACAGCCCCCACCCCCAACAAAGTAGGCAAATGGCATTGTACTATGCAAATCAGTGATTTTTTTTCTTTTTAATTGCAAAGGATGAAAACTTACCAGCCACTAGATTATTAAAACAACCTGACCTGTTGGTGAGGGTCAAGATGGTGAGAGCAAAGTTCTGAGCAACGTGGAAGGGCACTTTTTTTTTAAATCACTTACAACTGGTGATAAAGATCATTGTTTTAGCCTGGTAAAGCAGACAGCTCCGAGAGGCGATGATGGCTAACTGGGCATGGTGTTTTAATTGCGATTGGCCATAGATGTGTCCTGAAGCCCAAATAAGAGGCACAAATCAAGTGAATGAGCAGATCCTATATCTATGAGCTTCCAGAAGAGAAACTAGAAACCAGTCTTACCACTGAACTTCCCCAAAACTGAACTCATGCCATTCCATTCTCTCCAGGCTCCCAACCGGCCAGAACCCTGGCCACTCCTCCTTAAAAAGTCCTATCAGGTCTACCTCCTTAGTGTTTCCTTGACCCCACTCCTATGATTGCTGCCTTGGGGCAGGCAGGTCCACGGGCCACTGGCCCAGCGTTCTCACCAGGTCTGCTGCTATTAGCCTCCTTCTGTAGACAGTAGCCAGAGAGGAGCTCTGCCATATTTGTTCCCTATTTTTCTCGGTCGTGTCCAACTCATCTTGAACCGACTTTCACCACTGGTAGACATGATTGTAGAAGGTCTGGGCTTGCTGCAGGCACAGGTTAGTTTCCGCTTCACATGCCCTCAGAGAAAACCGTGCAGTCTGTGGCTTGGTGGTCCCTGGGGAGTAAGGAGCCAGGAGAACAAGGAAGCTGACTGACAAACACTTCCCAGGGTTCACTGCACAGCGATAGAAGAACGTGTATGGAGAGGAGGGAGGAATTTGGCTGGCAGGGCTCTCCTCTTTTGTTTTGGTTGGAAATTATATATTACATCATTTTAATGTTTAGAACGTCATATACCACAAGAATGGAATTAAGAGACTCTGGGAAGAGTTCCAGGACTCCCATTTGTAACACCTAAGCCATAAATCATTCCAGACCAGAAGTGGGCAGGAGTGAGCTAAAAAATACAGGCTCTTTTGCTGTAACTAAGAATTGGAAACCTCCCACAGAAAGGAAACAGGAACTCCCTGGGTGGCCCCAGAGAAGAGACTCCAGCAAAAAGCCCTCCAAAGCCCTCCAGCAAAAAGGGGAGGGTCTGCTGGCAAGACTGAGCCAAGCTATTAGCTTACAGGGAAGGAAGGAAAAGGAACCTTGCAAAGAAAGAGTCAGTCGCTCTTGATGGCACATGGGTTAATATAGAGATGGAGACAGGAGGTAGACAGGGCGTCCTCATAGCCTGATGCAGGGGCTGCCGGTGAACAAACTAGTCTAGCCAGCGGGATGAGAAAGATCATGCAAGTGGCATTGGGAGCAAATGCAGCCTATTGGGGCTGCTACTCTTGCCATTCTGCCTCCTGCTTTAAACCTCCCAACCCCTATAGTGACCCACAATCCACCGCTAACCAGAGACAGTACCAAGGACCAAGGACTCGAGCTAACCCTCTCCCCAGTAATTTCACTGCATCCTACAAAAAATATAAGGGAGCACTTGATCTGCAAATGCAGCTTCAGACAAACCCCCCAGACTCTTCAAGCAGATGACTGCTCTGAGCCTGCCTGAAAGGAAAATCCAGGAATTGCCACAGGGAGCAGCCTGCATGGAGGGTCACCAGCTGAGACTACAAGATGAACAACCTGTTCACGAGCTTCAGCCTTATAAGCTTCCCAAAGAATGTCAGTTTCATGAGGGCAGGGACTCTTTTCTGTTTTGCTCACTGCTTCGTCCTCAAGGCTTGAAGGCGAGCCCTACACCTTGCAGATACTCAGTGCATATCTGCTGAATGAATGAACACATTCCCCGCTAACCTGCCAGTGCACAACTCTACGTGACGAGTCTGCTAACTTTCTGTTGACAGGGCTGTTTCTGTTCATGAGACGCTGTGGATAATTCTGGACCTAGAAGAGATGGATGCAGCTGGGTTCTCAGCAGAGATTAAGTAATTAAGGAAAACCCAAGTAGTTAAAAACTAGAATATATTACAGGGTATGATTTTGATCCAAAGCAGTCAGGCTTTCAGACTGCATGATTTTCTCTTCACGGTGGGGTGGCAGCCCCTTGGCAGCCGCTTCAGGTCCTACCTGGCAGTCCCAGCTGGTCACAGCAGGAGTCGACCCAGCTTCCTAGGGAACCATCTGCAGCCCACACCCGAGGGGCTGCTGAAAGCTATTAGTTGGCTTTAGTCTCACAGCCAATCAGGTTGTACTTCTGAGCAAAGACTGGCACATACTTAAGAGTTTCCCCTAGAACCCAATGTTCATTTTCAACTACCTTTCCTTTTGTAGCATAAGGACTATGTTTACTACATGCTATCTACTGTATACTTTTCTTTCATGTGTATTAGTCTTCTCTTCCCAACTAGAATGAGTTTTTAAAAAACTGTTTCTAGCCAGGCACGGTGGCTCATGCCTGTAATCCCAACACTTTGGGAGGCCAAGGCAGTAGGATTGCTTGAGGTCAGGAGTTCAAGCCCAGTGTGGGCAACATAGCAAGACCTCCAACTCTGCAAAAAATGAAAACAAATAAAAGAACTGTTTCTTTTGCCTAGCATTCAGTCAGTGTGATCCTGGATTGACTGATTTTTCACTAAACTACCTGGCAGAACACCCATCTCATTTTCACCCTTTGAGCAGTCCTGGCACTTGGTATTTCAATAAAGGGCCCTACTGAAGCCAGAGTATCTATAACGTGGCACGCTTTAAGGGTTCCAAGTTGGGTCCAGGAAAACCACAACCAAGCAATCACCACCCCAAAAGCTTTCGGTCATCATGAGACACAGGGACAAATTGTGACCTGAGTTGTGTTCTGGTTACATCAAATATTTTAATTACACAAAACTCCACATACCATCTTACCAGACATGGAGGTGGCGGTCTACTCAGTCTCTAGGTTGTCAACGATAATGTTGGCTACCAAAATCGAGACCAGTTACAACGGAACAACCTCAAACTGAAAAAACAAGCCGACTATTTCAAATCCTTTTGTCACACCAAGTATCTTGGCAGTCCCATCCAAAGAGACAGAGCCAAAGACACAGCTTGAACTTCAGGTTCTCTTATTCCTATTCATTTTTGTGGCCCTATTTAGCAACAGAAGGTTAGAAAGCCTGGTAGCCTGAGAGGACAGAAGCAAAGGTCCCAAATAATCCGCCCAAAATCCAGATCCTGGAGACGGCCTATGCACATTTTGTCTTCAGAGAATCTTCAGCAGAGAAGGAGGCGGGTCCAACATATGTTGGCCCCAAAGTCAGATCTTGTCTGACTATGGAAATAAATCCGCAATTAATAACCTAAAAGAAAGATGGAACACTATGAATAAGGTAGGAACATGCAGAGACAGGACACACCATGCTCTGGCTCATTTTCTATTTTGATCGGAGCCAAAGGCAAACTGCAACCAATGACCCATAGCAGACCAGATTGTATGTGTAGCAGCCAGTGCTCAGGGAGAGGGGGAAACCTAGTTCCAAACAGATCAGAGGAAATATCCTCAGGTATTTCACAAAAGGCCAAAAACCACCTACTGTGGAAAACTGCCTCTATTCCTGTCTAATGACAGTATTCTCAGCTGTACATATTAGAGACTCAAAACTTCTATTTGTGATATAATGGAAATGGCTTGTATATTATTTAGCAGGACAGTCAGGTCAGGAATCCATGCACTGACTCTGGCTTGCTATGTGATCTGGGGCAAGTCGTTTAACTTCTCTGGATCTCAGTTGCTAGGCCTTTAAAATGAGGATGATACTCTTTCCTGGATGCTTTGGGTATTAAATGAGATATTTTGTTCAATGGATATTTATGGAATGCCAATGTGCAGTTCAGTTTCATAGACACTGGTAATGAATATGAGCACCAAGGACATATGCTAGGGTCTCATGAACTGCCCTTTCCTTCTTCGCTCATCCCCTCCTGCAAAGTGGGTACCATCCAGTCCCCAGGAATCAACCAACTACCCCAAGGCACGAATAGAGGCTTCTTCAGAATCCCCATGCCTGTGAAGGGGAAAGTCTCCCAGCCTTTCGGCTATACGTTCCCTTCTCGTCTAACCCTCTGTCACGGGGCCTCTTCCCCTTGCGCTGCGCGTCACAGTAACACAGAGCACACGCAGTAAAGCCACCGCAGGGGCCGAGCATGCCTCCTCCTCCCCACATCCAGCAGCTGGCAGGGGCTCAGCCAAATGCTCAGTGAGCCCGCGGGAAGGGAAAGGGGAGCTGGAGGCGCTGGGAAGCATCACAGCTGGACAGCGCAGGCTGCAGCCCCGCTACGTCCCCACATGTTGAAGCCAGCTGGAGAGGCACTACCTAAAAGTACGCTGGCCAACAGGTCCAGGAGTAAGGAACACACCTTTAGGTGGAGAGGCTTATCTCAAAATAAAAGGCAGGGGACCTTCTTAAAGACAAGTGGGCCAGCTAAGCCAGAATTAGAACTCAGAGCTCTTGTGCTGAAGGTCATGGTGCAGTTGTCTGTCTGGGGAAAGATTAATTCCAGGGCCACATGACTGCCTTGCTGCCTGGCTGCTCTCCGCCTCTCCCACTTCTTTGCTAATATTTAATACAACAACAATGGAGAAAGTAATACAAAGAAAAGAATGTTCCTTTGTACTCATGCTGCCAGGTACACTGAGCACACTGAGATCATTTTGCACCAGCACGTATGCAGCGATGGCATTTATTTCACAAGATTCCAAGATATTCTGACCTTCAAACACCAGGATTTCAACTTTGTTGGCCATTTGTTGGTTTCTTATGGAAAGCTATGGTCCTGCCAGGAACTCCATCCTTGCAGGCTGACGTCGTCAGGTCGCCCCAGCAGGCAGAGGAGCGGGAGGAGGCAAAAGCACCGGGCATCGGAGCGTCCTGTGGCCACCTGAAAGCGGTGGATCCTAAACACAAACTTAAGTCATTCCCAAAACAATGAGGGGTACTTGGCTCAGCCCTCTCACCCAGTCCCAGGGCCTGCTCGTGAGAGGCTGTTTTGGGCACTGGCCACAAAGTGTCTTCCGTTTTCCAAATGGAAACCTTTGCTTCCATAAACTGGGTCTCTGAACAAAGCCTGAAGCCACAGACCAATATTTACTTTGTCGCTCCCCCTTCCTGTGATGGCTCCCCTCCACCCCCAACCCCCTAGTCTTTGTTCCTCCCTCTCCAGGAGGAGAACCGAAGGGGAGGCCCCTGGGAGCTGGGGATGGGGGATGGGAGGCCTGGATTCCAGGACATCCAAGCCAGGGACTCAGCTGCTGACACAACCCTCACTGATTCAGATAAAAAGAGTGTGATGTGAATTTCGCCAGAAATGAGTCAGGGAGGCAGCATGTACTAGGCTGTATCCCAGGTCCTGAGAGACCAGGGGTCTGGACCCTGACTTAATAACGGCTTATTCCTCCTACCCCCATTGTTAAAGAAATGTAATCCGATTACCAAATTTGGTAAATAGGAAAAATAATCATTCGTAATTCCACTACCTTAATCCAGTCCCTGATAGCTTATTGGCATAATTTCCTGGCAGTCTTTTTTGGGGCGGGGGAGGGGATGGGTCTGCCAATTCACTACCTTGGGCAGAACCCGACATGGATACAGACTGTTCATCATCATAATCTCTGTATTATTTCCTGGATTCTAACCTCCTATTTTTACCATTTTCTGTGACAGATTTTAGGCAAATGACTTAACTCCTCAATGTCTCACTTCTCCATTTGACATAATGAAGATAATAATTGTACCTATCTTATAAGGCTGTTATAGGAATCATGTGCAATAAACAATACATGTTAGGTGCTTATGACAGTGCCTTGCAATTTAACTACTTAACATAAAATTATCTCTTGACTGGCTGAAAAATCTCATCAAATAGTATATTATTGAAGTGTACCCCCATTGCTAAATGCTGAAGTTGTTTCTAATATTTTCCTATTATAAATAATGCATGACACCAAAGCAATCTTGACCAAAAAGAAAAAGCTGGAGGCATTATACTATCTGATTTCAAAATCTACTACAAAGCTACAGTAATCAAAACACTATGGTACTGGCACAAAAACAGACATATAGACCAATTGAACAGAATACAGAGCTCAGAAATAAATCCACACTTTTACAATCAATTATCAACAAAGATCCCAAGGACACACAACAAAGGACTGTCTCTTCAATCAATGATGTTGAAAAAACTGGATATCTACATGCAGAAGAATAAAAATAGACCCTCATCTCACATCACATAAAAAAATCACTGAAAAATGGACTAAAGACTTAAACGTAAGACCTGAAACTGTAAAATTAACAAATGACGACTTAGGGGAAGAAATCTGTGACACTGGCATAGGCAATGACTTTTTAAAATATGACCTTAAAAGCACAGGCAACAAAAGCAAAAACAGACAAATGGAATTATATCAAACTAAAAAGCTTCTGCAAAGTTTCTACAACCAACAGAATGAAGAGACAACCTGTGGAATGGGAGAAAATGTTTGCAAAACACATATCTGGATAAGGAGTTAATATCCAAAATATAGAGGAAACTCAAACAACTTAATAGTAAGAAACAACCCAATCTTAAAATGGTTAATGGACCTGAATAGACATTTCTCAAAAGAAGACATACATATGGACAACAGGTGGTGGGAATGTAAATTAGTTCAACCATTGTGGAAAACCATGTGGCGACTCCTCAAGGATCTAGAACCAGAAATACCATTTGACCCAGCAATCCCATTACTGGGTACATACCCAAAGGATTATAAATCATTCTACTCTAAAGACACATGCACACGTATGTTTATTGCAGCACTATTTACAATACCAAAGACTTGGAACCAACACAAATGCCCATCAATGATAGACTGGATAAAGAAAATGTGGCACATATACACCATGGAATACTACGCAGCCATAAAAAAGAATGAGTTCATGTCCTTTGCGGGGACATGGATGAAGCTGGAAACCATCATTCTCAGCAAACTAACACAGGAACAGAAAACCAAACATCACATGTTCTCACTCATAAGTTGAACAATGAGAACACAGGGAGGGGAACATCACACACTGGAACCTGTTGGGTGGGAGGGCAAGGGGAAGGAGAGCATTAGGACAAATACCTAATGCATTTGGGGCTTAAAACCTGGATGACCAGTTCATAGGTGCAGCAAACCACCATGGCACATGTGTACCTACGTAACAAACCTGCACGTTCAGCACATGTATCCCAGAACTTAAAGTAAAATAAAAATAAATAAAAAGTAAAAAAAAAAAACCAAAAAACACACCACATACGCAAATAGCCAACAGGTATATTAAAAACGCTCAACATCACTAATAATCGGGAATATGCAGATTAAAACCACAATGAGATATTATGTCATACCTGTCAGAACAGCTATTATTGAAAAGATGAAAAACAGGTATTGACAAGGATGTGGAGAAAAGGGAACCCCTGTATACTGTTGGTGGGAATGTAAATTAGTATAGCCATTTGGAAAATGGTATGGAGGCTTCTCAAAAAATTAAAATAGAACTACCATATGCTCCAGCAATTCCAATACTGGATATACATCCAAAGAAAATGAAATCAGCATGTTGAAGAGATGACTGCACTCATGGAATAAACCTAAGTGTTCACCAGTGGATGAATGGACAAAGAAACAATGGAATATATACACAATAGAATACGGTTCAGCTTTTAAAAAGAAAGATATCTTGTCATTTGCAACATGGATCAACCTGGAGGACACTGTATTATGTGAAATAAGCCAGGCACACAAAGACAAATGCCGCTTAATCTGATATGTGGAATCAAAAAAAGCCAAACTCATAGAAACAAAATACAATAGTGGTTACCAGAGGCTGGAGGATTAGAGAGATGTTGACCAAAAAAAAAAAAAAAAAAAACCATAAATAAAGCACTGAAAATTAAACATCTTTATGAATAACATTTTATTCATTACATTATTTTTATAGTCTAGATTATCAGAAAAACAGATCCAAGAGTAAACATTTTATGAGTTTTAGTTCAGGTTATCAAATTAGTCACAAACTATTAGCATTTGCAGCGCTATCAGAAACATATAAGGATGCCCATTTATACACTTGTAAGCAGTGTATATGATTATTAAAAAATAGGGGAAATAATCTATGGGTTCATAAACCTTTGTAGCAACCTTGATAAATTATCAAATATTTGAAATTTGCTTACTATTTCCTTTTTGCCAAGAACAAAAGGACCTATAAAATACTTACTTTCTCAGTGTTTGCTGTCCCCTCCATGTGGGTGTCCGGGCTGTCCACTGGGAAGCCCTGGGACCTTTTTTCTTTGGTGTGAGGAGGGAGGGGGTCATCACCACAATTGAACTGACTCACTTTTGAACAGCAATTCACACTGTACAAAATATTCTGCATTCTCTCATTTGACCCTCACAGAGATCCTGTTTTCATTTTAACGACGAGAACTTTAAGGCTCAAAGGAGTTTTAGGACAGACTCAAGCCATTTAGATGGTGGAAAACAAAGCTAAAACAGAGTTCAGGTTTTCTGTTCCCAAGGGCGATGCCATTTCCATATTGTCAGGTTGGAGGGGGGCCAAGACAGACAGGAGGTGTTTAAGCCCAGGCTGAATCAACCAACTAAATGCAGAATAAGACAACATATGGAGTCAGAGTCAGCCTGACCTAAACTTGAACCTTGTCTCTGCCACTTACAATCTAAGGGATCCTCGGCTAGTTACTGCCCTGTTCTGGGCTTCAGAGAGACTGAGTCCACGGGGCTGCATGAGGGAAGTGCTGTTTTTACAAAGGCCCTCACAATGAAATGCTCTGCAGATCGAGTGGCTCCAACACCTCCTCTCACTCCTAAATTCTCCAGGGGAGACTGTCACAGTTCAGCATTACGCACTGATTAGCATCTCACTTCAGAAGCCAGGGCCTGCAACACTGGGCAGCTAAAAAGTAAGCATCTTTCTGCTGTAATTTCTCATAGCAAGTAACACTTTCTGTTCTTCATAGTTTTACAACAGTAAATGGGAATTGTCACTGAGGACTTCTGACAGATGAATGCACAGCGAACAAATGCCATGTGTATTGTGGAGTCCGATACCTTGCAAACCTCAAAGAAGGCATCAGCGAGAGCAAAATTAAAATTGTATACCTCTATCTCAGCATGAGAAAAACTCCCTTGCTGCTATTTTTTTTCTTCTTCTTTTTCTTTTTTGAGACAAAGTCTCGCTCTGTCGCCCAGGCTGGAGTGCAGTGGCACGATCTCGGCTCACTGCAACCTCTGCCTACCAGGTTCCAGCGATCCTCCTGTCTCAGCCTCTGGAGTAGGTGGAATTGCAGGCATGCACCACCACACCAAGCTAATTTTTATATTTTTAGTAGACGGGGTTTCATCACGTTGGCCAGGCTGCTCTCAAACTCCTAGGCTCAAGTGATCGGCCCACCTCGGTCTCCCAAAGTGCTGCCTGCGCTCAGCCTCACTTGCTTCTTTGAAGTGGGTTCCCACTGCTTCTTTATGATTTAGCCTAAAGCAGGGGAACATTTCCTTTATCCTTTGCTTTGGAGACATCTACTACAATACACACATCTTAAACCGCAATGGCAGTTCCATGCATTTGGTTTCTCTGGAGGAGAAATAAAAACTTTGCGGTAATGACTGCCACCTTGTGGTCAAACATAAAACTTCCACTAGGAAAAATAGACTTCAATTCTAGTAAAGGCTTCACCCGCTCAACACTGGGAATCCCGTGTGGCCGCTAAAATTTTGGTATATTGTATAATTTATATATTTTCCTGGAACATTTTGATTGTATATGCTATATTGATTGGGTTCTCAATCTGTTCCAGGTTAATTTCTCATTTTACTCTACCATAACATGATCTAATTGTTGATGAGATCTTTGCTTATACTCACCAGAATTTCCTTTTACAGATCAAATTCCCCTGAGTTAGGTATGAGACACTTCTTTATCTGCTTCGGCAGTAGTAACTTGGAACCACTGCTGCTGCAAGACCAGGCTAAGCTCACTAAATACCAGTTGACTGCTTGACTCAAAGGTTACCAGCTGGTGAAGATGACCTAACCTCATGTCATAGGAAACCATGTGATCTTTGGCTCAGGCCCTAGGAAGGAGATCTGAGGGGTCACCCGGCTCTGCGGCTTGACCCGTGGTGTTCATGGTGGTGTTCAGGAGGCTGGCGCTTGAAACCCTGGCGGGCAACCAGTATCAGCTACCAGCTATCCCTCTCAAGCCTGTAGCTGTAACTCCACTCCTCTATTCCAAGAAAAGAGCCCAACAAGGGGGTGAGGGCAGGGGAGGGGCTGTACGCTGGCAAAGTGCCCAGCAAAGGAAGGGCTTCAAGGCTACCCCAGGGAGCAGTGTGGGGCAGGGAGAACTGGAGCTCCAGGGGAACCAAGGACCGGCCCAGCAGAGGGAAAGAAGAGGATGGGGGCAGGAGCAGCATGGGCTCCAGGGCCATCAGGAGTCACTGAGGACCAATGAGGAGCAGAGGGGAAGGGAGAGGAGTGCAGGGGAGTCGAGGCCCATGAAGCCATTAGCTGCCTCCCCAGTTTTTTTTCTCTTGATAACGCTGGAGTGGCGTGGGAGTCCACGCCATGTATCTCCTTCAGTGCATCCTGTCACCAAGCTCCCAGACTTCTCTGCTCCACCCATTCTCCAGGCTGCACGTGTCCCTCCCAACACAGATTTCAATACAAGTGATCCTGAAACACATGAAAACGCCCAGCTTCAGTCACAGCTAGAGGAATGCAAGTTAGAACTTCAAATATACCATTTTTCTAATCTCTCAGATGATCCAAATGACAGATAGCATGCCGTGATGGGAAGGCGGGGGAAATGCATCTTCTCACTCAAGCTTTGGGAGTGTGAATGTAGAGACACAGCCCAGCCAGTAGGGAAGAGCCTGCCTGTACTCTGCCGTCAGACCACCTGGCTTCAAACCCTCTCTGCCACTTCGGAACTAAGCTTCTTTGTACCTACGTTTTCTCCTTGTGAAATGGGGTGATAATAACAGAACTTATTTCAGAGGGTTACTGTAAGGATTAAATGAGATAACAGACATAAAGCACTTAGAACAATGTGTGGCATGTGAACAATAAAATGTTCGCTATCTTTAACCACAATGGAGGAGAGGGGCAATTGGACTCAATCAAAATGTGAAATGCATATACCCTTTGACCAAGCAATACTACTACTAATAACGTGTCATACAGAAACACCAGCATAAGCACACAAAGACAAAAGTATAAGGGGACTCACTGCAACAGTGACTGAAATAAAAGACTAGGAACATAATACATAGCAACAGAGGAGGACAAGTTAAATTAATTATGTCATGTTCTAAAATGGAGTACTATGCAACCATTAAAAATGAGGCAGCTTGGTATATAGAAATACAAAACAATTTCCAATGTATACTATTAATATTATGTCTTAAAAAAAAAATAAAGTGGCCAGGTACAGTGGCTCATGCCTGTAATCCCAGAACTTTGAGAGACTGAGGTGGATGGATTGCTTTAGCCCAGGAGTTTGAGAGCAGCCTGGGAAACATGGCAAAACCCCATCTCTACAAAAAATACAAAAATTAGCCAGGTGTGGTGGCATGTGCCTGTAAGTCCCAGTTTCTCAGGGGGATGAGGTGGGAGAATCGCTTTAGCCTGGGAGCTTGACGCTGCAGTGAGCCGTAACCATCACAGCACTCCAGCCTGGGTGACGAAGTGAGACCCTGTCTCAAAAAATAGATTAATTAAATTTTAAAAATACAGAATCATAGGCAAAGTAAACTATTATTTGTGTTTTTTAAAGATAAATATGTATGCATATGTGTGCTGTTATATATGCTTTCGTGTACAGAAAATTCTCTCAAAAGCTATAAATAAAATGAGCAATAATTGTTTCTTTCAGAGAAAGGATATGAATATTTGGAGGACACTTATATTACCTATTGCGAGAAATTAGATTTTCATAGTTAAAACATACAACCTGATATGTCATTCCTCTGCTTCAACTTCTTCCATGACTTTCCATTGCTCTCAGGACTAAACTCAAACTCCTTAACGCAGCCTGCAAGGATCTTCATGGCCTGGCCCTGGCCCACCTCGGCTGCCTCAGTTCTCACCAGGCCCCTCTTCAACCTCAATATGCTGCGTGTGCTGAGCCTCCTTCACACCGGATGCTCTGTCTCACCAGCAGACCTATGGTGTGCTGTTGACCCTGTATGACATATTCGCCTTCATTCTCTGCCTAACTAATTCTAATTCACTCACCTGGTCCCAGCATGGCTTTACCTCCCCTAGAGGTGTATTGCCAGCCTCCCTGACCGGGTCAGATGCCCCTATCCCACTCCCATGGAATCCCCTACTTCCTTGATGGTGGCACAGGTCAGGAACATGCCCAGAATTCACTCTCCCAGAATGTTTTTTGACAGCAAGATTCTGACACCTCTGTACAGACCCTCCCTCGTGGTGCCTTCTCCAAGGCCATTTTCCCTCTTCATTGATACCAGAAGCCCAATTTTGAGCCTGATTCTAAATAGAAGCAGAATGTCCTGCGCCAGGGGCTGAATCAAGGTTGGTGTGAACCAATCATGGTCTGCCAGCTTATCTTGGCCTGATATTTGCTCTTGCAGCCTCCTTGCTAAGGGCATGATATGGTTTGGCTGTGTGTCCCCACCCAAATCTCATGTTGAACCGGAATCTCTAATGTTGAGGGAAGGGCCTGGTGGCAGGTGACCGCATCACGAGGCAGATTTCCCTCTTGCTCTTCTCATGATAGCGAGGTCTCATGAGATCCGGCTGTTTAAAAGCGTGTAGCATTTCCCCTTTGCTCTCTCTCTCTCCTGCTGTCATGTGAAGCCCTGCTTGCTTCTCCTTCACCCTTCCACTATGATTCTGTTTCTTTTTTTTTTTTTTTTTTTTTTTTTTTTTTTTTTTTTTTTTTTTTTTTGAGATGGAGTCTCGCTCTGTCGCCCAGACTGGAGTGCAGTGGCCGGATCTCAGCTCACTGCAAGCTCCGCCTCCCGGGTTTACGCCATTCTCCTGCCTCAGCCTCCCGAGTAGCTGGGACTACAGGCGCCCGCCACCTCGCCCGGCTAGTTTTTTGTATTTTTAGTAGAGACGGGGTTTCACCGTATTAGCCAGGATGGTCTCGATCTCCTGACCTCGTGATCCACCCGTCTCGGCCTCCCAAAGTGCTGGGATTACAGGCTTGAGCCACCGCGCCCGGCTGATTCTGTTTCTTGAGGCCTCCCCAGCCATGCCTCCTGTATGGCCTGTGGAACCGTGAGTCAATTAAACATTTTTTTCTTCTTAAGTTACCCAGTCTCATGTAGTTCTTTGTAGCATTGTGAGAACAGACATACAGGGCAGTTGACCCAAGTCTAGGAAAGATCTTCCCTCCCTGAAAAAAGGAGACTGGCTATGAAGCCCTTCGGCCCCTGCCCTTGTGCTTTCTGCTTTGCTATCATGCCAAGGTGTGGCATCTAGGGCTGCAACAAATACCTTGGGACCCCAAGGGAAAGACATGCCCAATGTCACTGAGCAACAAATCCAACCACAGTACTGTTATCATCAGACTTCTCATTATGTGAAACAAGTAAAAAGTTTACTAATGGACCAAACCCATCTTTTCTATTTATTGTTTAATCCACCGCTGCTCAAGTGTTCCATTAACTATAGCCAGAAACATTCCTAAATGCGTACCATTATAGGGCAGACAGATTCAATTCCTAAGACCAGTCCATGGTTTCAGGCAAAGGGACACTGCTAAAGCCAGGAGCAATGCCCTGGGATGTTCCTAATCAAGGTATCTCTCTGGGTCCTCTCAGACCCCTCTTCTAAAGTCCTGTGCCCAGGTCAGAACCAGCCCAGCATTTAGGAGCAGAGTCACAGCCAAATTCATCAAGATAATCAGCCCATGGCATTTTCTCTGTTCTTAGATTTCTGTAACCTTCACTCACCTAGAGAAGATTTATGTATGATGACCTTTTCAATCCTGGGACACACAACCCTCACAGTGCTCCTTCCCCAGACAGCACAAAGGAAGGGGTGAATTCATAAGCTTCCATTTTTCCTCCAGAGGTTGTCAGAAGTCACCAATACCTCCATATGACCCTGCCTTGGGAGCCCATCCCCCAAAATTTCTGATACTCAACTTTACGAAATCTCCAGTATCTTATTGTCTCAGCTCTTTAAGAAAAGAGGCTGTTGGTGCAGTGAATGTGATTCATACTTACAGGGGTCTGAAAGCAGCAGAACAACTGAGTGAGAAAGGGGTGATTGCGGGCCAGAGATAGGATCCTTTTCTCGGTCATGGTGCATTCCACATCATCATCCTGCAGAATCACGTCCTTCTTTAGCACCTTCACAGCATAGAGGTCTCCTGTTTCTTTTATTCTTGCAAGCATCACCTATGGCAAAGCAAAAGAAGGGAGCATGAGAGAGTCCTCTTGGGGAGCTTAGGGTATGTGCAAACAAGGGAAAGAAAGAATGGCACATGTGAAATGTGAGTATGTGTGTGTGTGCGTGTGAATACAGAGCATGCTTACTTCAACCCAAACAGTTAAAGCCAAGACTCACCTTCCCAAAACTCCCCTTCCCCAACACTCGGATGAACTCAAAGTTGTCGATACCAAGTCGGCTGGAAGAATTAACCCCAATCCCATTTCCTTCTTTGCTGCTCTCCTTTCCCTGTCGTCTTAGGGTCGATCTGGAAACGAGTTTCTGAAAGAGTAAGAACACAAAATTGCAGCAGGAGCACGGAGCACCCATGCACAAAGAAGACCTTACTGGCTGGGAGCAGTCTCACCCCCAGTATAACGCGGGGGAAAGATCAATTCAGCTTGACGGATGATTGGTTCTGCCACTCGAAGCTCCCTCAGTATCAGCTTCTGAATCTGTGCTTACTGCTTTGCGTGAAAGGTCAATTAAAAATACATCTAAGCCATGGAGTTACAGTTAGCGCTCAAGTGGAAGTGCATGGAAACACCAATGCCTTGCGTGGTCCCTCGGGTGCCTTCTGCGGTGGCTTTCCATAGGAAGGTCCGATTCCATGAGCGCCACCTAGTGTCCACTTTTTACAGAGAGCAGTTTTCATGTCTGCTCAGAGATTCAAGCATCATTCAGCACCAGGACACGAATGAAGCAACGTTTTTAATCAATATTTTAAATTATATAGGAGAAATAAAAGTTCAATGTGAATAGAACAATGATCAAAAGCATGAAGAATAAAAATTTAAATACCTAAAATCTCACCAGCCCCCTGCCAAAGATATCTATATCTATGTATAAATAACACACACACGTTTTTATACTTGGTTAATTTTTAAAAACGTAATAAAATTATTGTTTCATAACATACGTTTGTATTTAAAAATTTGTCATGGGTATTTTTCATGCCTTTAAATATCTTTCAAGCACATGAGTTCTAATGGCTATTCAATATCCATTTCATGGATATCTCACAATGTATTAATTCCTCTGCTATTAGAAAGATGAGGCATCTCCCATTTTTCACCATAATAAATAACACCATAGTGAATACACTTCATGCAAATCTTCAAAACAGAGTAATTAAGGGTCTAGCTCTCAAGCAAGCTGCCTGGATTCAATAACAGCTCTGCAACCTAACCTGTGACCCTGAGCAAGTTACCTACCCAGCCTATCCCTGCCTCAGTTTCCTCTTCTGACAAAGAGAAGGTTAAAGCATCTGCCACGTGAGTCATTAGGAGGCCTAGATGAACAAATGCATATAAAGCACTTAGATTGGTGCCTGGCACATTTAATAAACTTAAGCTGTACTGTCATTATCATCATCCAGTTTCTTAAGATAACTTCCTGCAAATGGAATTCCTTGTGCCAAAGTGCTAACTTTGAAGACTTCTGATACACAGCCAACTTGCCATCTACAAAGACTGAACAATCTACAGTCCTACCAGCATGAGAATTCTAGTTTCAACACAATGAATGGAAAGTAAGTGTGGCTGCCTCAGTTGGCTTTCCAATTCCATCCTACTGAGTACCTGAGGATGTTGCTACCTAAAGGCAAGGTGACTTTTGCAGGTGGCCCACCTTGAGACATTTATAAGATAAGCTACCACTAGACAACAGATCAAAAGTCTAACATCCAGCCAGGTGCCAGATATCATGGATTAAGGATAGTTGATTCAAATGACAAGTGCATTGCCCATTCCTGAAGATCGTGCTGCACGGCCTTATCTTATTCCGACTGTATCTTAGAAGCCCTAGTTCAGGCTGACATCTTTAATCTCTGCTCTTCAGGGATAACTGCGCCATGCATTAGCAATCCCCGCACAATACTGGCATCCTGCCTGCCTACTCACAAGACAGACAGACCAGATTTCAAATACATTTTTTTTTACCATGATTTGATGAAACTCATTCATCTAAATCACATGTAACAGTCATTGCTGACTTAGTATGATCTAATATAAAGATTAAAATGTTTATCATAGTGGCAATTCATAAATTGTCAATAAAAGTCCCTGATCTACCAGACAGGAGTCTTTCAGTAAAAAGGAAATGAGGTGCTTGGTGCTGACATTTTCAGGATTACCAAGAATCTCACAGTGATGGCACTTCCCTTCCTCAGTACCCAGAGATTAGTTAGTTAAGTTGATAATTTTCCTGAACTGGACACCAAGCTACACCGTTCAGATGTTACAGCCATGGCTATTTCCCATGTCTAGACACTGACCAGGAAGGCAGCAGTAAGACATGGGCTTGGGAAGCAGCCAAGGCTCAACTCGATGACAGCAGGTGGAGGTCATTCAGGGAGAGTGCTGACAAAAACATGTGCACTGCAACTGACACAACTCCACCCAGTCCTGAGAGTCCAGAGGGAGGGACTCCTGTCTCTTGCTGAATGTGAGTGATAAATTCACAATCCATAAACAAAACCTGCAGAACTGCTGGACTCCAGGGCTGTGCAGAGCCTCAGAGATCTTCAAGTTGAACCCCTTTAGAGGTGAGGATGCTGACGCCCATAGTTACTGGTCACCTGTCCTGCCTGGTCATCAGCCAAGAGCATAACCCAGGATCCTGCGTTTTAGGCTTTCACCAGACCACAGTGACAGGAAGCTGACTTTAAAAAAGAAAAGAGAGGCCAGGCGTGGCAGCTCATGCCTGTAATCCCAGCACTTTGGGAAGCCAAGGCGGGCGGATCACTTGAGATCAGAAGTTTGAGACCAGCCTGGCCAACATGGAGAAACCCCCTCTCTAATAAAAATACAAAAATTAGCCAGGTGTGGTAGTGGGCACCTGTAATCCCAGCTACTCGGGAGGCTAAGGCAGAAGAATTGCTTGAACCTGGGAGGTGGAGGTTGCAGTGAGCCAAGATCACTGCACTCCAGGCTGGGTGACAAAGCGAGACTCTATCTCAAAGAATAAGTAGAAAAAAGAAAAAAGGGGAAAAAAAAGGAAAAGAAAGAAAAATGTCCTTCTTCTACTTTCTATTACTTGTTGCCCATGCTCATTATTTCTTGTCATATAACTGTAACTACAATCTTATCTGTGAAACAAATTGCTATTAAAAATGTGATTTTAGCCAGACACAGTGGTTCACACCTGTGTAATCCCAACACTTTGGGAGGCCAAAGCGGGAGGATCACTTGAGCCCAGGAATTTGAGACCAGCCTGCACAATAAAGTGAAACTCCATCTCTACAAAAAAAAAATTAAAAATTAGCCTGACATACTGGCACACACCTGCAGTCCCAGCTACTCGGAAGGCTGAGGTAGAAGGATCACTTGAGCCTGGGCAGTCGAGGCTGCACAGAACCATAATTGTGCCACTGCACTCCAGTCTGGGTGACAGAGGAAGACCCCATCTCAAAAAGGAAGGAAGGCAGGCAGGAAGGAAGGAAGGAAGGAAGGAGGGAGGGAGGGAGAAAGGAGAGAGAGAGAGAGAGAGAGAAGAGGGGAGGGGAGGGGAGGGAAGGTGAGGGGAGGGGAGGGGAGGGAAGGGGAGGGAAGGGGAGGGGAGAGGAGAAGAGAAGAGAGGAGAGACAAAGAGGAGAGAGACAGAAAGAGAAAGAGAGAGGGAAAGAGAGAAAAAGAAAGGGAGAGATAAAGAAAGAAAGAAAAAGGAAAAGAAAAGAAAAGAAAAGAAAGGAAAAGAAAAAAGGAAAAGGAAAAGGAAAAGAAAGGCAGGTAGAAAGGCAGTAAGTCTGTTGATTGTATTTGCTTAGATTAGGAACTTTGATGAGACCACATGCTCTCATTTGGGCTCACCACATCTGAACAACTTCTAAATTACGATACATGGAAAAAAGGTCTCACCGAGGTTGGAGAAATATTTCCGGGTTGGAGACCCATCCCCGCCAGGGTCTTGGCGAGCTCCACCGCATTTACCCCACAGTTAGGGGCCACGTTCGCTTGACATCGAATGTGCACATTCATTTTACATACTAGAGGGAAGAGGAAAACAGAATCCATGTTCAGAAAGGAACCAAGTCAACACGTGCTGCAACAGAGAACTTTAATAGCCTGAAAGATTATGACAGAGGAATTATACCAGCTGAACAGTATCATTTTCTCATAAAATTAGGCTCACACTAATAACAGTTCCTGACGTTTTATCTGTTTCTGTTTTCTGGAGAAGCAGAAAGCCAGGCATACTAAAGAATAATAGATTTTAAATACATTTTTTTCACCATGATTTGATGAAACCCATTCATCTAAATCACATGTAACAGTCACTGCTGACTTAGTAAGTTCTAATATAAAGATTAAAATGTTTATCATAGCGTCAATTCACAGGCAATTAAATAACAAAGAATCATGTCAACTGTATTTTTTTCTGTCTCTCAACAGTGAAATAAAAGGTAGCAGTTTGAATGCCACATGTAGATCACTGTTCAAACAGGATGGAAATGGTGTTTCTACCAGAAAAACCTCTATCTGCGGCTTTCTTTCTCAGTATTGTGGTTGGGCAGCCCTCACAGCACAGAGATGGGCATCCTGTGAGCCTGTGGTTCTCAGCATTTGCAGCGTGTGGTTCTAACTGCTTCACAGTGGGGAAACGCAACTTTTAAAACTTTTTGAAGGTCAGAGTACAAATGGCAGTTGAAGAGGCGAGCAAAGCAAGCTAAGCTCCCAGGGCACAGGAAGCTGCCTGGGGACGATGAAGGATCTGAGGCGTTGTCAGCTGGAATAAATTCTGAGACAGTTTTTTGACATGGGTCCCGCTGATGGGAGGTGAAACTGAAGCGACAAGCAACACATTCCCGTTTTATGGAGTCAGTCCATCTCGGAAGCACACACAGAGCCAGGTTTTGTGGGGCCCGAATTTACATAATTTAGGAAGCCCTCTTTAAGAAAAAGAACATCAAGTCAAGTAGAGGGCTTTGGAAGGTGCCCTTGAGAGAGAGGAGCCCTGAGACTTCATTAGCTTCATGGGAAACCCCCCCTCTCAGGAAGACAGGTGTAAGACACACGAGCCCACAGAAGCCTTTCAAAACCACCATGTGACCATAAAAGCAAAAATCACAGGGGTCGGATCGCCGCAGGTGTGCTACCCTCAGGCCACCAGGGAAGAGGACAATGCAGATGAGCCCCATGCGTGGCTCTGCACATTAGCAACAACCATGCAAGGCAGAGGGACTTCCCACTGGGCATCCAGACCCAGGTGAGATCATCACGCTAAGATCAAGCTGCACCTGGACCAACGCCCTACAAGTTATCCACGAGCTGGCTACCATTTTGGTTTTATGAGAAAAAAATTATTAAATGGTGTTCTCCAGAGATAGAAGAATGTACCCTTCTTAAAGACAAGTGACTGGTCCCTTTCTGTTGACAGAAGCAGGCTGCATAAGTCCAAGCAGTCAATGGAAGTTGTCTGGCTATACTCAATGCCAATTCTACCTCCCCATTGCTCTCCTCAACTGGCAACTTGGGGTGTGTCTGATAAGGAAGGCGTCAGGTGCACCCCACGGCAGACAGATCATTACATTTCCATGCGAGATGGCTCAAGGCCAACAGCTCCCTAACTCCTAGCAGGACAGGGATCAGCTCTCACCTGCTCAGAGCCTTTGCTAGGGCCAAAGCTCCAAACTCTCACTCCACTGGGCACAGCTGGTCAGATCCAAGCTCACAAGCAAGGCTTTATCTTCCTTCATTCTACCCCTGTCTCCAATCTCTATCAGAGTCCTCTTTCACAAGACCTAGGGCAGCTCTTTTTATGCTGTGACAACTCAATTCCTGCTGATTTCTGGTGAGATCATCAGATCCATTCTCCTGCCATTTCTTACTCTTAATCCAACCTTCTCATCTGGCCATCTTACCTCCTTACCTCCTCCTACCTTCCATTTCTTTGAAATTTTTATTTATTTATTTTCTTTTTAGTGTCTCACCTCACTCAATCATCTTCCATTTCTGACTAAGATCCCATCTTTTTCTCTTCCAGACACCTATTAAAACACAGTGTCTGGCCTGTATTTGTCAGCTAGCGAGCTAGATCATTGAATGTAACATTTGACTTCATGTCCTGTGGTTAGAAAATATTGGCATCATATGAAGTTCTCTTTACATGCCTGACAAGAAACACGTAAGTTTAAAATGACTAAGATGTTAATTTACAACATATCTAAAATCATCGGTTCTAGGACACATTCTGAGCCCACAGAATTCTGAAAGCTTGGGGCATAGTGTTCCCATGAAGAGGTGGGTACCCAGCACCTCAGCATCTCACTTTTACACTGAAGTCCTTGTCGCATTATTCCCCAGAGCAGTGAGCCACAGTGATCGCAGAATGTTGGCACTTTGTAGTTGTGGATGCTGAACTTGTGTGGGATGTTGATCCCAAACCTCTGTTCTGCAATCTGTAAAAAAGGAAATAAAGGGACAAGTGCTAAAATGTCATACCAACATCTTTTGTAAAAACTGTAATAGGAGCCCATCAAATGCAAAGTGTTACTATGACACCTGAGCTAGGTATATTATTTTACTGTACTCGGCCCTGATTAATTACTCAGGTCTTACTAACCAGACTAAACACATTTTCTAATGAACAGGACAAGACAGAAATGTGGGAAACACATTTTAGATCATTCGCCATTTTGAGAAATAGAAATTAATATTTTCACTTCATCTTTCATATTCAGGCCATATTTCTCTCCTTGCCAATTCCCTAACATCCCCATCTATTTTCCAGAACCCTTTAACTTCAGGATTAAATGGGTCTTTTACGCACTATATATACTTGCTATCACTATAAGTTCTTCCAGACATTGTGTCACGGGGGGAAAAATAAAGAGAATCAGAAGCCATGGAACCACAGAAGGAATTTATTCCAAAGTGACATTAAAGTAACTACTTATTCAGTCCTTCCAGTCTTTCTTTGCCTGGCATTTGCAATCTGACAATCTGAGTTAAATCTCAGTTTCCAGCAAATAATTCCACTAGGCATGTACTCTGCAGTTCATACCACAATTTGATGCTATAACAACAGACCCATGCATGACAAGGAGTAGGGTAATCATTACTCCTCTTGAAACTTCTCTGGCCTCTTTCTTGGAAAAGCTGTGGTTTATACCTCTAGGTATACTCTTTAGCAATCCTATATGTGTACTGTAAAGAACCATTGTGTTCCAGAGTCATTCTTCCAATGCGTCTGCAAACCTACTGCTAAGTGTCAGCAACACTCCATTTGCTTTTACCTCCAGAATTTAAAATGTATGCCTGTTGCAGATGAATGCAATATGAGTGGCAAGAATGATGCTGAAGCTTACACACACACACACACACACACACACACAGAGAGAGAGAGAGAGAGAGAGAGAGAGAGAGAGAGAGAGAGAGAGACATCTTCCCTGAAATTTCTTAAGAGGCTGGAGAAAGCCAGCAATCTTTTTACTTAAGAAGTGTAATTTACAGTTATTAACATATGTGTCACATCAATTTTATGTTGTTTAACTTACAAAAACTGTGTGAGGGTAACACTGATCCTGTTTTAAGACTGAGGCAAAGAGAGATTGTAGGCCTTGCCTCAGCTCATAGAGAAGATGGCTAACAGAGGCTGGATTCAGCATTCAAATCCAGGCTGTCAGATGCCAAGTTCAGGGCTCCTTTCACGCTGCCAAAAGTCTCTCTAAATGAGTAGAATCAATCCATATAGCTTATACCCAGCCAACCACTAATGGGGTCCTCGCAAAGGAGGGATGATGCCACATAAGTACAGAAATACAAATGCCATAATTAAAAGAAAGAGAGAGAGAGAAATTTCTATTCTAATACCACCCTTGGCTTCAAAGAATGTGGAAGGGAAATGGCAGGGGGAGGAAAGCAGAGGCTGGGGGACGGGGAGAAGGAAAGGGGGAGGAAAGGAGGGAGGGAGGGAGGGAGATGGCGGCACACAGCACACACAATATACATACACACTTAATCAGCAAACTGCTATCCTCTTACCTTTGAATCCACTTTGTTAATATTGTTTTGGCAAGTACAGGCTGTAACAATTAGATGATGGCAGCGTTTATGGACGACACAGGTGCACACTAGGAAATTAAATCCAGCAATTATACATTGATCAGAAGCTCACAGTCCAGCCAGTTACAGCAGAGTCAACCAGGGTTGCACCGTGCCAACAAGACTAGACTCGTCTGGCCCACATGACAGCAGCTGGTACGCCCATCCTTCCTATCGCCTTTGCCACCATCCTAACACAGACCTTTGCTCAGGCTCAAACTATCCATTATCAAGTCCTGGACTTATTTCTTCCTTCCTGACTTTATTCCATCCTGCACCCACCACCAGAGGACTCTTCTAACACTCTAGTCCTGTCCCCATAATCAAAAACCTTCCATGGTAATTCACTGCTGATCAACAAAGTTCAAATATCCCACCCAGGTTCCAGGCCCTCCAGAGGCTGCCCCAAGCTGCCTGTCACCTTTCTTCTATGGGATCTACTTGTTCCAGTAAAAACTACATGGGTTGCTCTTCCTGGAGCACATCTGCACCCTTCCAACAAACTATCAATGCCCTTTCCTCTCCCTGGGATATATTTTTTGCCTATCAACTAACTAAATCTTAAGTTTAGGACAAGATGTAACTCAAAAAATGTCTCTTCCATGAAAATACTCTACCCCTACCCGCACTTCTAGACTGAAACCACCTGCCCTCCCCTGATCTCCCACAACCCTTAGCCTGCCCCCTCATTTCAAACCTTCCACCCAGCCTTGTAATGCCCTCCGAATTCCCTGCATGACGCCTTGAACAGAGGAGGCATTCAGTAAATGTTTGCTGAATGGCTTAATCAACTGTTGAAATATTTAGAACTTTCTGAATAACGTTTTTTTCACTCTCATCTAGGTAAGTGATACAGCACAGATAGTCAAGCTTGTCATCAAAGGATAAACACACGCAATGAAGCAGTATAAAAATATATATCATCTTAAGATCTTTCAAGACATGTGGAAGGTTTTAGGATTAACTACATAAGGAGAGGTGACATGTCAGCAAATAGCATTATACCTTAAAACAAATTCAGCTTTCATCAGATTCAGTTGTCAGGAGAACCAAATTGAAAGTGCCCAGAGAACTGGTTTTTTTATATGAGGGGATCTCAAAACCATCCTTTACACAGAAAGACTTTATTTTTTGAGGTATTTGGTTTTTTCCTGGTTAGCTTGGTAAAGGCTTACCAATTAATCTTTTCAAAGAATCAGCATTTGATTTCATGGATTTTTTTCTGTTGTTTTCCTTTTTTCAACTTCACTGATGTCTGTTCTAATTGTATTATTTCTTTTCTTATGCTCACTTGAGGCTTAAATTTATCTTCCTTCTTTAGTTTCCTAAGTGGAAATTTCAAATCTTGGTTTTAGATCTTTCTTCTTTCCTACTTTATGCATTTAATGATATACATTCCTATCTGAGCACTGCTTTTGCTGTATCACACATATTTTTTAAGTTATATTTTCATTTTCACTTGACTCAAAATATTTTTTATGTTCTCTTGAGTCTTCTTCTTTGACCCATGTGTTACTTAGAATGTAACGTTTAACCTTCAAATATTTGGGGGTTTTCCAGCTATCTTACAGTTATTGATTTCTAGTTTAATTCCATTGTGGTCTAAGAAGATACTGTTTATGGTTTCTCTTGTTTTAAATTTGGCAAGGTATGTTTTATGGCCCAGAATGTGGTCTATGTTGGTAAATGTTCCTTGTGAGCCCGAGAAGAATGTGAAAACTGCTGTTTTTGGATGGAGTATTCTATAAATGTCAATTTCACCTAGTTGTGATAATGCTGTTTAGATCACCTATATCCCTATTGATTTTCTGCCTGCTGGATCTATCAGTTACTGAGATATCGAAGTCTCCAACTATAGAAGTGGATTTGTTCATGTCTCCTTGTGATTCTATCAGTTTGTCTCATGTATTTTGATGCCTGTTGTTAGGTACATACATACATGTTAAAAATTGTTATGTACTACTACACTGGTCTTTAAATAAAACAAAACTTAAATAAAAACATTAAGTTTTCTTGGAAAACTGACCCTTTTGTTGCTGCCCCCTCTTTATTCCTGATAATTTTCCTTGTTCTGAAGTCTGCTCTGTCTGAAATACCTATGCCAGTTTGCTTTTGATCAGCGTTAGAATGGCATACCTCTCTCCAACCAGGCATTTGGTTTTATACGCCTTAGGGAGATATCACCAAAGTAGTGTCTGCATGTCTCCTAACTAATAGTCTTTACTGCTCTTTACATAGCAGGTGACCCACTGAAAATCAGGCCATCAAATATCCAGGCACTATACGCCAAAGTGAAAAAGAAAATAACAATAGAGATGTATCATACATCCCATGTTTTAAACTCAAAACCATAATCTTGTTTATTCAGAGCTTCTCAACTTATCTTGGTGTGCATAAGATGGGCTACCACGCACTGCAGGGCATATTCCTGTGCTCGCAGGCCCACGCCACAAAGGGATAGTGATTCCGGCTTGTGAACTGTCTTTTCACTTGGGACTGAGATTAACAGCATACAGGTCAATTACTGCTGTCATATTGATTATACATTTGTTTTTTTCCGAACTTTGAAAGTTCAGTGGAATTGTTCATACATAGTAAAGTCAAAATTAGATCCAACAGCATGTCTTATTCAGTTCATCCAAGGGAAGTAATGTTTTACCTCACCTCTTCCAGAAGAGAAGGTGAGATTTTCTTATCCACATGTAGGCTACTGCTCTAGGATATGTGGTGCCATTTTATCAATCATCCACATAGTGAAACGGGTACCATGTGTATAAGCTATGTGATGATACTCATGCCAAAGGTCAAGGGGGACCCAAATGACAGGTAAGCCTGATTGGCCCGGCCACATCACTGGACTGAGGGCTCTTCATCCATTCCTGCCATTGTATTTCATTCCAATTATGCTAGAAACAGTAGTACATTGGTTTCGCCTTAGATTGTGAAAAATAAATGTAACATGTAGTAACTTACAAGATCACTGACAGCTTAACTTTGAACATTTCTTACTTTTTTTTTGAAATCATAAAATTTCAAAAAACAACTTGGAAAATAGCTTATGTTCCCTGAAAAAGAGAAAACAACCGTGTGCTACTTTTCACCCCTAACAATTATCAATAGGATTGTGAAAAACAAAAGTGTATCTTCAAAATTTAAGAGTATGCTCACAAAATCACATTACCGTTTAGTACTCTCATGTTATTGCAGAGACAAAACTTTAAACAATGAAACTTTATTAGGTAGCCTGGCTTTAGAAATAAAAACATCCTCTCTACATTGTATAAAATATGGCCAAGATCTAACCAAACTGTATCTACTAGGGGGCTTCCTTTGACCTACAGAGAGTTATTTATCACAAAACTAAGGGAAGAGACTCTGTTTTCTCTTGGTATAATCATTTTTTAAACATAGGAACAAAATGAAACATGGTTTTAAAAACGTTTCCTTACCTTGGCACTGATAACCCTGTTTCCCAAACACTCCCCTGTTGAAGAGAAGAAAACTACCATCAGTCAAATATTTCAGCAATAAGCCTCTTATAGTCCTTAAGGAAAACAAATTTCATCCTCTCCTCCTTTATGAAAACTACAATTTCAGGGAAGAAGCAAAGATGATGTGCTTTCTGAGCCATTGTTTGTTACTATGAGACACAAAGAAAAAACCATGTGATAGATTAGAATGTGCTGTATGATACAAATGGGTGGATCACAACCATTCCCATTCCATCTGCTTCCACGGCAATTTCCTAAGTCCTCAGTGGCAATAAATCCTCATCTGTACGTGTGATTAAGCCTTGGCCTGAGGAGTTCCCACCTTATTCTCTCTCACATAAAGATGTACAGATGCTGAAGTAAACAGACACAGATACACTGTGGAAATGCACAGATGAGTCTACTGCAGCTGCCTATCCCAGGGGACCTGCCCTTGTCCCTGTGTCCATATCACCCCTGGAGTCCACAGGTGGGCAGAGGTGCCGCCACAATATACCCTTCAGGCTCACCACTTCCATTTTTGTCTCTCCTGAATATATTCTATGGGTGATGGTGATGGTAATATTGGGAGTATTATCATTCTCACGAACAAAGACCACAGTAACTAAGCCCATAGGATGTGCCAGGCACTGAACCAAGCAGCTGATATATACTGTTTCATTTAATCCTCACAAAAAGCCATGGGAGGCAGCACACAAAATAACATGGTTAAGAGCACAGACTCTGAAGCCAGAAGGCCTGATCCTTTGAGCCACAGTTTCCTCATCCATAAAAGGGACTAATGATAACAGTTCCTACTGCACAGGGCTCTAATGAAGATTAAAAGTTGTAATATAAAATGCTCAGAATAGTGCCTGGCCCTTTAAGTACTATATGAAAGTTTATTATACAAGTAAAATAAGATTGTTGTCCCTATTTTGCAAATGAAGAGACACTGACAGGCTACATAACTTACCTAAGTCACACACCCAGTTGGTGATGAGACTGGATGTCAGAGTCCATACTCTTAACCATATATATTAATATATACACCAATATTTTAAGTGTATGTGAGAGAGAGAGTATGAGTGTGAGGGTGTGTGGGTGTGGGGGAGGGAGGTGTTAAAGGTTAGTTGGGTGCAGTTAATGTTTCTTTGGTGGAAAAAAGTCAGTGAAATGATCAAATAAGTTTCCATTACAAATGTCAGTTCAGGTCAGGGGCCATCACCACTAATGCCTACAGGGGCCTAGCAGGTCATGTAAAAGAAACAGAAAGGTGTGACATGAAATACACTGCAACACGCAAGCACCCTTAGGTCACAAGTGAGGGAACCATGGAGAGGTGGGGCTGCGGCTAAGTCGAGCGCAGCCTGATGCAAAGAGGAAACATGAGCTCAAAAACACCAGGGCTGCTAATTCCCCCCTCCCCCCCAAAAAAAGTAATAGAATTTTTTTCCTAAATACAATAAATGTTATGACACATTTGTTGGCTTCATATCTATAGCCAGTTTAGGGTCTCAAAACTTGTTTCTTGATTAAAAATGTCAGAAGTATTAACTAGCCCTAGGTTCTGACTGTTGAAGATATAAAATCCAAAGTAATCACAGAAACCAAAATACAAAGTAATTGATCAACATTCAGAAACTGCTCTGACCCAAGGGCTTCTGCCTTCATTAAACAAAATAATTAAAGCTGACAACAAAAACATAGATCTCCTTTCATGCTACCAAACTGTTTTCTCCTTCTGAGATGGGTGTCTGAGGGCATCTTGCTTTCTTCCCTTTCCAAATAAATATGCTTAATTTATCATTAAAGATAACTACTGCTTAAATTTATTTTACATTTGCCACTGCAACTGAGACTTAAGCTTCAGTTGCATATCTAGTAAGATATTGCCCCAAATCTCTAGAATTTCTCAATGTTGAATCATCTTAGTTACTAATTGCCAGGGATTAGATTGTAGTATATGATCACTGAAGGCTATTATCTTCTGCTACATACCAAGAAGCTGAAGACTACTTTGTGTTTAGTTTTCTTGCAACCATGAATTTCCATAAGTCATTATGTGACTCATGCCTTCTTAAAGCAATACTGTTGATTATTCTTTCGTCCTTAGGGGCTGATTATCCAATTTACTGATTGTCTATTTATTGACTTATTAGCTTTTTTCTCTGATTTATGCTTTTTGACCAGTTTAGGATTCATTAGCATCTTTACCAAGATGATTTTAAAAAGAAATAATATCTAAAACTTGGATCTGTAAATTATTTAGATGTTTTTGCAATGGAGATTTAAATTACTGGATCAACATATTAGAGTAAGAGGCAAAAATCAGATCCCAAAAGAATTCTTAAATAATCATGCATTCTGCTGAAGTCATACATAATCAGAGGAAGCCTATTAGAGAGAAGCTCTGAGGAGGACGGAAGTCAGGGAACTCCTTACCAGATAAACTCCCTGCAGTGAGAGCAGTAGGTGGGCTGCCTCAGATAGGTGGCCATGAACTTGTGTCCATTGATCTGGTGGACTCGCCTTCGCATAGCCCTTTGGCGCTTCCTGGTAAAATGTTTGAAGATCCGGTCTCTCTGGAGAGTAGCTATATATTAAAAGGAAGGAAAAAAAGAATAAGATGTAAGGAACCTAATGCACCTAATAGATGAGAAAGTTTGATAGTTCAAGTACTCCCCAAATTATTTTTTCTTTCTTCAAGATCTAAAACATACCCCCCAAAATCATTATGGTTTCCTAATAGGACTCTTTTTTTTTTTTTTTTTTTTAAGACAGGATCTCATATTGTCACCCAAGTTGAAGTGCAGTGGCTCAATCACGGCTTACTGCAGCCTCGAACTCTCAGGCCCAAGTGATGCTCCTACCTCAGCATCTCAAGGTGCTGGGACTTCAGGCATGCACCACCATACCCAGCTAATTAAAAAAAATCTTGTTTTATAGAGATGGAGGTCTCACTATGATGCCACAGCTGATCTACAACTCCCAGGTTCAGGTGATCCTTCTGTCTTGGCCTCCCAAAGTTCTGGGATTACAAGTCTGTGTCACCACACCCAGTAATGTGGCTTTTTAAGGTTAGACCTATGCAAACCCCTGAGATGCCCACTGCCGGGTTATAACTAGCTATCATGGGCCAATCTCTTGCAGCACAGACCAAGGGTTTCCCAGGGTTCTGACAGGGCAGTATGTGACATCAACATGGTCTCCTAGCTCCACCAGTCTGGCTGTCTGTGACCTCACGTCTATCTATGGGCTGTAAGCATTTCTCATTATTCTTCTTTAATTCTGGTATCCTCGCACACTGAATGGGGGAATCGCCCACAGCACAGACTATGAGAGCTCTGTCCAAAAGCCACTGGTACAGGACCACCTCTGCTAACCTGGAATAGGTAGCAATTAGCCTGGAATAGGTGCAAAATTCTTTTTCTAACCTCATGCCTTTAAAACAGTGGTTTCTAATCTGAGGACTCTGAAACTGCATCATTATGTCTTCCAAATAATTATACTAGAAGTTTTCTAGTGTATGCAGAGACTTGTGATTAATAAAATATAGCTTATTTCCTCAATAATGCTTTAATCATTGAAACAAAGGAAATTTAAGAAATCATGAAAGAATAATTTGCTAAAAAAATTTTAAACCCTGGAAGAGACAGAAGATTTCAAAGATAATCCCAGATACCTGTTAAAAAGGAAATTATAGAACAATAAGAAAACACAGAAAAATATTATACTCCTAGGATAAGATAAGGATAATAAAATTTGGCCGGGTACAGTGGCTCGTGTCTATAATACCAACACCTTGGGAGGCTGAGGCAGGAGGACTGCTTCAGTCCAGGAGTTCAAGGCCACGCTGGACAATATAGTGGCCTGTCTCTTAAAAAAAATTTAAAAAGGGATAATAAACTCTAAAGCCATCAAAAGTTCACAGATTTGCAATTTAAGAAATTTAAACTTCTATCTGGCAAAAAAATACAAAGCAGAAAGTTGAAAGAAATAAACTGAGGAGAGGACTTATAACACATGACAAAGGGTTACTATTTATAATACACAGACATCAATTAAAAAAAAGATGAACAATCCAGTAAAAATGGGGCAGAGGATGTGAAGCGGCAATTCCTAAAACTGTAAGTGCAAACAGCCAATAACCATGCCAAGATGTCCAATCCTACCCAAGACAGACACATAAGAACCAGAAACTAAATCACATTTTTACCTCTTAGGTTGGCAAATACTTAAAAGGATTGCTAAAGTGTCCTTTTTCACAAGGACAAAGTGAAACAGGCACCCCCATCCTGTTGGTAGGAGTATAAACCGGGCTCCAGTCCTGGCCCTACTACACCGGCTCTCTTTTTCTTGCTAAGCCTCAGGGTTCCCATCTAGAAACCAGGTGGCCCCTTCCTCCTAGGGTTTTCCCAAGGACTGAATCAGGTAACACATTCAAAGAGCTTAGCACAAAGCTAGGCACATCGCAGCATTAAAAAAAAAAAAAAAATTGCAGTTATTTAGGGCAAGCGCAGTGGCTTACATCTTTAATTCCAGAAATTTGGGAGGCTGAGGTGGGAGATCACTTGAGCCTAGGAGCCGGAGACCAGTCTGGGCAACATAGTGAAACTCTTTTTCTACCAGAAAAAAAAAAAAAAAAAAAAAAAAAAAAAAGCCAAGTGTGCGCCTGTGGTCTCAGCTACTAGGGAGAAGCACTTGAGCCCAGGAGGTTGAGGCTACAGTGAGCCATGATTGCACCTCTGCCCTTCAGCTGGGCAACAGAGCAAGACCTTCTCTCAAAAAAAAAAAAAAAAGAAAGAAAAAAAAGAAAAGAAAAGCAAGAAAAAAAGTAATTATTTCAATAATAATTTTTGTGGAGACCAATGTGACAACACCTGTCAAAGAAATTGGAGTCTACTCAATAGATCTCAAAGAGTGAAATGCAGAAAGAGTCTTTCTGAATTTGGCTAAGACACCAACATCTTCAGAGATTTCAGCACAGTTAAAATCATACCTGCCTCACTTTTTGTTTGGAGGTAGGTGTAATCTTTGGCAAACGGCCTAGTTACTTTCCTTCTTAAGTTTCCCATATGTCTCAAGAAGATAAAGATGCCCCTGTCATCCACCCTGTGGGAACAGTGTCATAACCAATATCCTGACAGGTTCTAAGGACTGCATAAGAACATAAGTTACTACACTACACTGCCTTCTTCCATGCACGATACTTCTAGAAGTCATTTAGAAACCACGAAGTGAACAGATTTTAACATTCCTTTGCTTGCAGATGACAAAATTAGGCTAATGGTATCACTCTCTATCTAGCCTCTGTTTTCACCAGCCTGAGACCCAGCTCAATACTGGCCAAAGCAAAACTTGTATTGAATTATTAATAGTAAACACTTATCATACATAGATGCAAATTAAGTTCTCCCTGAGGATCTAATTACCAAGAATTAACTTTTTTAATCCCTTAATACTACAAAGATTCGTTAAAATGCCAGTTCACTTATATGTTTACTATTTCATGAATTGAATCCTATTTTTTTTCTTAACAGCTATTGCCACTGCAATTTTCCAGTTGATTCCTTATAACCAGAGGAGGATTCAGGAAAAAACTGCATGCCAATCATTTCTTGCTGCCTTCACTCCTGACTTTTCACCTTCTTAAACTGTCCTTCCCTCTTTTCTTCCAACCATTAAGAGTTAAATTAGACTTAACCTATCTGCCTCGGAGCTTGAGCAACCTCCCCCAAATCCTAAAGCTGGGTGACATGCTAACCCACTGTTCCCACAGCAGCCTGGGAGCGCACCTCAATCTGTTCTCTCACAACCTGGGGCCGTGTCTCTTTCACTCCTGCCCCAGGCACGTCCCATGCACTATTATACAGCGACATGGACAAACTTCACTCTGCCCTTGTACATTATTTTGCACATGTGCCTCTTTGTTTAGAAAACAAACATACACACTCACGCACCTACACACACACCTGGGAGTTTGCAAGACATTTAGTCACATAAAGAAAACTGGGGCCCCCATGGCTTCCAATGACTTTCAGTCACCATGTTCTAGACTGCTGCCATGAACAAAAGGAAACAGCTCTCCTCTTGCACTCTTTTTGCCTACAGACTCCAACCCCACTTCACCATCGGAATGCAAAGGGAACTTCCTCATTGTTTGCACTGCCTCCTGTTTACTTAGGACTGAGTTAAAAGGACTCAAAACACGCTACTGAATACTATGGTGCTTAAATCAACCAGGGCTTTGAGAAATCTCTCAGATCATATTTTAGTTAGACACGTCAGGCAACCCTAACATGCTCTGCAGCAAAAACTTGCATCACAACTTCTGTTCGGCGCCTTAGGTGCTCAATGGCTCTAAATAAATAGGAAGCTGGCTCTGTGCCCCGGCACAAAAATTCACATTCCAGTCTCCAGAGGGGTGCTGGCCTGGAGCCCTGATCTGCCTCACCAGGAGTGGGTTTTGAAAAGCCACCCATCCACAGGGTACAGAGTAATTATGTCAAATATAATGAAGATTAACTATTCTAAACTGAAACTCCATCTCTTCTGAACTAAAATTATATTTCCTAAAACCGGACTGTCATCCCATGCTCATTTTGAGAACTTTAGAAAGCGCAAGTGACTAGGAGTCTCCAAACAACCTCAGGGTAAGTTTTCATTTGCAAAAAGTTGCACTGGACTGAAACTTGTGTTGGTCATGTGAGGCCTCTGTGGAGGAGGAGTTTGTCTCTGAGAATTCCTATTCTCTTGCTGGGATTCTGTAAACTGTTTCAACTTTATCTCAAAAACAGTAAATACATCACACTCTTTGGCCTTTTGTTCTATCTGCCTGAATTTATGGTTTTATATTCCAGCAGCAGAAATATATATTTGAAAGTACTTCTAAAACATGCCAACATGGGGCAAACACGTGGATAACAGCTCCTCATTTTTAAAATGATTGCAAGCAAATTAAATCAGAGAAAATTTCTGGCATGGCACTTTTCAGTTTCCAGAATTACTGGCATAAAATGCACAGAGAATATAACTTCAATTCAGTGTAAAATACGATTTAACTCAAGTTTAGTTTGCCTAATAGCAAAAGCGCTGTGGTTTACTAAGACCTGCGGCTTATCTTTAAGGGGGCTACACTGAGAAGACAGAACAGCCTTCTATATGACGACAGACAAGAGAGTTTGGTGGTTGAGTCTTTGGAATCTGGAGCCTGGGGTGTAAAGACTGCTTCTCCTCTTATAAGCTCGGTGGCCCTGGGCAAGTTGTTTAATATCCTATGCTTCAGTTTCCTCATCTATAGAACATAAACAGTGTGTTCCTCATAGGGCCATTGGAGGACTCGATAAGTTAATAAGTACAGCATAATTAGAGAAGTACCCGACAGGTAGTAACTTACCCAGTATAACTGTGAAAACCCTTACTTCACACTACCCTAGAGTTCTAGGAATAGAAAGGATTTTTTTTTTTTTTTTTTTTTTTAAGAGACAGGGTCTTGCTATGTTGTTCAGGCTGGTCTCGAACTCCTGGGCTCAAGTGATCCTCCTGCTTCGGCCTCCCAAACTGCTGGGATTATAGGTGTGAGCCACCGCACCTGGCCGATAGAAAGGATTTTTAATTCAAGTGTCTATTGTCTAGAAGAAGAATGAATACCTAGGATTGAGGCCTAGAGAAGTTAATGTACCCGAGACACATTTAGCTAGCTTGTGCTAGAACTGAAATTAAAATCTTCCACACACCCTGCACTGTGCCCTTTATTAACACCAGGTCTCCTGGTATCCCTGGAAAGTAATAAATTTTCTAGTGAGGAAACTGAAACTAACAGGAAGGTTAAGTGAGGTCAAGCAGTCAATGACAGAAGTGAGGATGCCAGACTCTGTTGACTATTGTTGAACTACTGGATATACTACCAAATGTCTTTTTTCTTCTTCCTGAGATATCTGTTGTATCATTTGTACACATGGGAGAAAACAACTGTGAGAAAAACAAACAGAAAAATCTTAGCGTTAACCAAAAGCTACTAATCAAGAAAGAACCAGAAAATATTATGCAGTTTATATCCCCGGAAGGTAATGAGCTAAGGTAGCAAGAGAATTTTGCTTATCATCATCAAAAAAACTGAATAAGCAACTACCTGCATAAAAAATGATGCATAAAAATGTAAACAGAGATGATGATGATACCTGAGACAATAATGACATAAACAGAGATTAGGACATGTGTTAAACAAATGCCTGACTTAAGTTAACTAAGTTGTAAATACCCATTTAAATGGGTATTTGCAACAAGCACACACCACCAGTGGGTGACAGTGACATGGGCACTGAGCGAAGAAATTACAGGAGTTGCAGATCTAGTCCTCTAACTAATTAAGGAAGACTTCCAGGTTAGCAATCTTTGGAAAAGAGGAAGGAGAACTTGGTGAATTAGAACAGGGAGAAGGTACCAGGAATTTTGTGCCAGCACCTGTGATAAAGACTGCAACAAAAGGTTTTGGTATTTAAAAACAGCAGCAAGGCCGGGTGTGGTGGCTCAAGCCTGTAATCCCAGCACTTTAGGAGGCTGAGGTGGGCAGACAACCTGAGGTCAGGAGTTCAAGACCATCTGGCTAACATGGTGAAACCCCATCTCTATTAAAACTACAAAAATTAGCCAGGTGGGGTTGCGGGCGCCTGTAATCCTAGCTACTCAGGAGGCTGAGGCAGGAGGACTGCTTGAACCTGGGAGGCAGAGGTTGCTGTGAGCTGAGATCACACCATTACACTCCAACCTGGGCGACAGAGTGAGACTCCATCTCAAAAAAATAAGTTGAAAAAAAAAATGGCAGCAAAAGCCCCCTCAATGTCACTAGCAGTACAGAATCCTCTGTGTTTTTTGAAAACAGCTTAACTATGTAACTCATAGTTATTTCCAAACGCAGATAAAGTGATTGGCCTCACTGTATTAGACCCACATCTCACTGTGGAGACCCAAATCAACGGGTGCTACACATTTCTCGGGGCTTTGGTTCCCTCCGAGGAATCTCAGCCCACACAAACACCAACCATCCTGCAAACTAAATAGGATGGCAAAAGAAGGAGAGCAAAATAATTTGTTACTAGAGTGACTCTCTTGAGCAGGACATACGGCTCATAGCACCCACACAAGCTGAACCCATGCTCACTCATCACTCAGCCTCCTCTGCCAGCAGAACAGTGATTAGAACAGAATGTTGTATGTGAGCATCTGCAACAGGGCCCAAGTTCCATCCAGAACCACGAGAAAAGCCTCTCACCACATCAGGATGGGAGAAGAGTCCTGACCTCCCATTTTCCTCTCATCATCATCTTTCCTTTTTCATGTGTGTGATCTGTGCAAACTCCAAAGTATAAACTCTCCCCTTCTCAGTCCTTGAAGAAAGAGGACTTGGCTCCAATAACAGCTCTGGTTCCTCTCTCTACAATCTTCTTTCTTAGTCTCCTTCACTGGCTTTTCTCTTCCACCCCGTTTTTAAATACGTGTATGCCCCAAGGTTCCCCGCATACCATGCTTCTAGTCTTTCTGGATGTTCATTCATCAACTGCCGGTACACTGAGGATTCCCAAATATACAGCTATAACTCTGGTTTCATTCATTCATTCATTTATATTGAGATGAGGTTTGTTGATATATATATATATATGTTTCTGATTCAACATGATTTTTAAAACTGCTGTACTGTTGCTCACTGTAAACAGACTAATTTGAAATCCAACACCAAAGATTAACCACCTTTATTACAAAACCGAGGTGAGAGCTTTGAACCTCAGCCACCATTTTTTGATAGCTTTTTTTTTTTTTTTTTTTTAAAAAGAGGTAGGGGGAGGTGAGGGGACGGGAGGGAACTTAGAGGACAGGTCAATAGGTGCAGCAACAAATGATATCAACAAATGATAGATCTATGATATATAGATCTACATCATATATGTGTGTGTGTGTGTGTGTGTGTATATATATATATATATATATATATATATAGAGAGAGAGAGAGAGAGAGAGATGAGGTCTCATTATATTGCCCAGGCTGACCTCAAACACCTTCTGGACTCAAGCCATCCTCCCACCTGAGCCTCCAGAGTAGCTGGGACTACAGGTGCATACCACTGTGCCTGGCCAGCTCTGGCTTCTAGCTAATAACCTTATTTCTAAGCAGCTTCTCAGCATCTCTTCAAGGTATCCTCAAGCTACCTAAAACTTGGCATTTGTTGGGCTGAACCCTCTTCTCAGCCTCCTCCACCCTCTCTTTCTCCTAGCTAATTGTGCCACTATCCTTGGAGTCACCCAAACCACCTTAGAGATGTCTTCAGATCTCTCTCCTGCTTTGCTTATCCTTGTTCTACTCTGTCTGTACCTGTCCTCGTTTGGATTCCCCCAGGAGCAGAGTTCAAGATGGGGACTTAAGTTGCAAGTACTTTATTCAGGAATAAACCCCAGATGCACCAGGGGATTACAGAAATGAGACAGGGAAGGGAAGGAAACCAACGATAAGGGTATTACTGAGCAGGTTTCCAGGGTAGGCAACTGAGGCTCGATTCCTGTCGAGAATTTCAAGGACCTGGTTGAACACCCTCAGCGGGTGAGGAAGTTGGGTTATTTATCCTCTGGCTCCTATTCATCACTGGCTGATGGCTGCTTCAGGGCAGGGGGGTATTAATTTTTCAGCATTTCCAGCTTTCTTTTGTGCGATGAGAGGGACTATGGGTGGGGCATCCATATTTATTTATATGCTATAGTAATGTATTTATATTTACCCTGGTCCTGATTTCTCACTGAAATTTTACTGCTATATATGCTTTTTAAAAATCTTAAGTAGGGTTGGAGACTTACTATGTTGCCCCAGCTGGTCTCAAACTCCTGGGCTTAGGTGATCCTCTCCGTTTGGCCTTGCAAAGTGCTAGGATTACAGGCATGAGCCACTGTGCCCAGCTGTGCCATATATGCTTTCTGTAGACTTCTTCAAGGTGAAGTGAAGTAGAAAATGCTTACGATAATAATCTTCAACTTTTGGTGTCTACTCCTTTCTGCACACATAATGATGGAAATTCCCTCCTGTCCTATTATCAACTGCAAGAATCCTATAGTTCCCTTCTGCAAAAATGTTCAGAATTCCTATTCTCTTGCTGTGATTCTACAAATATTTCGTTTTCCTCTATTGATATTATTCATAAAAAGGCTTTTAGCTGTCACCTCTTCACTTTTCCTTTTTGGTGTTATTTTTTTTTAATTAATAGTAGGTCAGACATTCTTCATGTTTTAATACATGAAAATTAAATATTCCTCAATGGATCATCACCACTCGGTTTCAGGATGATGAGGAAAAATGTTTCTGTTCCATCACATTTGGGTTGCATAATGTGGAGGTGCAACCCCACTGTGACTCTCACTGTCATCCTATCTGAAAAACATCTCAAAATGGTATTATTGTCAACTCCAAGCTTAAAAGAGATGATGTATCCTGGTTTTATATACTTGAAAATGTAAACATTTTCCAATTATCTGGAGATGTTTTCTCTGATTCTTCATTACTAAATTCAACTGGAGAGAACACGTCTCATTCATGAGCCTCTGTCCTCCTGATAACATTTTAAATGTAATGTAAATGCAATGTAAGGGAACAACGTAGCTATGATGTGGTCTCCGCTGTCAGAGAACAGGCACCACAGAAGATCTCTCTTTTTGATTTACTGTTGTCCTTGTTTATAAAGACAACATGATAATCACTGTGGAAAATGTAAGTGGTACAGAAAACTATCATGAAGAGTTTCTTTTTAAAAATCATAAATCTTATTACATTGATAATCACTGAAAATCCTGGTGTACATGCCAAATATATACTCTACATCTACAGTCTTAAATGAATGATGTATGTCATACTCTATGTGTTGCACAGCCAACTACTTTTCACCCAAAACATCTTTCCATATCTTTTTAAAAGTTGCTGTTTCTGTTCTTGTAGCCACTAATACTAAAGTTACCATTTAATCATATTTTCTAAAGTATGTACACATCATCACAACTTAAAAGTAACCTGATAGCACGATCATATGATCCCCATGAAAGCAGGGCTCGTCTGTTTAAAATCTATGTATTTTTCTCATTTACTTGAAGCTCAGGGACTGTTCTCTCTACCCCCACCCCAGCCTGCAAGCCCAGGTTGATCTTCCTTCCTCACAAAAAAGATTCTTATACAAACAACCTGTCCAACCAAAATCTTTTCCAGATAAACATATGTTTCCTGCTGAGAACTAAAAGAATCCTGCCCTTTAGTTTGGCTTATTCCATTTCCCTTTTGATTTTTTTTTTTTCTCTCTTATCCACTGGTAGACTTCTAAAGTCGCTTTTAAGCTCTCAAGTTCTGGTTTCGTGATTTTGGAGAAATCTTAAAGGATATTAGCCATGAGGAGTATGCTGCCGAGTCATTTCCTTCTCCAAGTGCATGGCGGAGAGAAAGCTCTGCTGCCTTCCTCGTGTTTCTGATTCAACATGATTTTTAAAACTGCTGTACTGTTGCTCACTGTAAACAGACTAATTTGAAATCCAACACCAAAGATTAACCACCTTTATTACAAAACCGAGGTGAGAGCTTTGAACCTCAGCCACCATTTTTTGATAGCTTTTTTTTTTTTTTTTTTTTTTTTTTTTAAAGAGGTAGGGGGAGGTGAGGGGACGGGAGGGAACTTAGAGGACAGGTCAATAGGTGCAGCAAACCACCATGGTACATGTATACTTATGTAACAAATCTGTACACTCTGCACATGTATCCCCCCTGCCCCCGCTAAGGAGAAATAAAGGAAAAAAAAGAAAAAGGTAAAAGGGGTCATGGTGGCTCATGCCTATAATCTCAGGACTTTGAGAGGCTAAGGTGGGAGGATCGCTTGAGGCCAGGAGTACAAAACCAGTCTGGACAACGTAGTGAGACCTTGTCTCTGCAAATAATAAAAAAAATAGCCAGGTCTGATGGCACATGCCTGTGGTCTCAGCTACTTGGGAGACTGAAGTGGGAGAATCGCTTGAGCCCAGTCAATCAAGACGGCAGTAAGCTGTGATCATGCCACTGCTCTCCAGCCTAGGTGACAGAACAGGACCCTGTCTCAGAAAGAAAAAAAAAAGAAGAAAAAAGATTATTAAAATAATAATTAAAAAATTAAAATGCCAAGCATGGTAGCACACATCTGTAATCCCAGCACTTTGGGAGGTTGAGGTGGGAGAACTGCTTGAGGTCGGGAGTTTAAGACCAGCCTGGGCAACATAGCAAGACCACATCTTTAAAAACATCTTCGAAAAAATCAGCCAGACATGGTGGGATGCACCCGTAGTTCCGGCTACTAAGATGGCTGAGGCAGGAGGATCACTTGAGCCCAGGAATTCAAGGCTGCAGTGAGCCATGATCATGCCACTAGCCTGGGTGACAGAAGCAAAAAAAAAAAAAAAAGGCAAGAAGACAACTGGCTTTAATCAAATGTCATTTACCTTATATGGTTACTCCTCGTCAGAAGCTAACAATTTAGAAGCATATTATCCTAGCTACTAGGTTGGTTTTACTTGTTTTTTCACAGTTCTATTATGCTTATAGAGGAACAAAATAAAACTTAAAAGAGATGGAAAAATTAACTTTGTTTTTAAAACAGTATAAACAAAGGTTTGGTAGTGATGGGGATTGAAACCTCTAATGAAAGCAGATTTTTGGATTTGCAATAAACTCCCTCCTCTATAATCCAGTGTTGTTATCTCTTTGCTACCAGAAAGAGAACATTCCACTAGTCAAGGATAAATGGATTCTCTTTTCTTAAAATTCATTCAAAGGGTTTTTTCTCTATTACTGTAATAATCCAGTGTTATCCTTGGGTAAGTGTTTGTAATTTTCTAGGAAAAGTAAAAATGTATGTAAGAATATTTGAAATAGCTGGGTAAAAACCATGAACAATGCCTTCATCTTCTGGAAATTTTGGTACCAGTGCAATAAACCATATTATCATTAAGTCTGGATATTCCAGTTTCAATTCAGAGGCCTATCATAATCTAGTACACAGTCTAAACACACAACAGTTCAACAAACTGTGAGGGTTCCCACTGAAAAATAAGAAACAACAGACCTCTCAACCCTAGGTTGTCATTCAATTCACAAGCCACTTCTGTGGCAATCAGGTCTTTTGCCCCATTTTGGGCACCAAGTGGCAGACCATCTTTTGCTATAACTGTGGTCTCAATATAGGCTGAAAGGACACCTAACCACTTCCTTCCATCTCTATCATATGCTTCTTCAATTGACGGTTTTTCAACACCGACTAAGTTCAGGATACTGGTGGGATGTAGGGGTACAATGGTGAACAAGATACAGTAATGTCTTCAACTGACCATCTGTCTAATGCTGGAGCTAGACTGTGCATGGCTATCACTATGTGCAGTAAACGTTTCCATGGGAGTGTGGAAGGGCAGAACCTTAACCAGATATGGGAGAATCAGAGGATAGCTTCTCTGAGGAATGACAATAAAACTATAAGCTAGTGAAGGTTTCAGAACAAGGCAAAGGGATCTGAAGCAGGAAAAATGGGGAAGGGTGTTGCAAGAAGAGTAAACATTATGCACCAATGTCCAGAGTTAAGAGAAAATAAAGTTCAAGGAATTCTTGATATTCACCTTCTGACCTAGTCACCTTAACACCTAGTACCTGTGTCATCAACCTCCAATACGGTACTTACAGAATGTCTACTATTTATTAGGGCTAACACCACCAAGCAGTACAGGGAAGAGTACTCCAGGGTTCTCAGATCACTATGCTGGGCTGCAGAAAGAACTACTGGATCTTCCATTTATTTGTTTCTCATCTTCTTCACTAAAATTTTGTGTATATTTTATGATGTTTGTAACAGTACTATATAAATATAACATTTATAATGAAATATATTTGGAGTACATGCTCAACTATTGTTCACGGATGGGTGTGTGATCAAGAAGGTTTTGAAACTACTGATCTAGATGCACTGCATTCTAGTTGGAGAAATAAGCTATAAAGAGATAAGCATCAAGCACCCAAGCTAAGTGCCATCTACAGGGTAAGAAGCAGGAAAAGACCCCCAACAGCTGGGGTAGTCAGGAAAGGCTCCACGACAGAAGAGAGCTTATACTAAGGTAAGTAGAGAAGTTTGGAGAGGACCCTCTTCCTGGGAGGAATGACATAGCCCAGGGGAACTATGTTGGGGAACAACTAGAAAACCAACTTCTCTAATACAAAGGGTTCTCACAGGGTAATGTGACAGATGTTGAAGATCTTAGCTTGGGGACAAAAGGAATCAGGACAAGGGGGTATCTTCAGTATCAGGCTAAGAAATCATTATCAGCAGGGACTCTGGAAGTCATATATTCTTTCTGTGCCTGGTGGCCGGCTTTTCTGGAAATGGAAAAGGCTGAGTCAAAAATGAGTGAAGTTCCTTCTAGATCTTAAGAGTCCATGATTTCAGTGAAACTAGGGTTATTGCTGGGCACAGTGGCTCGTGCCTGTAATCCCAGCACTTTGAGAAGTCAAGGCAGGAGGACCGCTTGAAGCCAGAGGTTTAAGACCAGACTGGGCAAGAAAGCAAGACCCTGTGTCTATTAAAAAAATAAAATGAAGTAAGAAACTAGCTTTCCAGAATGAGGGCAAAAGATATTTCAGAAAACTGAGATTGTTCACTACCAAATACCTTCACTAAAGAAAGAATGTACTTGAAGAGAATGTACTTGAAGAAGGAGGGAAATGTTCCTAAAGGGAACTATACAAGAAAATGGTATGTTAAAAAGTTATAAACGTGTAGGTAAATATAAACAAAGAATGATGGAATAAGTAATAACATCTAGTTAATGGAGCTTCAAAAGAAACAAAAAGACATCGAAAATATCAAGGAATTGCACATAAGCCAGGAGTAAAGTGATTGGAGTTAAAAACATTCTAACATCCTTAGATTGCTCAGTAGGAGCGTAAAGTGGTAGGTAACTTCGTTACATAGACATGTTAAAATTCCAAGTGTAATCACTTAAAAAAAAAGATTCTATCTTCCAAACCAATAGAGGGTGGGAAAAAATGGAATTGGTAGAGACAGCAGTAGAGGGAGAATCTCAATAAACTTCTAAAAATAGGAAATCTAACCACCTGTTGTTTATAAGGCACAAACCTAAGACATGGGTAGAAAAAGTAGAAAGTAAATGAATGAAAGAAGATGCAAAGCAGGGCAAACACTAACCAAAAGACATGCAATGCAGCCACATTAATGTCAGATAAAATACACTGTAAGAGAAAGAATTGCTAGAAATAAAAAGAAGTGATTGTATAATAAAAGGTTTTACCAGGAAAATATAATAGTATATCAGTAGCAGAGCTTTAAAATAAACTAACAAACAGCATTTACTCATTACTGCAGAGCTATATTGTTGCAGAGCTGAGTGGTGTGGTAGGATTACATTCCCTTCTCTAAGCATGCATTCTGGAACACTCTTAAAAAAAAAAAAAAAAAATCCAAATGGCAACATTAGCAGCAGCGAATCCATATGGGTCTGGAACAACTCGATTCTTGCTTCCTTGCAGGAAAGAATTTGGCGAGAGAGGATAAGGTAGAATGAAACCAAGGCAAATTTTAGAGCAGAAGTTAAAGTTTATCAAAAAGTTTGAGAACAGGAATGAAAGGAAGCAAAGTACACATGGAAGAGGGCCAAGTGGGCAACTTGAGAGATCCAAGGACCCCGTCCAAAGCTTGACTTGGGATTTTTAGACAATGGCATGGTGCTGAGGTTTGCATCTCCTCTCTTGATTTTTCCTTGGGGTGGACTGTCCGCATGTGCAATGGCCTGCCAGCACTTGGGAGGGGCCGCATGTGCAGTGTGTTTACTGAAGTTGTGCACATGCTCATTTTAGGCATTTTTCCCTTACCAATTAAGTGTTCCTAGAGGAAGGTCATACACCAGTTAAACTCCACCATTTTGTCTCTTAGCATGCAAGTCTGAGTCCACTCATTCAACACCTGAGATCCTAATGAGGAAGCTGATGATTCACAGGGCGCGGTGGCTCATGCCTGTAATCCCAGCATTTTGGGAGGCTGAGGTGAGCGGATCACGAGGTCAGGAGATGAAGACCATCCTGGGCAACATGGCGAAACCCCATCTCTACTGAAAATATAAAAAATTAGCCGGGCGTGGTGGCACGCGCCTGTAGTCCCAGCTACTCGGGGGGCTAAGGCAGGAGAATTGCTTGAACCCGGGAGGCAGCCGTTGCAGTGAGCTGAGATCGGGACACCGCATTCCAGCCTGGGTGACAGAGCAAGACTCCATCTCAAAAAAAAAAAAAAAAAAAGGAAGCTGCTGCTTAAGAGCTTAAGGTGTTTTCTATCTATTGGGAGTCTGCTTTCCCTGGTGCAAGCTGTGACCAACTAGTGTGTTAGAGAGACAGTTTAACAACCACCTGACCATCACCTGATGGTCGCCTGACATTCCTGTAGGGGTAGGGGGGCCTCTCCTGCCCTGCTCATATCTGCCTAACTACTCTAACAGCAACGTCAGATACAGTCCCTATTCTTTTATTCCACTAGCTGTTCAAAATCATACCACAGCTGGCATCTGCTTTTCTATTCATGGAGATATGCTTTGTTTCTCTTGGGTAAATGCCTAAGATAAGAACTGCTGGGTCACAGGGTAGTGATCTGTTTAGTTCTGTAAGAAACTGCTAGACCATTTTTCAAAGCAGTTGTACCATTTTGAACTCCCACTAAAAATATGAAAAGTTCTAGTGCTCCACAGTCTCACCAACATTTAGTGTTGTTGGTCTTTTTCATTTTAGCCTTTCTAGTGGTATCTCACTGGGGTCTTAATTTGCATTTCCCTAAAGCCTAAAATTGCTGAGCATGTTTTTATGTGTGTATTGCCCATTCACATTTCTTTTGAGAAAATGTCTGTTCAAATCTTTTGCTCATTTTTTAAAAATTGGGTTGTTTGCCTTTTCATTGAATCATGACTTTCTTGTATAGCTATTTATTTAGGGGGACACAGTCACGGTTTTTCCTATTGAGAAAAGCAACATATGCCTCTACTCTTGATTCCATGGAACGTACCTAAGAACTCTTTGCCTAAGACTATGTATGTGTAGACTGAAGGTAAAGAAGGTTTCAGAAAGGTTAGGGATCATGTTTACTTTTTCTACATACATATTGGAAGACGGGGGGTGGGGGGAGGTAGAGAGAATGAAATCTACAAAATCCCATCTATATAGTATTATTCTGGCCAGCAGATAGACAAAAATCACACTTCTGCCAAGTTTTTATACCATCTCTAGCTGAGTAAGATAAACAAATTTTAATATTTTTAAATTTTAATAAGATAATTCAAATTACATTGTTTCTGCTTCCTCTCTATTTACAATTCCTAATACATATGGGCTTTTATTTTATTTTCCTGGCCTCTTTAGAATGAGTATGAGTCTTGTTACTTTCATTGTCAAGTTCTTTATTAATTGAAACAGATTTGATTTTAGTAACTACCACTGTAACTAGCCAACTACGACACAGTCCACAGGACACATATTCTAGGATTCCCTGAGGCCCTGAAAACAATGAGTGTGACTATTCTCCATTATTTCAAAGTAATGTACTCAGTTATTGTACAGACTGATTTTTAAAAGAAATTCCTCAAATCCTTCTTTGATCACAAAGACAAAAAACAGTGGACAAGCACATGTTCTCTAACTGTAAAGCATTTATAAATGTTTCTTCACCATCTGTCTTCGAGAAACAGAAGGTTCTATAGTTTTCTATTTAAGCTGTTACTCAAAACTTATAAATTGGTTCCATAACATGAACATAGCAATCCTGATGAAAACAGTATAAAAATCTGTGCCCTTTCTGGTCTTCCAGTCTACTTTTTCTTGGTTTCATATTTGTATTGAAGAAGAGGGTAGAAGCCAGTTTCACCTGATTTGCAAGGAATGAAACCTTTCCTGCTTCCTTCTGTTCTCCAGACCAACAAAAACTCATGTAAAATGCTAGTAGTCTCTAAAACAATTTAGAGGTAATTCCCTCTTGCTTTAATTTTGCTTCCTTTAAGAACTTATTTTTAACCTTTGGCCTTGACTATGGAACACAGGAAAATGGTGGAATGTCAACTATGGCATGCAGAATTCTTTAAACCATCTAAGCAAAAAAAGAAAAAACTATAGTTACACATATCTAGACCCACCTCTCCTCCAAAAAAAAGAAAAAAAAAAAAGGGTATTTTAAAGAGACAGAGTAAAAGCTAGCTAGAGGGGGAAAAAAAAATGTTTTTAACTTTTATAAGGCAATGATTGAATTTCAGAATCAAACCAGTGGGGAATACTTTCTGTGACTGATAGACACAGAAATTTTTCATTTTCCCAAAACAAGAGCTCCCACTAAAGCATTTTTGGTGTTTAAGGGCCAGGTTACAGCTTTACTCAGACACAGAAGTAAAGAGGATCAATTATCAAAAAACCTATTTTGATAAGGGCCTACAACAAACTGCCCCAGGCTCAAATAAGACAATAAGCAAGTTTAAGCTATTCTCAGCATCTGATAGAGACTGGTTATACGGTGAGGACTTAAAGAGGAAAGTCTCTTCACTTTGTAAACCAAAAATAAAATTTTAAGCTCCCCCTACTGACTGAATGGACCCCTTCTCAACCAACGGGATTAAAAAATCCTGAAAAACTAGTTAAGGCCATGACGCAAAGAGGGAGTCAGACATGCCTCATTATATCCTCTTCCTTCTGGAGTTTAGACTCAACTGACCAGCATTAACATGAAAATAGAGATCCTAAAACCGACAGAACAGACCCTTATTGTTACGAAGGCTAGAGTGCAGAGCACCTATAATCCCAGCACTTTGGGAAGCTGAGGCAGGTAGATTGCTTGATCCCAGGAGTTTGAGACCAGCCTGGCCAACATGGTGAAACTCTGTCTCTACATAAATACCTACTCAACCTGACTCTGGTATAGCATCATGTGAGATACATATATATATATATATTTGTGGAGATGAGGTTTCACCATGTTGCCCAGGTTGGTCTCAAATTCCTGGTTTTAAGTGATCCACCTGCCTCAGTCTCCCAAAGTGCTAGGATTATAGGTGTGAGTCACCACACCTGGCTAGCATCACATGATAGATAAAGGTAAGAGCTGGGTGAAGTGGCTCATGCCTGTAACTGCAGCACTCCAGGAGGCTGAGGCAGGTGAATCACTTGAGTCCAGGAGTTTGAGACCAGTCTGGGTAACATGATGAAACCCTGTCTCTACAAAAATACAAAAATTAGCTGGGCATGGTGGTGCACGCCTGTAGTCCCAGCTACTCGGGCAGCTGAGGCAGAAGGATCACTTAAGCCCAGGAGATTGAAGCTGCAATGAGCCATCATCATGCCACGGCACTCCAGCCTGGAAGACAGAGTGAGACCCTGTCTCAAAAACAAACAAAACATCCAAAGAAAAAAATCAAAAATTTTATCCCAAAATATGTTTCTCTGCCATATTTTGAAATCACCCTGCAAAGACATCTTTTGTGGAGGAAAATTTGCATCTATAAAGAATCTCTTTAACATAACTAGATCTTTCCTCTTCCAGGTCCTCCCAATCCTAAAGAGATTAACTGTTGAGTCTAGCACCTTTCCTAGGTCTATATAGGAAACATTTGCCATCTATTGTCTCTAAGGGCTGACACCTATGAGACTTCATCTACGTAATAAGAATCTCAGTCTTCACAACCTCTTAGCTTAACCCAGACACTCCTTTCTATTGATTCTAAGTCTTTGGGTAATAACTAATTTACCTCTTTCAACCAATTACCAATAAGAAAATCTTTGAATCCACCTGTAACCTGTAAGCACCCTCCCCCATACAACTCCCTGCCCCTTGCTTCAAGTTGTCCTGCCTTTCCAGACCAAACCAATGTATACCTCACATGTACTGATTGATGTCTTATGTTCCTCTGAAATGTATAAAATCAAGCTGTAACCCAAACACCCTAGGCACATGTCCTCAGGATCTCTTGAGACTGTGCCTTGGGCTGTGGTCACTCATATTTGGCTCAGAATAAACCTCTTTAAATATTTAAGAGTTTGACTTTTTGTCGACAACTGCTTTCAAAGAGTGCACGTATTTCCCCATTACAAACAGTTTCTAATCCACTTTGGTAAACTGAATTCCTGAAGCAGTAAATTACAAGAGATGAAAAAGTTGAATTCTCTCAGACAAAACTTTCCACATTTTCTTGTAGTTGTATGAGAAAATTCCTCTGTGAACACAAGGCAAGGCACTTTATACTATAATTGTAGGTGAAAATTTTTTGAACATAAACCATTTTAAAATAAGCCATAGCCTTCTAACGTAAAGCTGTATAAATTACAGAAAACTTTCTCCTTCCAGTATTTGTGGCAAACTCTAAACAAAACAGAAATCTTCACATAAGACTGCTTGGACTTTCCTGGGGCAAAATTACCATCCAAAACTAAAGAGAAATTACCCTAGATCAAAGCATTATTAAGAAGTAATACTTGTGATGAAAACATTCCTACCAAATTTTGTCCATACTTGTGAAAGAGCTAAGAGTCTTGCTTCAGCAATGACAAGCTCAGTGTGAACTGAAAACTTTATTCTGGATCATGTTTCTGGTGTCTGTGTTTGGGATTAATAACTAAGAAAATAATTCTGACATTTAAAAAATTTTTTTCATTGAAGGTGATGGCAAACACATTGCACAACAGGGAATGTGACAGCTTGGCAGTGTGTGTAGGCCATGGGTAGAAGGAACAAGCAGGGACATGTAAATATTCCTCTACATGAAAAAGCCAAATGAAAGTGTTCCAGGTTGCACCTTGGACTGCTTCCCACTGACCTAGAAGTCAAATGTGGCTGGGGATCTCCAGAAAGAAGAGAACATGGTTATTGTATTAGTCTGTTCTCACACTGCTATAAAGACATACCTGAGACTGGATAATTTATAAAGAAAAGAGGATTAATTGTCTCACAGTTCCGCATGGCTGGGAAGGCCTCAAGAAACTTACAATCATGACAGAAGGGGAAGCAGGCATGTCTTACATGGCAGCAGGCAAGAGAGAGTGTGTGTGGAAGTGAAGGGGGAAGAGCCCCTTATAAAACCAACAGATCTCATGAGAACTCAATATACAAGAAGAGCATGGGGGAAACCACCCACCATGATCTAATCACCTCCCACCAGGTCTCTAGTCAACACTTGGGGATTAGAATGCAAAATGAGGTTTAGGTGGGGACACAAAGCCTAATCACATCATTCCACCCAAATCTCATATCTTTTCACATTTCAAAACCAATCATGCCTTCCCAGTAGTCTGCCAAAGTCTTAACTCATTTCAGCATTAACTCAAAAGTCCACAGTTCAAAGTCTCATCTGAGACAAGGCAAGTCCCTTCTGCCTATAAGCCTGTAAAATCAAAATCAAGTTAGTTGCTTCCAAGATACAATGGTGGTACAGGCATTAGATAAGAACACCCATTCCAAATGGGAGAAATTGGCCAAAACAAAGGGGCTACAGGTTGACGCAAGTCAAAAATCCAGTGGGGCACAGTCATTAAATCTTAAAGCTCCAAAATGATCTCCTTTGACTCCATGTCTCATATCCAGGTCATGTAAATACAAGGGGTGTGCTCCTACAGCCTTGGGCAGCTCCACCACTGTGGCTCTGCGGGTTATATCCCCCTCCTGGCTGCTTTCACAGGCTGGTGTTGAGTGCTTCTGGCTTCATCAGGTGCCCAGTGAAAGCTCTCAGTGGATTTATTACCTACTGGGGTCTGGAGGATGGTGGCCCTCTTCTTACAGCTCCACTAGGCAGTGCCCCAGTGGGGTCTCTGTGTGGGGGCTCCAATCCCACACTTTCCCTTTGCACTGCCCTAATAGAGGTTCTCTATGAAGGTTTCGCCCCTGCACAGACTTCTGCCTGGACATCCAAGTGTTTCCATACATCGTCTGAAATGTTGGCTGTTTCCCAAACCTCAATTCTTGACTTTTGTATACCCGCAGGCCCAACACCACGTGGAAGCTGCCAAGGATTGGGACTTGCACCCTCTGAAACAAACAGCCTGAGCTGACTTCTTAAAAATTTGCCCCTTTTAGCCATGACTGGAGTGGCTGGGAAGCAGGGCACTAAGTCCTAGGCTGCACAGAACAGCAGGCCCCTGGGCACAGCCCATGAAACCATTTTTTCCCTTCTAGGCCTCTGGGCCTATACTGGGAGGGGCTGCTGCAAAGGTCCTTCACATGCCCTAGGAACATTTTCCCCATTGTCTTGGTAATTAACGTTTGGCTCCTTGTTACTTACGCAAATTTCTGCAGCCAGCTTTAATTTCTCCCCAGAAAATGGGTTTTTCTTTTCTACTGCATTGTCAGGCTGCAAATTTTCCAGACTTCTATGTTCTGCTTCCCTTTTAAATAAGTTCCAATTTCAGATCATCTCTCTCAAGTTCAAAGTTCCACAGATCTCTAGGGTGTGGGAAAATTCTGTCAGTCTCTTTGCTAAAGCATAGCAAGAGTCACCTTTACTCCAGTTCCCAAGAAGTTCCTCATCTCCATCTGAAACTACTTCTCCCTGGACTCCATTGTCCATATCACTATGAGCATTTTCGTCAAAGCCATTCAACAAGTCTCTAGGAAGTTCCAAACTTTCCCACATCTTTCTACCTTCTTCTGAGCTCTCCAAACTGTTCCAACCTCTGCCTGTTATCCAGCTCCAAAGTTGCTTCCATATTTTGGGGTATCTTTACAGCAGTACCCCACTCTACCAGTACCAATTTACTGTATTAGTCCATTCTCACATTGCTATAAAGACATACTGAAACTGGGTAATCTATAAAGAAAACAGGTTTAACTGACTCACAGTTCCACATGGCTAGGGAGGCCTCAGGAAACTTACAATCATGGCATAAGGGGAAGCAGATATGTCTTACATGACAGCAGGTGAGAGAGAGTATATGGGAGAAGTGAAAGGGGAAGAGCCCCTTATAAATCCATCAGATCTCGTGAGAACTCCCTCACTATCACAAGAACGGCAAAGAGGAAACCACTCCCATGATCCAATCACCTCCCACCAGGTCTCTCCCTCAACACTTGGGGATTATGATTCAAGATGAGATTCGGGTGGGGACACAAAACTTAGCCATATCAGTTATTATATTAAAAATTAATGACCTTCATTAGTAAGGTGAATGGATCTGGGGTCGAGGACAACAGACTTTTACATTGCTGAATGTGCCACACATCCCCAACAGTATTATAGCCCCACCTATCATTTAAGGCCCTCCCATTCCCGAACCAGCACTCCCTTCTAGGTATCAACCACCACTCCCCTACACAAACAAACCTATGTTCCTGTCAAACTGATGCCCTCACCATTCATGGCCCATCTGCTGCCAGGATTCTACTCATGTCACTCCTCCCGCTTGGAATGGCTTCTCACTTTTCTAAAGCCAAATCTCACAAAAGTGCTTCCTCACCTAAAGGTATCTGCAGACCCCTCCAGCTAATGGTGTGCTCTTTCTTACTCAGTCACTGCATCATTCTATTGCCCTTCTGTGCATAGTACTTCAGGTAACCGTCACAATCTGACACATTCAACTCTCTGTGTATTTCTGCCTTTTACCCTCAAGTAGACCAAAAATTTCTTGGAGATCAGAGCTAGATTTTACAGTGTTGCATCTTCCAGGGTCTATCATAATGAGTGTCCAATACCCATCCTATTAGTGTATCCTTGCAGATTACACTGATGTGCCACTGAAAATTACAAAATGCAAGTTAAAGATCTCTTGTCCCCATTTCTTAGTCTGTAGGATACTGTGGTTCAGTGGGACTGCCTGCTTTTCAAAGGCCATCTCAGCGTAGCAACCATGGTGTAGGAGTAATGCTGTGAAAGGGCCTGGCCTCAGAATCACCTATGAATTTTAACTTAGGCTCCAACACATCTTCATATATAAATTTGGGCAACTTCATTCATTCATTCAATCAAACATTTGTAGCGTAGCAAATTTATACCAGACATTCTTAAGAAATACAAATATTTGAATGACAGGATCAAAGGAAACACACAAAATAAAATAAAATAAAATAAATACAGACATAAGCATGAATGAGATCAAGTATGTGGGTGTGTGTGCATGTGGGTGTGTGTGCATGCACACACGTAATATATAAACCAGGCCCTCAATAAGATTAGCCTACTGCAATGTTTCTGCTTGGTTTTTTTTTTTTTTTTTCTTTTAAATGGGGATGCCTAGACCCTATTCCAAAGTAAGTAAGAATATCTGGGGTGGGAACCAAGAATCTACACTTTTAAATCCTGAGAACCAGTGGTCTAGGAGGAAGGACACACAACTAGATAGTTAAAATACAAAAGCAATTGTATTTTAACTTTTTAAAATACAAATTGTTGCTTTATCTCCAGTATGCATGTCCAGGGTGCTATGGGACAGAGGGACCCCTGATGGTGCCTGGGGAATCTGGTGCACATATAGAGACGGTGATGCCTGAATTGGACCTAAAGCTTAAGCAGCAGAGTACTAGAGGAAGAATGAGGGGAACAGGGTATATACTAGAAAGTACTAGAGGGAGAATGAGGCGAACAGGATATATTCTAGAAAGGTGCTTTGTAGTAATCTGCACCCTGCTATGCTCCTACTTAAAAAGCATTTAATTGGCCAGGTGCTATGGCTCACACCTATAATCCTAGCACTTTGGAAGGCCATGGCAGGAGGGGAGGGTCGCTTGAGGCCAGGAGTTCGAGGCCAGCCTGGGCAACATAGAAAGACCCTGTCTCTACAAACAACAAAACATTTAGCCAGGCATGGTAGTACACGCCTATAGCCCCAGCTACTTGTGAGGCTAAGGTGGGAGGATCACTTGAGCCCAGGAGTTCGAGGTTGCAGTGATCCATAATTGTGCCACCGCACTCCAGCCTGGGTGACAGAGTGAGACCCTGTCTCAAAAAAACAAAAACCAAAAACCAAAAACAAAAACAAAAACGTTGAATGGCTCCCTTCAGGCCTTAGGGCAAAGTCCTTAAAACTATATACCTGCATCTGGCACTACCCACTACTAAGACCTTATCACTCATCCATCCCTGTCTAGCCTGGGATGCATACCTGCCCTAATCTCTTTCTTCCTCTCCTCTCCTAACTCTCCCATCCACCTCACACTAAAATGACTTACTTTGGAGGTGCCTTATCGGAGAAGCCTCCCTAATCCCTTCAAGTCAAGGCCTGGTGCCCTCCTTACAGCTCCTCTAGCACCAAGACCAAAGCTCTTATCATACAGCACCACCTTTGCCTGCTTAGACCGAGGACCAGGGGGTTAGGGGACGTCACCAGTGCCTAGCATGTAAGTAGCAGTGAATGAATGAATGGGTGGATTGGTGTTTTCATAAATTAGTAAGAAGTAGAAAAGAGCTTGCCACATTCAGGTACCTACAAGTAGTACACTACTGCTAGGACTACAATGAATATGAAGGACTGGTAGGAGATGAGATTTAAAAAACAGCCCAGGAAGGGAAGGAGGAGTATAGGCCTTCACAGATCATAGGAAGGCACTGAAAAGTTTTCCTGCGGCACTGCAATGTTATCAGATTCCATAAATTCTCTCAAGATAAGGCCAAGAGAGAGCTTAAGTCACAAGGCTGACTTGTGATAATTATGCAAGAGTATGCACATAAGAACAATTTGTACATTATAAAAGTTATGTATACACGTAGGAATATTTTCTGCAACTCCTAGCTATTAAGTCCATTCAATCTTACAGTGTTTAGTTTTCACATCCCTATCAATATTGCCTGAAACTGGTTGTATATATTGATGACAAAAGGTGACAAAACTGCAGAGAGCTCAGGAAATACAGTTACTTATAGGGGAACTATGGGGGACAAAAAGCATCCTGGGAACTCCACTCCTCTTTCAAAACAAACCAATTATACACCTGGGGTCACTGATAAAAGCACTACTAGATAATGGCTACTATAAACTAACATTAGCAATGGCAACCTGTGTTGAGGCTGTTTTCAGTTCAATGGTCTGTGTATTTATCTGATAGCAATAATTCACACCAGAGATTTACATAAATCAAAATAATATCAAATATTTAGCAAGGTTTTGTTTTATTCTTATAGCCTATTTAGAGCCAGAGTGGGTAGGGAGCTTCAGGTCCCTTACCCAAGTTCCTAAGCAAGTCACCCACTCCTCCAGCCCAAGGCGGTGGCACTGGGGGAGAGCGGGGTGATAGAGGGATATTGCAACTGACGCTTAGCCTCTTCTGGGAACTCTAAGCAAACTTCTGCAGGACTCCTGAAACATTTCTGGAAGTGAGTTTCTTAGAAGGGCTGGAGATCTGCAGATAGATCAAATGAGTTGTGCTTACTCAATTTGTTCCCAAGGCTAACTGTAGTGGTCATGTGATCTTTTGGGAAAATAAAACATTGCTGTATGTGGCCAGAGATCTTCACAAGCAGCCAAACAAACAAAACACAGAGAGAGTCCTTTAGCTAGGCACAGGCTGCCTGCTGATTCACACTGCACTTGAGCTGTGGAATGAGGTTAGGATGAGTCTGCTGGGGAGACAGACTGAAGCTAAGACCCTCTGGCAGCAAATTCCCTCCCTGAGCCTGCGCGTCTCCCCGCAGGTGAGGGTGACTCACATAGTGGTATTGTTCTTGTGTATACTGATGCCCGCATAAATGAGGTACAGTTTCTGGCTGTGGGACAGGCTCCAACAACACTTTCATCATCCTAAGTGAGGGAGGAAAAAGTAGGAGTAGCATGTGCCAAGCTCCCAGCATCCCCCACACAACCAATGCTCAGAGTGGCCAGGCATAGAGTGGCTCTGGGCTTCTGAAAAGAGAAGAGCAGACACACACGTGTACACATACACACACACATGTACAGAGGCACATGTGACCCGCTTAGTACAAAGGGCAGAAGGATAAAAATCTCCCTTGGAACAACCATGGTCCAAGGTCCAACCAGCCAGTCTCGTTGAAAGAGGCTGCAGGTGCTGGCCCACTCACCATGGAATGCCCCTGAGCAGGGTCAGTGCCACTGAGTCCCACAGAAGCTGAGTATTTTGTACAGTGAGGGTGATTCTATCACTAGGCTGTGAGTCACAGGCCTTCAGCCGGCATCTCTGGCAAAACAGGGCAAATTGTGGTAGCCAAACCTCAACACATAAGGAGCAAGGCAGACACCACACTTTGACTCTTCCCTTATGCTACACATCCAAGTATACAATGTATACATAATACATAGAAATGTTTAGTGTACATGTGGGTTCAAAGTACTTGTCGATTTGTCTAATTTCAGCTCTTTTGGTTTGTTTATAACAAGTTCTCTATGTCCCAGGTTTTTAAAATGACAACTTACCCTCCAAGATAGTGCATCTATATAGCCCAGAACGCCCCACCAGGTCTCAAACACTGCCAGTCAGAGACCCTGGGCAGAGTTCTGAAGGAGGAGCTTAATTAAACGTCTGTTTTCTATATTGTATTGCACTGATTCTCAATTGGAGGTGATCTTGCTCCCCAGTGGACATTTTGCAATGTCTGGAGACATTTTTGTTGTCACGAATGTGGGGTGCTGCTTATGTCATCTAGAGGGTAGAAGCCAGGGATGCTGCTAAACATCTTACAACACACACAGCAGCTTCTACAACAAGAATTATCTGGCCCAAAATAGCAAGCATGCCGGGGTTGAGAAATCCTTCAGTATTTGGATTCTGTAGGAGATTTCATTTGGGAAAGAAAGAATTTTGTTGCTTAAAAATAAATGAAAACTTCTGCTCTAGGACACCTGCCTGGACCCAAACTATTCAACAAAGTGATACTCTTTTGTGTTGTGCTTCAAAGTCCTAAAATAGCACAGATTTTCACATCAGACATTTGCTTTTAAATTCCTATAATAGGTCTTTGGGAGAACAACTAGCTGCCCTAAAGCGCTAAGACTCTGTCTTTATTTCTATGAAACATGGGGAGGGAATCAAGGGCCCTGTCACCACCTAGTAGGACATAACGGCAGGCAAGCCTCCTACTGAGCTAGTGTAGGATCTAAATAACTTCAACCCGAGAAGGAAATCAGATGGAAGCAGAGTGTTTCTCTTGATAGGAAGCCACGGGTGTTGGCTTCAGAGAGATCAACTCGCCATCAGTCGGCAAAGAGCCAGAAGTTAAATATATTGCTTCTTTTAGGAAGGAAAGTGAACAATGGCCTCTTCATTTGAAACCACAATGGGAATTTAGGAAGGGGCAGAGTATAATTCCCAGGATGGAAAATGGCCCAGGCTTCAGAATTAACATCCTTGCTCTCATGGGACAGACTCTAAGAGGCTTTTCAGTCATTGCTGATGAACTATCTATTTACTAATTCCAATGCAAAACCCAGAGTCCAACCGGCACTTGTCGATGCTGAAGGGTCAGGGAAATAAAAATGGTGGCCGATCTATCACAAAGGCCTCCTGCTACTCTGAGGTTCTCTGAGACATTTCTCAGCAACAGAAACCAGCACCCACCCCATGCTTAGGCTAACCTTTCCAGGCATAAAGACAGATCCACATGATACATCTCTCTAAGTCCGCTTCATCTTCCATCCCAACCTTCATCCAGAGGTTGTCAGGCCTTCTTCCTGGAGACTCCAAAGATCCTCTGTGCATTAATCATTACACATCATGTAAAATTTATTTTGATGATCGCCTTCCTCTCCAGACTGTGAGTTTATTGAAAATAGGAATTCTGTCGCATTCACCTCCTTATCACCAGGACACAAGCTAGAGCCTGGCCCATGAGGGACTTAATACTGAATGAATGAGCTCGACCTGTCAGATGCAAAACATGCTTCAGAGTATAATATAATATAGTTTTGATAAAACTCTACATGACAAGTACACTTACATTGTACGTGCAGTTTGCAGTGCGTGAATGTAAGTGCAGAACTCACTATAGTAAACACAGCCACAGAACAGGATAGACCTGTGCAGATGTTAGATCTTTCTCCAGGAACTATTCCATATGTAAAACAATTGCAGGGTGGAGAAATTCAATAAACAGCTGGCCTTTGAGATGGCAAAAGACACACTCTCCCTTTTCAAGTTTAATCAGTGGGTCAGATGACCTGGCCTCTACCCTTTCAGCAGAGAAATAACCCGTGTGTGGCTTCCTCATCAGTTTAATCAGTGGGTCAGATGACCTGGCCTCTACCCTTTCAGCAGAGAAATAACCCGTGTGTGGCTTCCTCATCAGTCCTTGAAAACATCCACAAAAAACCCTCATACACAAATGTACTGCAACCACAAACATGCTTTCAACCTAGATGTTTTCATTTATACTGTTAAGTCTTATCAGATAGAAATTCAATCACACTACAGGCTCTTCTTTCTTTCTTTCTTTCTTTTTTTTTTTTAAAGGAAAACAGTCTACTAGGACCATTCCCAAGCTGTGGGTCTAGGACTTCAAAGACAGAGGGAGGACTCCCTAATAAGGCACCATAACATCTACAATGCACCAAGCACTGTCTCTGAATGAAAAATAAGTCTAACATATGCACAAGAACTGATATGCTTTCATAAATTAAAAATAAGCCCAATTAAAGGCTTCACTAATTTACCAAATTTTTGTCATTAAGTATATGATTAGTCAAGAGACACAAAGTACAATACTTATATGAGGCTCTGGGAAATTTAGCAGTGGCATTCGTAATCAAAAGGGTTAGAAACCACTAAGCCAGACCATTTAAAGAGCAGCCTCTGCTGTGCTGCACTGACAGCCCTAGAAACCAGGCGCTTTCAGTTAGACCAATAATGAAAGCTCAAAAAAGACTGCCAAAAAGAGGGAAAGTAAAGACAGTTCTATGCAGTAAAGCAATTGGGTCCAGACAACAGGAAGGAAGCCCTTTCAAAGATGTCTATCCTTAAGGAGCAGTCTCGCCTCTGGAAATAATGATTAATAAAGGGACTTTAAAACCCCATTCTATACTGGACCCCAACCCTTCCTCTTCAAGTATGAAGGATACTGAAAAAGGGATGAAGAGAGGAAGACAGAATGTCACGGCCCCTATGTACAGCCCTTACAAATATCAATCTAGGTCCCCTTTAATTTTTTAAGTGTTAAAACAACGTTGGGTGGCAATTTTCCTGTTGTCCCAGAATTTCACCTGAGGACAAAGACACAAAGTACCCCACAATCTAAGTTCCGAGAGCATCCTCCCATCAGGGCTCCCTGGAGACAGGACTGCTAAGCCCTTCCACCACTTCCTCAAAGTCAGAATGAGTCTGAGAAAGGAAGGGGGTGTTGGCCTTAGAGGGCAAACAGTGTTTCAGGTGAGAGACTATTCCCTCCCCAACAGAAAGCCAAGGGCAGGAGGCTCCAAGGGGTTTTGCCACAATGTGAGTTGACTTACTATCACTCTTGGGGGAGGGGGAAAGGGAGAGGAGAGAGAAGCAGGGGTGGGGAGAGGAAAAAGAGAGGAGGGAGAGCTGGGAAGAAGTTAGGAGGTGTTGTATCTCACGACAAGGCCTCATCATCTTCTTCACGCCCAGCAGCTGAGCCAAGCTGGGAGCTATATGCCAAGGAGATCTCAACTGAGTTTGAGACTAAAGTTTTCAACATAAACAAGATCCAATCTTAAATACTACAAGAGATTGTTTTAAAACTGAAGGTGAATAACCCAAGCACCCACTGATGGAAGAATAAACAAACAACATGTGATCTATTCTAACAATGGGATATTATTCAGCCTTTAAAAGGGAGGAAATTGACTGGGCATGGTGGCTCACACCTGTAATCCATGCACTTTGGGAGGCAGAGGCCAGTGGATCACTTGAGCCCAGGAGTTCAAGACTAGCCTGAGGAAACAGCGAAATCCTGTCTCTACAAAAAATACAAAAATTAGTTGGGCTTGGTGGTGCACGCCTGTAGTCCCAGCTACTCAGGAAGCTGGGTGGGAGGGTGGCTTGAGCCCGGGGCGGGGGTGGCGCAGAGGTTGCAGTGAGCCAAGATCATGCCACTGCACCAGCCAGGGTGACAGCGACACACCGTCTCAAAAAAAGAAAAAAGCAGCAAGGGTGGGGAATTTTGACACATGCTACAACACGGGTGAACCTTGAAGACATTATGCAAAGCAAAACAAGCCAATCACAAAAGGATAAAGACTGTATGATTCCACTTATAGGAGGTACTTAGAGTAGTGAAACCTATAGGACAGAAAGCAGAATGGTGGTTGCCAAGGGCTGGAGGGAGAGGGAATGGAGAATTAGTATTCATTGAGTATAGAGTTTCAGTTTTGCAATATGAAAAGAATTCTGGAGGTGGATGGTGGTGATGGTTTTACAACAATGTGAGTGTACCTAATACCACTGGACTATACACTTACAAATGGTTAAGACAGTAGATTTTTATGTTATGTGCATTTTATCACAATTTTTTAACAAACTGAAGGTGACAGGAAAGTTACGGAACCAGCCGAATATGGCATTAAGCGATCCACTACCCAAAGGGAAACAAAGATTCCACATAGTGTAGCCTAAAGTAAATGCTGTCAAAAAGTACTGTAAACAGCCCCAAATGACAGTCCTCATTAAACTGATGGCATATCTTCATCCTTCAATGGCTAACCCTCTTCCTCAGCTCTCCTAAGGAAATGGAAGTGTGGGTGAAACCTCTTCCACAAATACCACCCCTGAAGTGATCACTTAATGTCAAAGTTGCTGTGGGAGATGGGGGGCAGGGGGGCCCTCTGCAACTCTTGTTAAAATGGGAAATGACAGGAACTTCTTCTTTTTGCCTTTTCTTTGCCTCACTTTATACCCTCACATATCACCATGTTGGGGAGGGAGAGGTGCAGAGGTACACAATAGAACACACACTTCAAATTGCTTTTAAGTCAGCAGGAAAGACAAAATGTGTAGGTGGGGAAAATGTGTGCATTCATGCTTCAATGTTCAGAAGCAGGCAATGACAGAAATGGAGTGAAGAGAGTGCTGATATGGGAGGAAAATGACGACTGGGGTCTGAACCACAGGAGTTTGAAAGACAGCACAGAACCAGAGCTCACAGGAAAAATGGGGCCTGAAGGTAACCACTGAGAGTGTCCCTGCAGATGAAAGGCCCTATGAGGATGGGTGCCCACTTCTAAGATACTGAAGAACATAAACCCAGGAAGGAAACAGAGGAAGGACAAAGAGATAGAAACAGAATCAGGATAGTATGGTACTTGGCAGAGGGGGAATGACTTTATTCATTATATTCAACATTTCATATTCAAGAATGTGAGGACAGAAGATGTATGTTTGCCATCCAAAAGATTAAACAGGCCAGGTGCAGTGGCTCAGGCCTGTAATCCCAGCACTTTGGGAGGCCAAGGCAGGCGGATCACAAGGTCAGGAGTTCGAGATCAGCCCAGCCAGCATGGTGAAACCCCGTCTCTACTAAATATACAAAAAAATTAGCCAGTCCAGCCTGGGCAACAGAGTGAGACTCCATCTCAAAAAAAAAAAAAAAAAAAAAAGGAAAAGAAAGATTAAATGAAGCCCAGGCCGGGTGCAGTGGCTCATGCCTGTAATCCTAGCACTTTGGGAGGCTGAAGCAGGCAGATCACCTGGGGTCAGGAGTTTAAGACCAGCCTGACCAATCTGGTGAAACCTCAACTCTATCAAAAATACAAAAATTAGCTGGCCATGAGGGCAGGCACCTGTAATCACAGCTACTAGGGAGGCTGAGACAAAAGAGTCGCTTGAACCTGGGAGGCGGAGGCTGCAATGAGCCAAGGTTGTACCACTGCACTCCAGCCTGGGTGACAGAGTGAGACTCCATTTCAGAAAAAAAAAAAAAAAAAAAAAGAAAGATTAAATGAAGCCCATTGGGAGTGCCCAGCACATGACTGGACACAGGAAGCTGGAACTCAGGAGAGAGATCTGGGCTGCAGATATAGATAGAGGGGTTGAGAGCAACAGGCAGAGTGAAATCCCAGACTGAAACAGATGACCAGAGATGTGAATGGGGACAGCAGCGGGCTGAAGATGGATCCCTCAAGAATATAAACTGCAGAGGGTGGTAGAGAAGCCCAAAGATATGAGAAAGGAAGAGTCAGGGAAGAATAGGATGATACACAGCCTTCAGAGTTGCAGAAGTCAAAAAGTGTGGGCTCTGAGGTGGAAGAGTGATGAGCAATGTCAAACACAGCAGAGATGTCCAATAAGATGGGGCCTGGAAACTGCTGACTGGATTTGGCAATATAGATGCCCTCAGTGACCCTATCAAGTGCTACTTGAGCAGAATAGTGGTGAGGGAAGCCAGAGAGCTTAAGTAGCAGCTGGAGGAGAAAATAGAAGGCCATGAAGTAAAGAATTAGTATGTAATTCTGTACTCTCAACACATCTGGATGGAAAAGAGGAGACAAATTAGAAAGTAGCCAAGGAGATTTTTAGGAGGAGGAGGCACAGCCATGTTTATAGATCAGAGAAAGAAAACGAGAGAGAAGGAAATGGAGAAGTTAAAGAAAGGGAAGCAAAGTTCGTGAGGAAGCACAGGTCTTCAGCAAAAGCAAGGACAACTATCCTCTGGAACAGAGGCTAAGGACTGAGGATGGGTGGGAATGCAGAGAAAGTCAGCGTAGTTGACGGAAGTCACACCTGATGCAATTTTCCTGATTAAGCAGGATCTAAGCCACCTGCTTAGAATATAGGCACATGGTACATGGGTGGCTTAAAAGGAATGATGAAGGTTGAGTCATCACTGAAGGGAATGGGAGAAGGAGCTGGGGGTGCTAGGGACCACCACTCAGAATAGAGGCCTAGGGTTTGTAGTCGTTTGAGGTGCCCAAAGGGAGAACATGAAACAGAACCAAATTCAGCAGCATGGTCACACGAAAGATTGCACAGAAAGGAGAGGTACATTTTGTAATTAGGAAGTGTCTGGGCAAGAGAGAAGCAGGGTCTGATTATAAAGTTGGTGGTGAGATGCAGATACAAAATGTTTGTCAAGATAGTTGGCTGTAAAGGGGAGAAAGAAATAGGATGGTAGCTAAGGATACTACAATCAGGTGAAGAATTTTTTTTTTTTTTCTGTCTTAAAATCACCACAGGAGAAGCAGCCAAAGGAGAGCAAGGGACTAAACAAAATGTGGTCAGACCAGGTAAATGAACATGCAAGAATGTGTTAAGAGGCCAGAGAGGATGGATCCACCCAGGAAAACGTGTAGCTTCTGTAGGAAGAGAGGTTCCCTGGCAGCCAGCAGAAAGGAAGGAAAGAGATGGCCACCCTGAGGGACTGCGGGCACATAAAGATGGCAGATCTTGCAGGATTTTCTCAGCGGAGTAAGAGAAAGAGAATGTGAGTGGGAAAAAAAGTGAGAAGGGGCATTCAGGTGTAAAAGTTTTGCTGAGAAACCAACACAAGAAGATTGCTTCCATTTTTGGTAAGTATCTGCTTAATACCAAGAATTTATATGCCATGGGTCCAGACAGCACCATCCAATCATCTGTGAGATGACTGCTCAGGTCAGGCATTGGCACAGCAGGCATGAAGGAAGATTAAAGGGTCAAGTGACCCCTGGGCATCACTGAGTTGGCACTGCAGGGATGACCCCACAGTCTGGGCTAGAGAGAGCACTGAGTAGATAAGTAGGAGCTTATGGTTCAGATAAATTAGCAGGGGCCAGGTTCACGTCATATGGGTTTTGTTGAAGTAACATAAGGATGGAGTCATAGAAAAGCAATCTATGTTTGAAATCCAATTTGGGTCTTTTTGTTTATTTTCTCTATTTTCATTTTTCTACTTGTCTTTTTAAAAATTTTCCATGTTTGTACTTAACATATGGAATATAGTTATAACAGTTTTAATGTCCTTATCTGCTAATTGTAACATCTGCGTTAGTTCTGGGTCAGTTTTGATTGCTTGATTTGCTCCCATTATAGGTTGTACTTTCTTGCTTCTTTGTACATCTGGTAATTTTTGCTTGGATGCCGGACATTGTGGTTTTTGCCTATTGAGTGATAGTGTTGTATTTCTATAAAATCAGCTTTAATCTTGGACACAGTTAAGTTGGTTGGAAATAGTTCCGCCCTATCAGATCTTACTTTTTAGATTTAAAGCCAAGCTCAGTTGAGTTAGTTAGTCCCCACTAAGGAGGCAAGGCCCTTCTATGTACTCTACTCTACCCAATGCTCCATGACTCTTGAAGTCTTCCAGTCTGGTTGGTGGCAGAAGCACTATTCCTGGCCCCATGTGACCACTAGAAACAGTTATCTTTGCTCCTTTTGAATGGTGCTTTCCCCAGACTCAGGCAGCTTCTTTACACTGATCGGTTCTCAGAACTTTGTAAATCTCCAGAGTTATCTCTTGGTGCAGCTGTCTCTTCTCTAGTACTGTATCCCATGATCTCCAGTGGCCTTAGTCTCTCTGGACTCTCAGATCCATGTCTTCAACTCAGGGAGTCTGGTGGGCTCCACATGGTTCCCTTTTCCTATACTACGGCTTGGAAACTCTTTTAAGTCAGTTTGAAAAAACTCATAGGTCTCACCTCATTTGTTTTCTCTCTCTCAGGCATCACTGGCCTTTGTTGTCTGATGTATCTAGTGTCTTACAAATCATTGTTTCATTTATTTTGTCTGTATTTCGTTTTTCACATGGGAAGACAAATCCAATACTTATTTCAGCATCTTGGCCAAAAGTCAAGTCTCCCTATAGATTTTAAACTGAAAAATCCGAACTATCCCATCAGTTTAAGGCCTAATAAATACACGTGTGGCTGACTGGAACAGGTGTCCTCAAGTGTTAGGTGCCTGCCCTGTCCACTCTTTTATGCGAAGAGTTACTCTATGTCACGCCATAATCATCCATTGACACCATTCCTATCTTGGTCACCGAGGACAAGGGACTGGGACATGAACCAAAGAGGCATGTAAAGGATGGGCATGAAGGTGGTGTCCTCTGAGGTGGCTCAAAGGTCTGCACAGTGAAGACAGCCTCTGTTGGACAGGATGGTCTCTTGGAAGTTGCCGGGGCTCAATCCTTGCTGAGTTCTGATGCACTTTCCCCAGAGGCCCACTGCATACCCATGCTTGGAAGTCCTGACATTCAAATGACTGAAGGCGTAAAGAAAAGACAGCATCCACGACATCTCATACTTTCTGTCCCTTTGCAATCATCCTCATTTTCAAAATTCTTCTGTGCACAGCTCTTCCTGGCAGGCTTCATGAGCCCAAGCGATACAGCTGTTGACATGGTTTGGAATTAGCCAGGCACACTGGTCAGTGTTGATAGTGAAAGGTGATCATAACAGTAGGAAATGTGACCAACCAAGGGACCTGGCCGTGATGGCTATGTTTATGTGGAGCTACCACAACAGGGATAGAGGTCGGGTGCGTTGCCTACAGGTAACGCTTATCTTTGAAATTAGAAGATAAGGAAAGCTCTGGGAGAGAGGAAAAGTGCATCCAATAATACGCTGGGTACTGCAGAAGGAGTAATTTAGCCACACCAGTGCTCTTTGCCTCACTCCATGGGCCACAATTGGTGCTGGAAGCAAGAAGCAAATACATAGTTAGACTCCATTCACCAGGATCACCCCAACACCCCTAGAATCTAGGGCCTAGAGAAAAAGAAGCATTAACAGGATGAAACCTGTCAGACTACCCAGAAGCAGCTGAGCCTAGCAACAGCCCATCAGATTTATATTACCCTACAGGCAGGCAGCATGGAGCAGAGTAAAAAGATTAACCAAAATCCACTCAAGTTAATCAACTGTTTGTCAACACATGTTCCCATTTCACATGCAATGACATTGTAATTTTACCTTCAAAACACATAAGAGATATTTTAATTAATAATCAAATACTAGATTTAAAGTGGATTTAACATATCACCATTTTTAAGAACGGAGTGGTGGTGAAGTCCTAAGGGAAACAATCTAACGAGCAAACAAAACCTGCTTACGGACTCAAGAGATGCCATCTGGTCATTCAAAGACAACCAAGCCAGTACAATTAAAACCGTAACAGTCAACAAACACTTTAACTTATAACTGAGAAGCTAATTTAATAAACTAAGGCGAATATTTGGGAAAAGGCCAAATGTGAAAATACACAGAGTGAACCAACTCAATTTATTGATGAATAAATAAAACAAACAACCACAGCCACTCCAAGTTGATAGGCAGCATTTGATCAGGTCATGAGGCTGGTGACCAAACCTAACAAGCTCCTAGTAACAGGAGGAAAAGGCAGATGACAGGGGCCAACGCTGCCTGACAATGTACAATGCTGGCCCTGGCACTTACCATTCAATCTCTAGAGATAAGAAATTAATAACAAGTAGCATATACAATCTGCTTTTAAAACATTTCTTTTTCCTGGGACCTAGAAACACCTTATAAACATTAACTCTTTTTTTTTTTTTTTTTTTTTTTTTGAGACAGGGTCTCACTCTGTCACTCAGGTTGGAGCACAGTGGCACAATCATGGCTCACTGCAGCCTCAAACCTCAGGGTTCAGGCAATCCTCCTGCCTCCCAAGTAACTGAGAATACAGGGGCACACCACACACCACCATGCCTGTATGTGTGTGTGTGTGTATATATATGTGTATATATATATACAAATATATAATTTTTTTTTTTTTTTGGTGGAAATGGCTGGCATCTCACTATGTTGCCCAGGCTGGTCTTGAACTCCTGGGCTCAAGCAATCCTCTTGCCTCAGCCTCCCAGACTATTGGGATGACAGGTGTGAGCCACTACCACTCATTTATCTTAAGAGAACTACAGGGAGAAGGTTCTCATTGCATTTCTATATCTGTACTAAAAGAATCAGCCAGAGTAGGGATGGGTTTCAAACATATCCCAAAGAGCAATTCCTTGAACCCATGGGTGGGTCGGGCTCTACTGGAGAGTAGAACTCCTGATCTGTGTTCTGCTATCTACCAGCATTCCCATGGAGCACCCATGGCAGTGTGCATGCCCATGAACAGGGCTGTCTACGCCCACAGCCACCACCCCCATGGCACAGTTGGTCTTCACCAGGAGAGGCAATGTGGTGACATCAATTAGCTGGACCCTCAAGGAGTGGCTTGGGAAAAGGTATGACATTGGCCTGGTGGGCGGATTCAGAAATAGGCCAACATATTCCCTGTGGCCCAGTGAACAGGAAACTGACAAAGCAGCACACACTCTCCTCAGAGTTAGTGAATCCCTCCCACACCTTCCCCACCCAGCCCTGGAATTCTCTCTTACCCACAGCTTTATGGATGATAGCTCCTACAAAAGGCATCTAGAAACACAGACCTGTAAGTACATGACACCCTCCTAGAATATGACATCTATTCGGTGACGTTCAATAGCTGTCTCGGATTTTTGAAGCAGTGGCTGAGAAAGGGGGCTTCTGTAATCACATTTTTCCAGTATCTTTTAGATGATTCACCACCAAGTACATGGAAGAAAATGGGGCACCAATTTCCTTCCCGAGTGGGTGGGAACATAGTCTGCATCAGGTCCTAATGGTATACTTTCTGGGAGTGTGCTTGTGTGTATAAGCTCTTGTAACCTTCATAGCAACCCTGGGTGTACGTATCATTAGCCCCTTGTTTTACACATAAGGCAACAACTGCTTAAGGTCACGCAGCAAGGAAGGACAGGCAGCAGAACCAGGTCCATCTGATACAAAACTGATGGTCCTCCCCTACCCACGCCTCTATCTCCAGCACAGCTACAGATTCCCAACAGCAGTTCCCAGGAAATTTTGACTGTAAGGACTAACACAGACACCAGAAATTAACTTTTGGGGGGCATTCAGGGAACTGCAGGCATCATTAGAAGTAGACCTATTACCTGAAAGTAGGCTAATCTTCTGATCCAAACAAATTGAAAAAATGAAGAGATTTCTCTCTCCACCATGCCCCCGAAAGCTCCCCAAAGCAGTGAGACTCTGTACTACCCAAAACCTAGAGTGGGAGTGCCACTGAGTAGGATGGGATGCTGAACAGTGCAAGAGAGACACCTGTACGGTATTCCACATAGGGAAAGTATTTTCAGTTTTGACTCCAGTAAAGAAGTGATCTTTCTCACTAAAACATGTTTCCAAGTCCCCCCTCAAGGCCACTGTACACTGCCCAGTAAACACATGGGACAAATGCTCAGATTCAGGATTGCAAACTGAGGCCAGAGAAGGAGGCAAAGAGGTGTGAAGTCAGAGGAAATTCAGACAACAGGAGATGTGGGACACTGGAGAACCCTGCCCTTTCTGAAGAGTTCAAGTTGGAAAACCTCAAAAGCATTATTCTATGCTGCATACAAAGCAAAACTGGTCTGCAGGCTGATTTCAGCCTATGGGCAGTCTGTAATCCCTGGTTAGAGAAAGACAGAGGCACAGACAGACAGACAGACACAGCCAGCATGCAGTCAATATTCTGCATATCGAACAAAAGGTTCTATAAAGGCTGTACTTAAGCATGACCTTCAAGCATTCAGAAAGGCTAAGACCAAGCATGTAGGAATTAAAAGTCTCAAATGAGGACGTCCAACACCTGAGCAAGAGGCATGGAAAAAGTGACAGCTCCCAGACACATTTGAGCAGGGCCCTGAAGCTGTTCCTTTCACACTCTGGCTGAGTGTCCCCACCAGTGAGGCTCAGTGTCCTCACTGAGGAGGGGCTGGAAGGGGACAGCAGAGTCTTACTGAATTACCATTCCTTAATATGTTTAACGAAATCAATATGGTTCCCTCCCAGAGTTAAGCTTCAGTCTTTGTCAATGAATTCCTTCTGAAGTCCTACGTTAGAGCCCCTCCAAGCATTGTTATGTTCTCCTGTGCCTGGGTGGATCCCAAGGAACCTTTAGATAAGATGGTGGTATTAGACATGCAATCCCGCCTTCAGAATGGTAGGGTATGTGTACTTACATATAAGAGCTACTATACCTTTCATAATAAATGCATTATTCATTTTACAGAGACACCTGAACTCATCATCTGAGTATTAATTACTAAAATCCCTATAATCTTAAGATTTAGATAGGTAAACTAAATGGTCAGAGCATGAGAATAGTCTCTGATGAACAGAATGACCACTTTTAAATGAGTCCCTACTCTAACACCCCTCCTTGCTTAAAACTACCCTATTCCTGCCCACCATGTAAAGGGTGGTTGTTCTCCCTTTCTGAGTAGCAGATACATCCCATAGTACAAACTGTGCCATAAACATCAGCCCCAGATCAAAAAGTGAGATCTTGTAGTGGATGCAGAAGGTCATGAAATTGACTAATACACTGCTCCAATCACAGCAAACCCCTGACAGAGTAAATCTCGGATGTCGAGTTCATCATCAACAAAGAGGAGACCAACTCTGGTGGAGTCATGCCTGTCTACTGGAAAAACTGATGAAATCTTCAAATCTTTTTGCAAAAATAACCCTGCTCGGCACAATGCTGAGAAAGTCAGCATGAAGTGGAAGCTGTTATCATGCTTTCAAATCAGTCAGAGAAACACATACTGAGTTATGTGATCCATTCTTGGTTCTAAGAATTAGCACACAGGTGCCACCGGAACACAAACACTGATAAATATAAGATGAATGAAATTTCCTTTCACAATTGTTGTCATTTTAAGAACAGTATTAATCAAATCTTTTTAAAGATATACACTATGAAAAAAATTGTGGCTCCCATTTTAACTGGAACCACTTTCAATTGCCTTTTCCTGGTCTCAGTTACCCCACGAAAAAGGAAATGCCTGTAACTTGTCTCCAGTCTAACTGCTGATGGGCGGCAAAGCCAACATTCCCATCCTGATTTTATCACTTTCAAGCCTGGCTTGAGTCTCCACATTAGCACTGAGTGTTTGCAGACATTAACAAGGCCTGTAGCTGCTGAGTCTCATGTGCCCCCCTAACAATGCAAAAACTGTAACCTGACCCTTGTTACAGCATTTCAAAAGGTTCTTAAAATAATACATTTGGGGTTTTTGTCAACTCTTAAAAGACTACTCCAAAGCAATACACTCCCCTATACATTTTTTTTCCTATGTGTGTTTTTCAACTAGCAAATCTCCCGGCCACCAAAACTTTAACCAAATTAGGTATAATTTAGGACACAACAGGGGTATCCAAATTGGCCAACCACTGGAATCAGCCAAGGTGCTTATCTGAATCCTGTTTCCTTGGCCTCTTCCCCAGAGATTCTCATTCAGACTGGGTCCTGAGAATCTGTATTTTTCAAAATTCTCAAATAATTCCATTGCTTTAAAACAGATCCTCTTGGCATTTCATATTTTTTGAAGGTCCTATTCTCAGTACTTGGTAAATCCCAAATCTTAGGACTCATATAATGGAAGCATCCACGTTTACATGAAACAAGAAGTATCATCAAAATTCAGTAAGAATTAACCTTCCAAAAGCTATATACTAAGTCCCTATAAGGTACCCAGACTGGGCTCCAACCTACTTACCTCTCCAGTTATTTAGTAGAGATGTATCACTAACACTTATTAAAACTCCTCAACAAATGATAGTTCACCACAAGTTCAAGAACAGAAGATCTGGCCAGGCATGGTGGCTCACACCTGTAATCCCAGCACTCTGGGAGGCCAAGGGGTACGGATCAACTGAGGTCAGGAGTTCGAGACCAGCCTGGGCAACATGGTGAAGCCCCGTTTCTACTAAAACTAGAAAAATTAGCCAGGCGTGGTGCTGTGCGCCTGTAATCCCAGCTACTCAGAAGGCGGAGGCAGCAGAATCGCTTGAACCCAGGAGGTGGAGGTTGCAGTGAGCTGAGATTGCGCCACTGAACTCCAGCCTGGGTGACAAGAGTGAGACTCTGCCTCCAAAAAAAAAAAAAAGAACAGAAGATTCCAGCTGCACCTAAATTTTTTTACTTTATTTTTGATGGGTGAGGTGCTCAAATAAGAGTAATTTCTTAATAACCCATAACTAGAACTGAATTACAGCTAATTATATTTAGCAGTGCATGGACTTGTTATAGATTCCCAGACAGTCAGTTTGAACTTTTAATGCTTATTAAGCTGGGGATTGGCTCTAATTTAGCTTAGAACAAAAAGAAACCATGAGGGAATTCACAGAACTGGAGAAAGTCGTTATCATGAATTTGGAATGATTTCAGTATTAGCAAAATACATCAAGTCATAAATAGGTGTGATGCTTTGCTCTTCAAGCCCCTAACCAATGGGGAAAAGATGCTCAGTGAGCCATATGGTAAGCCAGGACCAAACATAAGTGAACATCACTTAAGTGACAACGGTATGCTCTTGAAGAGGGAAGTGATATTAGCAGGGTACCAAACTTGTGATAACAACCATGTGGGCACCTCCCCTGACCTCAAGGCCCAGCTACACTCCTCTCCCTGCTGTAACCCTTACAGTTTTTGTACTTCCTGTTCCCTATCCCAACAGACAGACTCAAGGTCCACTCCCTCCCTTTCTTTAGACCACTGGCTCAAATGATACCTCATCAGAGGGGCCTTCCCTGACCATCGTTTGAACAAAACAGCATACACATAGGACTCATCTCTGTCCCCTTACTCTGTTTTATTTTCTCCACAGAATGTACCACCTGTGGAGGTACATATTATGTTAACCTTTCGAATTGTTTATGTCTCCACATACACACCAAATTCTGAGTTCTGTGAAAATAAACCAGTGTCATTACTAAGTACATACATACACACATGTATGAATATATACATCCATTACATAGTTTTCCACATAAATACTCTGTTGATGGGCAGGTGGGTGGGTGGGTGGGTGGGTGGATGGATGGATGGATGGATGGATGAATGGATAGATCGATCCACTAAACCTAAGTAGTGATAACATACAAGTATTGCTTGACCCAGGACATTTTGTAAACAAATGAAAATTCCTAGAGGTGGCAACTGATTTTCTCCAAAATCCTATGAGAACTAAGTTTCCACTTACAAAACCTAAGGCAGTCTCTTACATATATAAAGAATGTATCTGCAACCTCAGACCACTGTTGTCCACGCCCCACACTCCCCGTCAACTTCACGCAGTGGGTCATCCACTGCTGACTTGAGACCAGAACAGAACTCTCAGACATCAGGATGAAAGAATGATGCTGAAGATGAGTATCACGGAAGAAGGGAAGAAACAGGTCTTCCTACCTCCTACCTGTCCACTGACACAGGGTGTTATTAGGGAAAGCTTAGGAAAAGGGTTACCAACGCAGGTGGCCTGGAAAACAGAAACTCTACTGTCTTGTTCATTTGAAACAAAGAGAGCAGGGAGATAAGGGGTTGCTGGAAATAAAATGGAAGTATAATGAAAACAGATGCTTGAGCGATTAACTTTTCTATCAAAAAATTAAATCATTCTTGTTTTACCCAAACCTCAGTTCCACAGAGAGAATACCACATCACTATAATTTCAAGGAAAAAACAATAAAGCTTGAAAAAAATTAACAAACGAGTCAGCCTCTGTTTTTCAAGAACCTTGATTACAAAAGGAGAATGCTAGTCAGTAAGTGAGTGCCATAGAAATGTCTCCTGAGGTTCTGTCCATGGATCTTGAGCTGTTTTTGAGGTTCAGCTTTTAGTGCTTACAGCACTGACCACTTGCTCAGAAGTATCGTGACTACCTTGTTCGGCTCAAATCAAGCAAAGGTTTAGCATGAAGCTATTTGTGACAGGCAGCTCTAAAGTTAGAAACCACCATAGGCTTCTGAGTTGTTTTGGTGTCACTTACTGACCTTATTTTTATGAGAACAGGCGTATAACAAAAACTGGCTGAAAAAGTACAATGCACAGTAGAAATAATCAGAAACAAAAAGAAAGTTTCAAAAAAGTGACAATTCTGTCACCTGTATCACCTAATTGTATATATTTTTTCTGATTATAACATACACAACTATGTGTCAGTTCCTTCTCCCGGGGGTCATTAAAATTTAAAGCACTGGGCTTTTGAAAGAACATAAGAAAAAATTAACCTAGAAATTGTAAAATTTTTTGGTCTGAGTACCCCTTTATAGTCTTAAAAAATATTATGACTCAAAGAGTTTTGCTTTGAATGGATTCTATTGATATTTGTCAAATTAGAAATTTAAATGGAGACGTTTAAAAATATTTATTAATTTATCAAAAACAATAACAATTCCATTACATATTAGTATAAACATTTTAATAAAAGATAACTACATTTTCAAACATTCCCCCAAAGATGAAGAGAATGGCATTATTTTAAAATTTGCAAATCTCTTTAATGTCTGACTTAAAAGAAGACGGCTAGATACTTTTTGAGAGTGCAGTGGCGCGATCTTGGCTCACTGCAACCTCCGACTCCCTTGTCGAAGCGATTCTCCTGTCTCAGCCTCCCGAGTAACTGGGATTACAGGCACACACCACCACACCCAGCTAATTTTTTTATATATTTTTAGTAGAGACAGGGTTTCACCATGTTGGCCAGGATGGTCTCGATCTCCTGACCTCGTGATCCACCCATCTTGGCCTCCCAAAGTGCTGGGATTACAGGCGTGAGCCACCGCACCGGGCCTGACAACTAGATTCTCATATCTGCTCTGTATTCAGTCCATTGCAAAGTTGTTCTCGTTGAAGTGCATGAATACAGTCCAGCCTCACACCGAGTAATTTTAAAATATAATTTTAATAGATTTTTCAGATAATTGCAGATATTCTTCTTTAATACCACATAAAATTAAACAAGCAGTAGTTTCTCAAAAGTTGGTTGCAATGTAAAACTGTATCAATGAACTTTTCATACTTTAAATTAATATCCATTAGTCTACCTTACGCTTTCAAGAGATCCTTGACCCATACATGATTTTATAACATCTCGTACTGGCCATTGTGAAAACATGTGTTCACTGAATCATTGGAAGTCGTCTTCTAAATGTTAATATATCTCATAACACAATTTTTAAAAATTACAATTGTTAATAAACTCACGAGAAAAGAATAAGTACTGGGATGTTGTCAAGCTCACAATGGTGGATATAAACTTTCCAAAATTCTAATTATGTTTTGAAGGCTCTAATTTTATCACTGGCAGCAAATACTTGCAGTTGTTTTCCTTGAAGTAACAGGTGCAGTTCACTCGTTTTTTAGAAAACGTCTGACAAATTTGCCAGTTCCATAGTATGGTTTGTCTGTCTTTCTTTCAAAGGAAAAATGGTGTTCCATGCAAAAATTGGCTAGCTCAGCTAACAACTCAATCACACAACTGCTTTTCCTTGAGACACAACAGTATTTCGTATGAAGCAGGAATGCTTTTAGCATATTTCCCATTTTGTCACACAAAATTTTACAAAGATATACAGTCAAGGATTGACCTTCAATAACATGAATAATGTTTACTGTTCCATCAAAGACATTCTTAAGTGAAACTAGATTTTTTCCTCCTGCAATTGTGTGGCCATCAAGAATACAATGATGACTTTATAGTTTGGTGCCATGGTTTTACCCACCATTTCTCTTTTGCACCATTGGGGCAAATGTCAACACAGTATGGGGGAAAAAGGATGAATAAAATGTTCGTATTATAAGGAAAACAGTTTTGAACCGCAGACTTCCTGAAAATGCCTCTGGAACTCTCAGAAGTCTGCAGGATCACACTTTGAGAATGAATTTTAAAATTTCCAACAAAGTCACTACCTAGTTTTTTCATTCATAGTCAAAATAAGAGAAATAGGTACAGTGAAGCCAATGATGACTGGGGTATAGAAAGGCAAATAGAGCTATCATACCTATGCTGAACTCACTGATTTTATTTTTATCTTCTGAGTTGTAGCTTAAGATGTACATTAAGAGAAGCTACTGACAACAAAACTTGAACAAATCTTAAACTCAATCTGCCTAGAGCTTTCTGGCCCATCCATGCCTGATGTCTGAGAACACTGCACCTTTCCTGGGTGAATGTCGGTCCTCAGGTTTAAGGAGGAGGAACCCAAGGGAAGCCTTGCAAAAAGACATCATCCCAAAAGACAAGACTCTCCAGAGGGTGGGACTTTGCTACCCTGAGGACAGTTTTCCTCTAAGATGGAATAAAGAAAAAAACTAAAATGCTGCCCCCCAATGCCCAACTCCCCAGATAGCTGGATGGTGTAGAAAGATCCTGGACCTCAGCATTGCAATCTGAGCTTGTGTCCGGGCTCTGACACTTACTATCCAGGAAAGACCATAGCAAATTAGCGTTTCTGAGTCTGGTTCACTATTTGCATACTGAGAATTACATCAGCCTCAGAAATTTGTTATAGAGTGAAAATGGAATAATGTATAGCATGGTATGAACATGTAGAGGTACTCAATTACTAGGTAAGAGGCTATCCTGCTACCAGGAAATAAAATGAGGGCTCCTATTGCTATTTGCTAAATTACAAGCCAACTCCAGTGTTTGGTCCTCAGAAGGCATTCAACGAATGAGCTAGATATTATGGAGAAGAGGAGAGAGCATCTATGACAAGGTACAATTAGTCTCGATTTAAAAATATCGTTCGTCCCTTTCCAGTTCCTATTCTTCCATTCACTCGATTCCTTTCTTTCTCTCCTACCCTGTCTACAACCTGATAGCCACAACTGCTTAGACCAGCAAAAAACAAACACAAAAACTAAAGTGGTCACTCATTCTTCAAGCTAATATGCCAAAAGAATAAATTTTTTAAAAGCAACATTTAAAAAAAATTAAATCAACAACTTGTCACCAGGCTTGAAACCTGAGAAAGGAATGCTATAAATCAACTCCCACCAGAGATCACTTTTTCTCTTTAAAAATGACATGCATCTGAAGTGTTCATACAGTGGGTAACTGTGGGCTGCAGCTTCAAAACAGTAACACATGCTTTATCTGCCTTGTTGGTCCATGTGCCACAATGACTTAGCAGAGAACATAATTCTTTGTAAACCACTGGGCTTGAGACAAGAAATGTGAGCTGAAAACTGAGGCAATGGGACAAAAAGAAAAAGATCAGACTTATTCTGCACCATTGTGCACTGCCTTACTAGAGAGAAAAAGCAGATGCCAAACTTTAAGTGTCTTTCCATCATCTCCCCAGGAGAAATGTGTATCTGTTCCGAGTTATGTATTAAATGTCTCAAATAAGGAACAATTCAAGGTTTTAGCAGAAGTAAAAGGTCTTTTTTATTTTTTCTAAACAAGCTTCAAATTCACAAATAACAGGTTTTTTGTCAGGGTTTTGTTTTTGAGGAAGTTTTTCTTCCCCCAAAACTGGTACAAAATAGAATACCTTTATGTTTGCTTTGGGAACTCTGGGGAAGAAACAAGTACACTAAGAACCTTTGTCGTACTATCTTTATAAAGATACTTCTACCATTAATCCTTCTGATTTACCTTATTCTTTCAGGAAACTATCTTAAAATTAAACTTTGCAACTGCAAAATGTTATGTAATTGTTAGGAGGAGATGATCTACTTGTCATTCACTGTGAGTGAGAACTTGACGATGGAACAAAAGGAATGATCTTCCTCACCTCTTCCTGCCTGCAGTTTTTGACTCACAGCTTATTATTTATTTAGCACTTAAAAAAACCTTTCTGAAGCACAGTACTTTAGTCATTTAAAATTTTTAACTTACCTTTTCTTAATACACAAAAACTGAGAATTATGGATAAAATATATACATTAAAAAACCCTCCAGCTTTAATCTGTAAGTGAAAAGAGGTATCATGTTCAAGTACAAGCATCATTTTGATGTCATAACCCAGATTCTTGTTCTTGTTTAAGAAGCAGATATTCTTGAAATTTGTCATTTTATTTTACTTTTTAACTCATTAATGAGAATTTCAAATACATGCAAAAGTAGAATAGTATAAACCACATGCAACATATAATCATCACCCAGCTTCAGTAAACAACCCATGGCTAATGGGGTTCAATTCTATCTCATTGCCTCTGCCCACCTCTGCATTATTCTGAAGTACAGCCCAGATGTCATATCATATCATCAATAAATATTTTTAAGTGTATTTCCAATGGATGTTCTTTTTGTTTTAAGCAACCACAATACCACAGTCACACCTAAATAACATAAACAATTCTGTAACATCCTCACAGATCCAGGCACTGTTTCCATTTCTTCACTTACCTCCTGGGAGTTAATGTTTCTTTTATAATTTGTGTTTGAATTGGGATAAAACGTGGCCCATATATTGCAAATGATTAATATGCCTCTCTCTTGTTATTTTGGTTCTCTTTCCTTTACTTTTTTCTTCCAATGTATGGTAGAAGAAACCAAGTCTCTTCTCCTGTAAAATTTTTCCACAGTCTGGATTTTGCTGATTACATCCCATGGTGTAATTCAAAATGCTCCTCTGTCCCCTGTATTTCCTCTTAACTGGTGGTTGGATCTGGAAGGCTGACTGGACTCAGGCTTGATTTTTGGGCAAAACTACCTCTACTTTTTGGTAAGATCACAATGTTGTGTGGGCTTCCATCAGGAGACACATCATGTCTGGTTTTTGCTTTGTGGGCCAACCATTTAAGTTTGAGGTTCCCTGAGTCCAAACAAACTTCATTTACTGCACACTATGTTCTCTTCAAATCGTAAAATCTTACACCATATTTCTTAGGAGCATAATAATCCAGCTACATCTTTTTGTCCTCACATAAGATGAAGTCATACTTTAATTTCTTTCTGTTGTTTCTCTTCCAATTAAAGCAGTTATGAATTTAGTTTAATGCATTTTCTTGTTTCCATCATTTCAATCTATTCTTCTTTTTGCCACTCCACTCTTCCAGATAAAAATTAGTCCAACATAGTGACAATCATACAAATGGCAACAATGATGGCATCTAAAGGCTGCATTAAAAATCCAGGGCTGTTTCATCACTATAATAAATTTCAATTTGATCAGACTTCAGATCCAGTTCTTAGCTCCAGGAATGCTTAGTTAGAATACATATTGACATTAGACAGCTTTTTCAAAATAATAAATCACTTCTACTTCTGCCTCAGTGCCTAGGGGAATTCTGCACACGATGGAGAGTGACCCCTTTAACAAGATGAACAACAGTGAGGGGTTTCTGATCCAGTTGATAACTTTACACCTTAGGCTCTGTGAGGACTTCCACAAAGCAATGATTGTAAAAGAGTTTTTCTTGTTCTATATAAGTTCAATGAAGACCCCTCACCGTAGGTTTTGAGTAGGTTCATCTGTTCTTTTTACCCCAGCATTAGGCGTAAACCTGCACACAGCACACTGTATCATCAAACTTGGAAGAAACCACTGTTACCACCAATGCAAACATGACTTTTCAAAGCCGTTTGTGTTCTGTTCTTTCTTCTAACTTCATTATCAAACAGTTTCGTGCCCATTCGGAAGACGGTAAACCATCTGGTGAAACAGTCCTGGCATACAGCAAGCACTCAGGTACTACTGTACAAGTAATATCTTAGCAAAATGGGTGTTCATTAAGTAAACCTTCAACAGAGTTTGGTTGGTTTGATAAATTATAAGCCATGAGCCAAAGTCCTTAAATGTTAATGCTCCACAGAGTTCTGCTGCTGGTAAGCTTTGCTTTTCTTGCTAAATCTTCTCATTGGGCCTCTTTATCCACGTGCCTGTCTTCCACCTGGCACTGGACCAACACCTCAGGCCCAGGCATCTTGCCAAACTCTGGAATCTTATTTCCAGTTTCTCCTAGACATTGTAACTTAGATTTCCCACAAGCACCCCAAACTCCACTTGTCCAAAGCTGAATTCCTCATCTTCTCCCAGTGTCTACCCTGGTAAATGACTCTGAGGCACCATCTGAGCATCACCTGAGACTTCTCTTTCCCCATCCCCCACATCCAGTGGATTGCTAATTCCTATTGATTTTACTACACAGACATCTCTCAAAGCTGTCCCCCTCCTCTCCACCCCTACATATTCCAACCTAATTCAGGCCCTAATAATCTTGCCCTGAGACAACCTTTCAAGTCTCTATAATGGTTCTCTACACCTTAGATCTACTCTTATGAACTAACACCCCTTCTCCACCCTTGAACCTACGGCCACCAAATCAGATCTCTGCTTAAAACCTTTCACTGGTATCTTATCATTTCTATTAGCCTAGAAGTGGTGTGAACATGCAATCTGTTGTCTGACCTGGTACCCTTTTGAAAGGGAACAGTGGCATTGTTGTATAACCATTCTGGTGTAACCAACAAACTGAGCCTGTCCTGGGCAAGCCCACACATAAGCCCCACCCCCAAATCTCTGGCCACATCCCCCCATCCCACTCCCCAATCTTCAGCACCTCCACACTCCCCACCTTTAGCACCTCCACACCCCTTTTCGTTTCTTGTACAAACTGTCTCCCTCTCTTGAACTCTGTTCCCCTCTAGGCACAGTCCTATTTATCATTCAGACTTGCTTTAAACATCACCTCCCCTGAAAAGCTTTCTCTAAACCCTCCTGGCCAAACTGATTACATAGTCCCATGTGCCAACACTGGGACATGAACTGGGCTTATTCCTGCCATGGGACCTGGCTCCCTGCAATGCGTACATCATATGCATCTGCCTTCCCTCCTGGGAGCTCCGGTGAGAGTGTCTATGTCTTGTTCATCTTTATCTCTCCACCATCTATGATGTGATTACAGGTCTGCACCCAGCAGGTTTTTCTCATGTCATTTCTCAATCATGCCTTACATTTAACAAAAATGTTTTTGCCTGAGCTAATTCAGTATAATTAATGAAAAATTTAAAAATGAGACAGAATGAGGTAAGTAGCAGTCAGTAGCCCCAGTGCCAGTCCTGTATATCACAGACCACAGTCCAGTTTAAGTACTTTCTTTTTAAAAGGAGAGCTCTGAGATTATAGAATCTGAGCTTATGGCAGAACCCCCATAGGAGATCATGAAAACAGGCATGGAGATAAACCACCATTATGCTAGTTCCACGAAATTCTTGAGGCTTCTTGTATAAAATAAATTCTTTTTTTTTTTTTTTCCCTGAGACAAGGTTTCACTCTGTCACCCAAGCTGGAGTGCAGTGGTATGATTTCAGCTCACTGCAACCTGCACTTCCTGGGCTCAGGCAATCCTCCCACCTCAGCCTCCCAAGTAGCTGACACTACAAGTGTGTGCCACCACACCTGGTTAAGTTTTGTATTTTTTGTAGAGATGATGTTTCACCATGTTAACCAGGCTGGTCTCAAACTCCTGAGCTCAAGTGATCAGCCTGCCTCAGCCTCCCAAATTGCTGGGATTACAGGTGTGAGACACCACGCCTGGCCATAAAATCAATGTTAAGATCAAACAAACCTGCTAAGTATATAAGATGGTCCTGGGGCAGGGGTAGGGGAAATGACTAGTATCTTCTTGCTGTGACAATAGGAACATGGAAATGAAAATCCCACTAACATACCTTCATAGAGTACTTTATAGTTTGCAAAGTCCTTCCCTATATATTATATCATCTGACCTTCAAGACAACCCCGTGAGACAGACTGAGGATCAGCCAACATTTCCTGAGCTTTGACAATGCCTCCAGGATCCCAGGACAATGCCCTTTTCACAGTCCAAAACACACTGTGCAGGCCTGACCTTATGCTGCTTTTCCATGAAGGCTTTCAGCATCCAAGATGGGAACCAGAGCTCCAAATGTTCCACCAGCCAACCTGTCATTTTATGGCTGGGCATAATCTAACGTGGCTTCCAGGAGTGAGGCCAACCTAGGGACATGCTCACAGTGCCAGGCCCAGGTTGCTGTCACAGCTGTGGCAGGCACATGGCGGGGGTGGTGGGGGGTGGTGGGGCGGCGGGCTCCATTTCCTTCTTTCTTATCACAAACAGAGAGGCAGCCATCACGTCCTCTGCATGTGACAAGGGAGCTGTGTTTTAAAGGCAGCAGCAACGTGCAAGCTCAAGCTGAGCCCCAGTCTAGGAGCCAAACTGAAAAAACAATGCACCCACAGAGACACAGAGAACAGATCTGGGGTTCCTAAAATATATCCCACCCATAGATTTCAACATTAAAATTTCAGCATTAAAAGTCTATTTCTCATGGATAAAGCAGCTCTTCCAGCATCTTTTAAAATATGCAAACACACCTAAGAGGAGTAGAGTACTATGACATCAATCTCTATCACTTTAGTGTGAATTAGCCTATGAATTCACTGTCTTCCTTATCAGCAACTCTTTCTGGACAGGGACCACTGGGCTTCTTGCTGCAGTAAGAGACAACTGTCAGCAGACAGAAAGGACTAGCTTAAAGCAAAGATGGAATTACCAAAGATAAACTCAATTCATCTCACAATTTCACCCAGGGTCAGCTCTGAAAGAAACAATTGCAATGACCTAGTAAGAACTCAGCCCCAGTATGACTTACCATTTCATTCTTCTTATCACTGAAACTAATAAATAAATACAATGAGAACAACCAGATGTATTTGGTAAGCATTTAGTCCTAGAGAGTTGGCACGGCTCTAAAAAAAGTCATGTAATGATTATGGCACAATCCGACCTGGTCTAACATGCATCTCCTTACTTCACTGGCCCCTTGTAACTTAATGCAGAGAAGTGATTCAGCTCATTCAGAATCTTACCCACTCCTCCTCCTGGCCTCTTTCTCACTGTTGTGTTTCTTTCTACTATAGTTGATCCATGTTCTATGTGCATGATGAGAATGTTTTATCAACAATGTTCCATAATACTACATTCATTTTATTTGACTAGGCTAGGAACAAACTCATTTTTCTCTGTACATAAAAGATACCAAGCAAAGCAAAAAGACCTTAGAGCAGGCAGAACACCCCCCAAACTGTAACCTGGACAGTTTTTTTTTATGACAAGTATTTCAGGTTTCTGCTAAATCCAGGTTTGTGCAAAAAGACAAGATTTAATAATGGAGACAATATATTGAAAAACTTTAACATTAAAACAATTCACCCACATGAATGGGAATGGTTGGCTGAAAGGAACGGAGAAAACTATTTATCAAAGAAAGTGTAACCCAATTTTGCAAAATGCCTATACCAAACATACAAACCATTAAGCCACATGCTTAAAAATCTTCATGGGGTTTGAGTAATAGCGAAGCAGCTTGATATGGACCAACCCTCCAAACAAACTATTAAAATACCTGGAAAATATATTTTAAAACAACTAGTTGATATGAGAGAACAACCAAAAACATGCACAAACAAGAGAGAATTTGAACGTGAAAGAGGGAAACTGCATTAGGTGAGACCCACATTTGTAGGGCTTTTCTCCAGATTATTCCCCAGGGTGTGCAGGGTTGGGTAAATAGAACTCACTATGGAACTACAGTTTTATTGGCTTGAAAACAGAATAGACAAAATTCAAGACTACCAGATGACTGGATATTGAGGAAAGAAAGCCTGGAAAGATGGGGCCACAGAAAGAAGAACCTCCACATACGTAAACTCTTCAAGTCCTCACATGTTCCTAAACTGTGCATGTGCAAGGGAAACTCTAAGAGGTCCAGATAGGAGCAAGAGCTAGAATGCTGAAAGATAGGAACTGAGATTTCAGCTGTTTCCCACCCATAGGAGAAAGAGAAGTTTGAGTGCCATAAAATTAAAGGGCTTAAAACACCTTGGGATTTCTACCAAAACCTCATACTGGCTATGCCTTATGAGCAAAGACTATGTCCAAGGACGATAACTGACTAATGTGACTATAGATGGGTTTAAAGATACTCAGGATTATCAAGTGTCAATTCCCCTTTAACTGATCTATAGGTCCAACACTACTTCAATTCAAAATACAGCAGGATTTTGTCTGGAAATATATAAGCTGATTCTAAAACTGACATCAAAATGCAAAATACCAAGAATAGCTAAAATAATCTTAAACATACAAAAAAGAACAAAGTTAGAGGGCTCATACTATGTAACCACAAGACTCACTATAAGGCAACAGTAATGAGAAACAGCGTAATACTGGCATAACGATGGACAAATAGATCAACAGAACAGAACAGATAATCCAGAAACAGACCCACATTATATGGTCAACTGATTTTCAACAAAGGTTCCAGGGTGATTCAAGTGGTTGGGGGAGACTTTCCAATAAATGGTGCTAGAACAACTGCATTAGTGTATTGAAAATAAAATGTTTCAACTCCTCTGTCACATCACACACAAATATTAAGAAGGCACACAGACCTAAACAGAAAACCTAAAACTATTTGCTTCTAAAAAAAAAAAAAAAAAAAAAAAAAAAAAATATTTTTTTTAAAAAAAAAAAAAAAAAAAAAAAAAAAAGAGTATCTTTGTGACCCTATGGCAGAGAGATCTCTTAGGACATATAACATACGAACTACAAAAGATGAGATTAATAAATTGAACTTCCTAGAAACTTAAAACTTTTGCTCAAAGACACCATTAAGAAAATGAAAAGGCAAGCCACAGACTGGGAATAAGTAATCACAACACATATTTCTCACAAAGGGCTCATATCCAGAAAACAAGAACTCCTCTAAATCGATAATAAAAAGACAAGTCCAATTTTATAAAATAGGACAAAAGACTGGAACTGAAAATCATCAAAAAAACAAACAAATGGCCAATAAGCACATGAGAAAGTGCTCAACATCAGGGAAATGCAAATTTAACCCACAGGATATAATTTCATACCCACTAGAATGTCTACGATGAAAAGCTACAGCCATAGAAAGTGTTAATGAGGATATGGAGTAATTGAAACTCTCATACATTGCTGGTGGGAGTGTAATAAAACCACTTGGAAACCATGTGGAAATTTCTTCTGAAGTTACACATACACCTACTTTATTATCCAGCAATTCGACTCCTATATAATCACCCAAGAGAAATGAAAGTGTTATGTCCAGGAAAATTTATGCGTAACAAGGTTAATAAAGGTATTATTCATAATAAACAACAATAGGAAAAACCCCAAAAGTCCACTAAGAGGAGAATGGGTAAACAAATGGGTGCTACATTTATATAATGGGATACTACTCAGAAATAAAATGAAAAAAATACTGATGTACACAATGATATGAATCTTCTAGAAAGTATGCTTAGTGAAAGAAACCAGACATAAAAGAGAACATACTGTATAATTCCATGTATATGAACTTCTAGAGTAGGTAAAACTAACCTGTGGTGAAATAAAGCACTTTACATATTGCCTTTGGTAGCCGGGGATTGAAAAAGGGTACAGGGAAATGTTCACAATAATGGAAATGTCCTGTATCTTGGATTGGGGTGCTGATTATGCAGTTGTATGCATTTGTCAAAATTCAAATTGTTCACTTCTGATCTATCAGTTCACCCCCATATAAATTTTACCTCAATTAAAAAAAAAAATTGGATGGGGGAGTAGGGAGTATGGTAGCCACAGATGAGGAACAGAATCCCCTACAGGTCACAAATGAGATAGAGATTAAAAAGAAGATAACTGGATCCCTAAATTTCTTTCATAGACATTCACGGGCAAACTAAAAGGTTGGCACAAAACCAAAGATGTAAAGTAGAGTTCCACAGTCATGAACCAAAAAGACGCAAAAACCATTCAGCTACAATGACACTGAATAAAAACAAAAGCTCAGTGAGTGTGTTAAATGAAATGTGAGATTGCCAGATTTAGCAAATATATTTAATTTGGCAACCTGAACCAACAGATCACTGGGCAACAAAATACTAGCCAGCCCAACTTAAGAAAGTGATTTTTTTAAGCATCTCTTACAACATGCTCTTTTTTATAATTTCCATGATAGAAATTCCTACTGAGTATAAACCAGGATTACGTATTACATATATTCTGGAAACTACCCAAAACTCATTCTTACCTTCAGTGAAACTCCCTGTAAGGGTTATTACCACGAATACTTTGCCTTCTGGCTCGAGATCCACCTAGAAAGAGAGGAAAAAAAATTATATTTTAGTATTAAAATATTTTTTGTGGGCCTTAAACAATTAATCAAAGAGAGACCTAATGTGTAAATCACAGCTACAAATCAAATAAATCTAAGTCTTTCATTAAACAGTAGTGGGGCAGGGAAACAAGTGAAAGCTCAAAAAACTGTAAAGATTGAAAAGCAAATCTAAAAGAAACCACATTTTTTCGGAGTTTCCTTCCTCTTAAATTTTATTCTCTCCCATTTTTGGCTTGTCATAATATAGAGCGGTACATCCATATACTTGGTAATTGTTTTTGAGACCTCCATATCTTATGCATATGGCTTATAAGAGCAGCTAAACCACATGGAAAGAATATGAAATAGAGAAATAATGGTAACATAAAAGGTAATGAACACATGTGGCTTGGTCAACTGCAAATCTTTAGTTTTACGGAATAAAATGTGTAAAGAGTCTCTGCTACATTTTTCCACCAAAGTCTAGTCAATCTTAAGGAAGCACTGGGGAAGGAAGTTTAGGAGCCTTGCACTCACTACCTTTTTTTTTTTTTTTTTTGAGAGAGGTAGTTTCACTTTGTTGCCCAGGTTGGAGTGCAGCAGCATGATCTCAGCTCACTGCAACCTCCGCCTCCTGGGTTCAAGAAATTCTCCTGCCTCAGCCTCCTGAGTAGCTGGGATTACAGGTGTGTGCCACCACACCTCATCAGTTTTTGTATTTTTTAGTAGAGATGGGGTTTTACCATGTTGGCCAGGCTGGTCTCGAACTCCTGACTTCAAATGATCCTCCTGCCTCAGCCTCCCAAAGTGCTGGGATTACAGGCGTGAGACACTGCGTCAGGTCTGCTACTCTTGACTAGTCACGGGGGTATCAACATACCTTGAAGTTACCTATCAGCTGAAATATCAAGACATGCATTCTGCAAGCAATGCAGCTTGAAGTCTTTTCATGTGGTCTTGTCCTCTGCATATAGTCCAGTTTCCTGAAGACCCCATGCAGCATGGTGCCCAGGATGAACAGCACCCTCTGGCTCTGTTCTGATCACCACTAGCTGAGGTGGATGGACTCCCCTCTTCCTACCAGATGCTAACTTCACTATCCATGAACACCTCTAGGCCTTGCATTGTGAGGCTCTTGTGGACTCAAATACATGAATTTACAATTGTCCTTAAATAAATCTTTCCAGATTCTGCCCATGGCTCCATTTTTATTTTATTTTTCTCTTTTTTTAGCTGTGGTTCCATTTCTGCCTTTGACCTTCCATCTGAAGAGAAGCCTGACATATAGAGAAGCTTGAGTAGAGATACGAGTGATCATTTTTGGTCGAATATTAAATTTAAATAAGCTGCAAATAAGTCACCTGGTACAGTGGAAAGCGCCCCCTACTAGACCAGGCCAAGAACTCTAGTCTGATTCTGTCACGGCTGGTTCTGGACCCTGAGCAAGGTCCTTTACCACACTGAGCCTCACTCTTCCAATCTGAAAAGTCCATGGCATCATTATTTAGCATTTCTTCTCTTTTCTGTTTTTTTTGAGCCAGGGTCTCACTGTCTCCCAGGCTGGAGTGCAGTGGCACAATCATCGCTCACTGCAGCCTCAAACTCCTGGCCTCAAGCGATCTTCCTGCCTCAGCCTCCCAGGTAGCTAGGACTATAGACATATGCCACCATGCCCAGCTTGCTTGCTTATCTAGGTATGTGTATATATATGTATATATGTATGTATGGAAGTATGTATGTATGTAGAGACAAGGTCTCACTATGCTGCCCAGTCTGAACTCTTAGGCTCAAGCAATCCTCCCACCTCAGTCTCCCAAAGCACTGGGATTACAGGTGTGAGCCACTGCAGTTGGTGTTGGCCTAGCATTTCTAACACAGCCTCCACATATGATCTCAAAGATTTTTTTTGTTTGTTTTTTGTTTTTTTGTTTCTTTGTTTTCAAGACAGAATCTCCCTCTGTCATCCAGGCTGGACTGCAATGATGCGATCATGACTCATTGTACCATTGACCTCCCAGGCTCAATTGATCTTCTTGCCTCAGCCTCTCAAGTAGCTGGGACCACAGGCACATGCCATCATGCCTGGTTTAGAGAGGCATGTTGCTCAGGCTGGTCTCGAACTCCTGAGACCAGGCAACCTGCCCGCCTCGGCCTCCCAGAGTGCTGGGATTACAGGCAAGAGCCACCATGCCGAGCCGATCTCAAAGATTCTTAACAGTACTACTTACTTTTTTTTTTTTTAATTGTATCTACCCATGACAAAGCCCCCCAAAATGCACTGGACTTACCCCAGGTCACCACCACACCCTGATTATATACTTTTTCAAAATAAAAGATGCCTGCTTTGTTCAGATTCAGAAAGCTTAACCTGCATAACAACCTATTCTTACAACCCTCCCTTTTGCTGCATAAAACCTGTTACCAATGTGGCTACCACACTATAAATCACCTCCCTGTTCAAATCAGCTACTTGCATCATGACTACTGTTAACAATATCCTCTTAACTATCTTAACACCACTTGTGAACTTTTATAGAACAGCTCTGAAAATAGAGCTCTCAAGAGAGATGACTAAACAGGATATCAGCCTCTAATTGTCTCCACTCTCTGCCTTGACTTGTTTCAAGTCAAAAATACGTTATTTTTAAAAGCCACTCCCTCATCTTCAATATAAAGGCCTGCCAGAGAATACATACACACACATACATTTGACCTCACAACATAAACTACTGCTGGCACAGGCACAGTTGCTGCCTGGCCGCCTCCGCCATCCTGCAGCCCACAGCCAGCCTGTAAACTCCCTTCAACTCTTCCCCGAGGGCCCACAAAGGCCTTTCCATCTCAAGATGGGTCAGGAGCTACTCTGACAGACAGCAGGAGATTCCACCAGTTAGAAGCAGGAGTTCTCACAAGTAGAACAGGTTTCCTTCCGCATTTTTGACCCAAGCCACCCATTGTGGTGGAAAAGCCAGATTTAAACACGGTCTTCAAGTGTTGTCCACCTAGGGCAGATGTGGTAAGACACTGGACCTCAGAACAGGGTTTTATAAACTGCAGGTTGAAACTTTTTAAAGACACATGAAAGCAACTTAGTGGGTTGCTTTCATTAGGGAATTCTTTTTTTTTTTTTTTTTTTGAGACAAAGTCTCGCTCTGTTGCCTAGGCTGGTGTGCAGTGGCATCATCTCAGCTCACTGCAACCTCTGCCTCCCGGGTTCAAGTGATTCTCCTGTCTCAGCCTCCCATGTAGCTGGAACTACAGGCATGTGCCACCACACCTGGCTAATTTTTGTAATTTTAGTACAGATGTGGTTTCGTTGTGCTGGCCAGGCTGGTCTCAAACTTCTGACCTCAAGTAATCTGTCCATCTCAGCCTCCCAAACTGCTGGGATTACAGGTGTGAGCCACCACACCCAGCCCACAACAGGGATTTTAAAGTAGAATAAAAACAGAACAGAAAATATGAACATGCTACAGGTAGTAAGGAAAAGTACTGCTTCGTGCAACTTTTGTGTGTAGTTTTGTATACATATAAAAGGGTATACTGGGTTTTAATGTAAAGATGTATTCCTTACTGTGTCACAGAGAAACAGTTTGAAAAATGTGGCTTTAGAGGTTATTCGTTCCTTCTATACACTGCTGATGGGCTGTTATCATTTATTCATGGCGGATGCTTAGATACCTCCCAGTGGTAACCAACTCATTACCTTAACAGCTGGCCTATTCCATTCCTGTACATCATAGACAGATCTTTCTCTATGAATACAAATGCAGCAAGACCAATAATTTCCACTGATTTACCTTAGTTTCGCCCTCTACAGCTCCAGTGGACACTGTCTCTAGCTAGTACATCCATCCCAGTTTCTGGGAATAACACTTGAGCTTTATTTGAGAACTACCCCTCCCTCACATGTAGTCCAAATGGCTCATCTGGGATTCTGCCCCTAGCTCCAGAGTGGACATGTGACCAGGCCTAGCCGATCAGAGCACTGACTGAACTCTGCACAGCTGGCCTGGGGCAGGCACATTCCTTCTCTCTGGCTAGCAGTATAATTACAACTCCCTACCCGGTATCAGCATCTACTGGTTCAGGTTTGGGCACAAAAATCCAAGTAGGTCCAACTAGGAATCCTGGATCTACAAAGAAGGGACAAGATCTCGCTTCTGCTAAACTTCAATCTGGAAGGACACAAACTTGGCAGTGTCTGGCACCCGTGTTTGTCCCCCCACTGAGCTACAGAATGAAGCCAACAAAGAGGGGAGAGCTGAGGGACAGAAAGAGAATCGCTCTTCATAACATCATTTAAACCCTTAGATCAAGCCTTGCTTGATTCTTTGGGATTTTTTTGTTATTTGAGCCTACAAATTCCTTTTGTCTTAGCCAGTATGAGTAGGGGTTTCTATCACTTGCACTCAAAAAACATATCTGAATTGTCAGCCAAAGAGAATAGGTCAAATATTTGACAACAATTATCACAATTATGCCTTCTAACATCCATGCTATCTCCTGCAGTCTGCCTCCCTGCCTCCCACCAGCACTGAAACAGCTCCAGCAACTTTTATGACGTCCTACTGTCAGATACAAAGATATGTCTGTCTTCATCTCAGTTGATCTCTCTGTCTTCCTCTTCATGAATCTCTCGTCCCTTACTTCCAGGACACTACCCTTTCCTGGCCCTCCTCTCACTCCTGAGCCCTGTATTTACCCAGCAGTCCACACCAGAAGCCCAGCTCCTCAGCAGGTACATGCAATCGCTCTCAGATCCCAACACGTCCACTCTCGAAGTCTCTCCTGGATCCACCCCCACTCCACTCCTACTGCCGTGGTTCATCTGGCCTCCCTGAATGGGCTTCTAGCTGCCTTCTATCTCCAGACTACTGTCCTCCAGCTGCTGCCAGTGATATGTTTCAAAAATTAAAATCTGACTATGTGACTTCCTAACTTAGAAACCGTCAGTGTTTCCTCTCCTGTCCATGATGAGGTCCAAATTCTTTAGCACAGCACATAGCCCTAGACACTATACCCCTTCTTACCTTTCAGCCTAAGCTCTTCCCACCACTACAGCTGCATACACCAGCATCCTCATCTCTTAATTCTTGTACACTCTCCAGGGAGGTATGTTATTTATTCTGAGAGAGCAACCAAACGCATTATGGGTCAAGCAGCACACTGGGGAATATAGTCAAAATTATGAAAATTACACATTACTCATCTGTAGCTTATTGCCTAGTGATTTGGGGTATGTGATCTTTCTGGCTGGAAACTCCTTTCTTCCTTTTCATACTTGTCAGACTCCAATTTGTCCATCAATTCAAGACCCACCTGTATAGGGGGACCTTCCCAGACCTCTTTCAGACAGGTGGGCAACTCCACACCTGTTATGAAGACTACTGCTGGAACCCACATCATGTTGTAGTCATTATGCCCTGTCCCCAAAGGAGACCCTACCTTGCATATAAGGGGACACAAAATGGTTTGTGGAACAAATGAGTAAACAAGATAGACCTGGGTATCTCAAACTCTCAGCAACTTCATGTAGGACATGATTTTCTCCTCCTTCACCATTCTGGTCAGTTTCCTCCTGACATGCCCCAATTTCTCCACACCCCCATTAAAGGGTGAAATCAGCCTGAGTGTGAAATCAACCTGACCTTCACGAGTGAGAGCAAGATTATCACTAACGTTGATCTTCACAGCGACAGTGCCCTTTACCGACGCAGCGAGAATACACGGGCGCTCTGAGAAGCCCCAGTGGCCCAGGCTGAGCTTACAATGAACTAAAACCTCTGCATGTTTTCTAGGTGCTATAAGGCTTTGCTTCCCACATCCTGTGCTTGTGCAGTGGTTAGGCTCAAAACCTTCACAAAAACCCAAGTGCTTCATTTTTTTTTCTGCAATACTTTGGCTTGTTCCAGGTCACAGGGTTCACTGGATGGCAAATCCAGTCAGTTCATTCACTCCCCTTCTCAGTTTTATGGCTCCCCAAATCAGGGCCTCAGGCGACCTATGTCATTGGTAATGTACTGACAGAGTGTCTAATAGGACAGAGCTGAGGTCGGAGTCTAGGGTAGCCCCACATAGAAATGAACACACTTAGCATTCTTACTCTAACAGTCATTCAAGGAGCAATAAATACACAAACCCCCTCCCCTACAGACCACTTCTCTTGGTAAAAAGAACAACTCCTGGGCCCTTGTTGAAACCCAGATAACAGTAGTCTTTTTAAAAAATGTGCTTCTTATACACAAACAGACAAATGAACAAAAGTATAAAAACTCAGTGTCAACAAATGGTGCTAGAACAATTGGACATCCATACCCAAAATAATGAATTTCAACCCATACGTTGTAACTTATACCTAAATTTACTCAAAACAGCTCAGAGAACAAAACACAAACACAGTTTCAGCCTTTAGGGTTCTCTATGTTGTTTCTACCACTCTGTTCTACACTTTAGAGTCCCCGAAGCTCTATCCTGTGCCTGGTTCGCAGCAGCCACTCGGGAAAGCATTTCTTGGCTGAATGATTCCCAACATGCACCCTCACAGCCATCTAACCCTTGAGTTCTCATGCCAAGAAACCCCTTCCTCAAAGAGTCGTCAGTGTTGAACTCACATGAATCAGCGCTGCCTCAAATACTACACCTCCCTGGCTGAACTTATCCCCTATCTCCCACATTGTGGCTGAGTAATAGCAAAGACAGAGAAGACCTGGATCCTGGTGCTCTGTCCTGACCAGTTTGTGACATCAGGAAGGCCATTCAACCTCTTTTGCCAAAGAACCACAGACAGGGATTAAATATAAGATTCCCAGGCCCCACAGGTGATCTACTGATTTTAAATTTTCTGGGGCAAGGGAATGGGGTCGAGGCATCTGCTGTTTTTAAAAGTTCTGTGGGTGACTGTGATATAGCCAGACCACAGACCAACATCTGGGAAGCCTGAGCTAGATTCTAAGGGGCCAATTCCTGCTTTAAAGGGCTCCAATTCCATGTTTTCTCCTAAAGCTTCCAGTGGTCATCACTGAATCACTAGAACCACTGCTCTTCTGCATTCCCGGGCTTAAAATCCCGGAGCCACTCCAACTCGAGGCACCGTGACCATCTGTTTTTCCTTTTGTTCCCTCTATCACTCTAGGATCCCTGTCACTGCAGGCCTCCTCCCCTCATCCTTTCTCCTGCAGTCATGGGACACCCCACCAGAAACAAACAGCCTTTTCTAAAGTGCTGTTCTCATCAACTTCCCCCTCCAAAGCCTCCGCTGGCTTCCCAGAGTCTTCAGAATAAAACACCCTGCTCCACGTGGCTTTCAGAACCACTTGGGCTCCCCTTTTGCTGCCTTCCCACTAATCTATCCAAACTTTGTTTTCAAAATTCCCTTCCTTCCATTGTCACTTTAGAAAGTTAAAATATAAAAAGAAGAAAAAAATCCCTTTTAAAAACCTGCTCTCCTAGTCAGGCCCGCCTCCTGGCTCTATCACTCAGCCACGCATTTGCTCATGCCATGTTCTCTGCCTGGAAAGCCTGTCTCTCTTCACTGCATCTATCCATCCATTCATTTGAACCTTTACTGAATGACTCCCAGGGCCGGGACAATTGCCAGGTACTCAAGACTCCCCAGAGGAGCTCCCAGGGCTGCAGGTTGGATGGGTAACCGAGCACAGAAGATGACACAGCTTCAGGAGCAGAAGGAAGAAACTGGTGCCAGGATTTGATATTCACACTGATCCCTCCAGTCTCAAAATTCACATCTCAACTATTATTATCTTAACACTTATCCATACCTTGAACAATTACTTACATTTTCATACATGTATCTCATCACTTGCAATAAGTCTGTAACCTCCATTCCAGCAGGATCTGATACTATGTTCCCAAGGAGCCTAGCAGAGTTCCTTGAACCAAGTAAACACTCAATACATATCTGTTGAGTTGACCTAAGAACTAAATAAGGTCATCTGACCACCTCAATTTCCTCACCTATAAAAATAGGAATGGTAATATTTACTATAGAATAGTCTTACATGACAGCACTTTGTAAAAAACAAAAAGCACTCCAAGATGGCTCCAAGGAATACTGGTGACATATGGATGACAAGGGCTCACTGCTTAGAAATTATACTCTGTTAGCTTGATGTACCCACCGGATCCCCAGCACAGCCACTCTTACACCCTCAGCCAAAGTTTGCTTTTCCTTGGCATCGCTTTGCAGGAGTTGGGCAAGTACTTATATCGCTGGCTAAGTCTCCTTGTCCATGAAACAAGAGTTGTCTAAAAATATTCTAGCTCTAATGTTCCATGATTCTAAACAGGCTTGGATAAAAGCCTGCACAAAGGACTCAAGAGAAACATTCATTTAATTAACTGGTAATAATTTACAACCATTTCCCTTCACAAAAGCCATTAGAATTGATCACAGACAGGAAACTTCTAGCTACATAACATTCATTTCAGCCTGGAATAAGCAGAGGGATCTAGCATATTAAAAGAAAAAAACAATTTTGGGGGCAAAGGTAGAAGGTTCATCTAGACTCTATGGGCTTTTAGCAAACCTCTGTAATAAAGAAGTTGACAAAATTCAATTCTTGGCTGGATGGCTCTTTTCTATGGCTTTCCTAAGTCTTACTCTAGGGATAAAGAATGAACCTAAAAACATGACAAAGCATTTCATGATTCTCTTCCACCTGAAATTATCAAGCTTAAAAATGAGCATTCAAATTCCTAAAGAAAAAAAATTCTAACAGGATTGTACCAATAACCTAACAGGAAAAATAAGGCTGTATTGGTTTTTCTTGTTTTTTGTTTGTTTGTCTGTTTTGAGACAGAGTCTGGCTCTGTCACCCAGGCTGGAGTGCAGTGGTACAATCACAGCTCCCTGAAACCTCCATCTCCCGGGCTCAAGTCAACCTGGGCTCAAGTGCAGCTGGAATTATGGGTGCACACCACCACACCCAGCTAATTTTTGTATTTTTTATAGAGATGGGTCTCATTATGTTGCCCAGGCTGGTCTCGAACTCCTGAGCTCAAGTGATCCACCTGCCTCGGCCTCCCAAACTGCTAAAATTACTGGTGTGAGCCACTGTGCCTGGCTTAGGCTGTGTTTCCAATAATAAAAACAACAGCTATGTCTTTAGCTTGGTCAACTGCTAAGTGTTTGACATATATTATCTCTCACCTTCACCGCTTACAGTGTTAAGTATTATAACCACCATTGCACAGATGGAAAAATGGAGGCTCAGGAAGGTTACTGAATTGGGTGAGGTCACACAAACAGTGAACACCAACATTCAGACGCTGGGAAGATGCCACACTGGTGCCGCACCAGCCTCCCCTGAGGCTGCTCTGACTGCATCTGCCTGAGGTCCATCTGTTGCTCTCTCAGCCTGAAGCATGCCTGCCCTGGCTTCTGGCACATGAGGTCATCACATCACTCATTCCCCTGGGAACCTGGGCAAGACGTGTGCTATCAGCACCTGAGGGTGCTCCCGCCTCACCGCCTCACTGCCAAGGCCACTGGGAGTGGCACCAGCCTGATGTGCCGCTGGATGATTCTCAATGAGGGCCCGAGGCAGGAGCTGCTAAGCAAGTCTGTGCTGGGGCAGGGAAAATGCAGCAGGCAGTTTAGGTGCCATTAGTCAGCTGCTCAGAGAGTCCGAGTCAGCGTCACATGCTGTAGACACACAATGTGTCCCCCCGACGTGGGAAGGGGTTTAAAGGAAAAGAAGTTGCATAAGGCAAATACTACATCCCTGTTAATTTTCTACTTTCACCTCTATAACAATCAGACTAGGTGTTATGTGTCAAAGCATACTAAGAGAAATCACAGATTAAAAACTTCCAGAAAACAATGATGGCAAAAACTGAACAGAAAAGTAGGGCTTGTCAAATCTGACTGGTTTCAAATGAAAGAAAACACTGTCATTACATTACTGATTAAAGCTTTGGTCCACCCTTTACCTGTTCAATCTGGATCCTATGTGAGGTCAGAGAGCAGGTTGGAAAAGAGCCCCAGGCCATGATCACAACTCCGACATTGCCTACCTGCCACTAGGGGAGGTCACCTGGCTTCAGTTTCTCAAAAAGAGTAGACTAAGCCTATCAATCCTTTTCTATCTAATATTCTAAGGTTCCAAGTCCTAAACAGTTTCTGAACTTTACAGAGCAAGTAGACATCTGAAGACTACTAAAGAAACTCTCTAAAATACATCCTTAAGGCTCACAATAATTCTTCCCCCTCTCAGCTAAACATACTCACATGGTTGCTACAAATTTAAACGTAGAATTACTTCAACTCAGATCCCATTACCCCCAGGTTCTATCATAGGAAGTGTTATCTTCTGGAAAAAGTAAAACTCTTTTACATTAAAATTAATTTTTCAAAGTTTTTCTGCCCATAGCAAAAATCATAAATAGTCAAGTTGGATACCTCTGAGGACAAAACTATTTTTTTTTTTTCTAACAAGGAGATGGCTAAAGGTAGAAATGGTCTACTGTGTGCTATGGTGTTGTGTGTGTGTCTCAATCTTTGATTCCAATATCTGAAGAATTGAAAATGTAAATTAAATGAAGGATGCCTTAGGCTGTTCAAAATACTCCACTGCAATTCCTCCCACTTAAATTCCCAGGTAATGTAATTCTGTGCTGGAAGGCCTACCTGATACCTCCTCTGTGAATGAGGACAGAGGCTCTGAAGAGACCAAGCCCAGCCCATCAGGTCCAAAGCTTCTGGTGCTCCTAATAGACCAAAAGGAGTGGGGTGAGTTCTCCTGAAGAAGTCAAATGTCCTCTCTGGAAATCAGGAGAGGACTCTTGGTATAGGACCACAGGCAAGACTGCGCTCTCCAGAACTAAGAAGGGGTTGGTTGTGGTGGCTCACACTTGAAATCCCAACACTTTGGGAGGCCAAGGCAGGAGGATCACTTGAGTCCAGGAGTTCAAGATCAGTCTGGGTAACACAGGTAGATTTCATCTCTACAAAAAATAAAAAAGAGCCAGGTGTGGTGGCATGCACCTGTAGTCCCAGCTACTTGTGAGGCTGAGGTGGGAGGATCACTTGAGGCTGGGAGGTCGAGGCTACAATGAACCACGATTGCACCACTGCACTCCAGCCCAGGTGACAAAGTGAAACCGCATCATAAAACAAAACAAAACAAAAAAGAACTAAGAAGGTACTTTTCTTCTTCTCCGATAAGGCGTCCCTAGGGACCTCATGGCAAAGGAGACCCTGGAGTAAGAAAGGGGAACCACAGAAGAGTAATTGTGCATCCCCTCCATACCGTGTGTCCCACACATAAAAGAACACTTCAAAAAGGCACTTTCCACATGAGCTTGCCCCTCCTCGTTTCTGCTAAGTAGACCCTTCCAGAAAGGGAGCATACACTGTCCTTACTAGGAAGAGGTACTAAACAGAAGTGACAGGTGTGACCCTGGCTGGAGATGGGGAATATACTCCCTGCAGCCTCACAGCCCCCTTTTTTCTTTCACACCTCTCTGGGTTGCCTACAGACAGTGGTCATCGGCCCCACAAGTGAGCCCCCTTCTTTGCACGGGAACCCCCACAATAAAGGAAAAATGTCTTTAACAAACTGAAGATACCAGGTTAAAAACAAGACATAAACTAACCCAGAAGAATTCTACATTGTTGATTCTCATCATCCATTGTAATGGAGGAAGAAGGCAAAAGCTCCAGCAAAACCAAAACAAGAACTCAAAACTACATATTTAGCATACACAAGCATTTCAAGATGTTTTAGAGACTTGTTTGCTTAATTATTCATTGCTCAGTTTCCAGGCCAACTTTGGAAGACTCTGAATCTAAGGGGGCATTAGAAAATAGATCGAGCCTATGTCTCTATCCCGACAGTTACTCTATGATAACACCTTTACTCCTCTTGGTCTTCTGGAGGGAAGGAGATGAAAGTTCCACAAAAGAGGGAACGTTTGTACAATGCCTAGAAATTCAGGTGATGGTTTTCCTGGTGGACCTGGGGAGGGGAGGCATCTACACAGAGAGGGGGAATGTGCAAATGCACATCTGTAATAGGGGTTACAGATGATCAAATGTAAGCTATGTAAATAAGACAAGTCAGAAATAGGGCTGCAGAGGAAAGTGCATCCAATCAATAATGGACTCACTACATGCTGGCAGGCTGGTCCTTATCCCAGGGCAATGGGGAGCCACTGAGGGGTTTCAATCAGCAAAGTTACAAGGTCATACCTACATGTCAGATCCCGATACATGACTGTTGGGATTACAAGGGGAGAGAAACTGGTGGTGGGAATTCATGTTCAAAGGCTATTCCAATGGTCTGAGTGAAAGACAGTGGTGACCTGAGCTAAGTCAGCAGCAGAAGCAATAGAGAGGAGGGGGCAGACAGAAGAAAGACATAGGAGGGAGCAGCAGTTGGATTTTTTGTAACTGATGCAGGTAGGGTGGAGGTGAAAGAGAAGGAGTCAGAATCATGAGGCAATGATGGTCCTTGGTGCCATTAACTGAGACAGAAACTCCAAGGGGGAAGCAGAACTGGAGGAAAGACAAAGAGTTCAATATATGACCTTTACCTATGACATCTGAGCATCTACTGGGCTGTCCTTAACAGCTTCTGAAAATTCAGATGTGGGGGCCGGGCGCAGTGGCTCACGCCTGTAATCCCAGCACTTTGGGAGGCCGAGGCAGGCGGATCACAAGGTCAGGAGATCGAGACCATCCTGGCTAACACGGTGAAACCCCATCTCTTCTAAAAATACAAAAAATTAACCAGGTGTGGTGGTGGGCGCCTGTAGTCCCAGTTACTTGGGAGGCTGAGGCAGGAGAATGGCGTGAACCTGGGAGGCGAAGCTTACAGTGAGCCGAGATTGTGCCACTGCGCTCCAGCCTGGGCAACAGAGCAAGATTCTGCCTCAAAAAAAAAAAAAAAAAAAAATTCAGATGGAGAGGGAGGAACACCACAAATTACAACCCAATGTGGTCTCAATTGAACGATGTCAGTGGCAACATCAAAAGCACTATTCAGTGCTGGGTGTGGTGGCTCACATCTGTAATCTCAGTATTTTGGGAGGCCAAGATAGGAAGATCACTTGAGGCCAGAGCTCCAGAACAGCCTAAGCAACATAATAAGACCCCATCTCTACAAAAAAATTTAAACATTTGCCGGATGTGGTGGTACATGCTTGTAATCCCAGCTACTTAGGAGGCTGAAGCAGGAGGATCACCTTAGTCCAGCCTCAGTGAGAGAGAGAGAGATGCTGTCTCAAAAAAAAAAAAAAAAAAAAAAAAAAAAAAAAACAAGCCCTATACAGATCAAGAGAAGGAGCAATCACCGGGCTAGGGCAAAGCTTTACCTGGGAAGTGAGACCCTGAATTGAGGCCCGAAGGCAAGTTTTAATTAGTGGGAAGTGAGACCATTCTGAGTCAGGAGCACCTTGTGAGAAGAGATAGAACCAATATCAGAACACAAACTTGATCAGTGTCATTGGAGGAATGTCCATATAGGAGTAAGAGAGAAGGCTGGAGGCAAAATGTAGAAAAAGCTACACCCAGAGAACTGTAACCTTAGGTTGCGGGCCAAGGGGAGCCACTAGAGGTTTTTGATTATGTAAAATGATAGAGATTAACATGTAAAAGGAACATTTTGTCTGCTAGATCAATGAACAGAGAGACAGCTATGGTCTAGAAGTATGAACCATTTGCTAAGGGTGAAATCAGTGAAAATTAATAATCATGGGAAGAGAGCAAACAAAAGCAGTGGAAAGCCCAAAGGAGTATGGAGTTTGGGGCCTGGGTATCCTAGATTAGGGTCAGCAAACAGCAGCCCAAAGGCAGATGCCAGCTGCTGCCTATTTTTGTAAGTAAAGTTTTACTGAAACACAGTCACAACCCTTTAGTTACATATTATCTACAAGATGAGTAGTTGTGATTGAGACCTCATGGCCCACGAAGACAAAAATATTACTCTCTGGCCCTTTACAGAAAGATCTGCCAATCTCTGTTGCCACTAATCAACCAGGGAACTCAGGGAAAGAACATGTTTTAAAGGGAAGGAAATGAGTTTAAATTTGGACACAAAAGTACTCAAATAGAAATATCTGGCAAGAAGTTGGAAATAAAGACAAATCATGTAGTTAAACATAGGGCTGGGGTTACGATTCTCAAAAGGTAAACACTAAGTCTAAGAGCTGTAAAACTTTTCAAGAAAGAGCACAGGAAAAGAAGAAAAGAAAAAACAAATTCACTTACGGAGTGAAAGAAAGAACCAGAGAAAATACAATCTGAGAGGTGGGAGGAGTCCCCAAGTTTAACGTCATGGGACATGGAAACAAGCAGCTTCAAAAGAGAGGAGAAGTCCAATGTGCAGATATGGAAGATGAGGTCTTTAAAGGGGAGATGACAGCAGATGACCTGGGAGATAACAGGTAGACTTCTTCCATGATACCCACTCCATCATTCGCAGTTCTGTTGGAAAGGTCATCCTTACATTAAGCTAAAACCAATCCATATCCCCATAACTTCCACCTGGAAATTTCATTCCACCTCTAAAATTTACCCTGCCAAGATGGGGAAAGAGAGAGATGTGGAAAACAGCACAGAAGCTGCAAGGAATACGTGGTTTGATTAAATTGTATCTCATTTAAGTGAATTAGAAGGTAAAGCTAGAAATTAGAAGGTAAAGCTAGAAATGCAATGGACGAAAGGTTTGGATGCCAAGTTAAGAACAGAAATTTCATTTCAAATAATTAGGCTAGCAACAGTCCTAAAACAACAGGCTGGAGGACAAACTAGAGGGGTGTAGACTGGGCTGGAGGTGCTGGGCAGAATTAAGAGACTATCTCAGTGGTACAAGTGTGCGGTGGAGGAGGCAGGAGAGAAATATCACGAAAGAAGCTCAGCAGGACTTGGTGGGTAAGGATTAGGGACGATGAAAAGCCCAAAGGCGGCTCTAGCATCTGGAATACTGTAAGACTAAAACTGTAAGAAGTAAGGCAATCCAGAGGGTCAGTTGGTTTGGGATGACTCTGGTTTTTAAAAATATTGATTTGTAGGGAGATTAGAAATGTTTGACAAAAAGACAAATGGGACCTGAAACTTAAAATAAAGGGCTGGGCTGCAGGTAGAGTCATCCACACAGGAATAACTGAACCACAAGACAGCTGACTGACCCCCAAGGAGCAATTGAACAGTTCAAAGAGCAAAGAATCAAGGATCAAAGTCATGTTTACAGAATGAGAGAAAGCAGAACTGGCAAAAGAGAAAGAAGAGTGCTGGGAAAGGCACCCTGGCTACCCTGAGCAGACCTCCTTCTGAATAAGGAAAAGTAAAGCGGCATTATCTCCATTATATTGCAGTCATCTGGGACTGAATTAGGTTTGGATTACTAAAATCCCATTAAAGGCCTTGAGTACCATACCCACCACACTGTGAATAAAATCTTAATGTATTTATGAGGTTTTTTTCTTTTTTTTTTTTTTTGAGATGGAATTTCGCTCTTGTTGCTCAGGCTGGAGTGCAGTGGTGTGATCTCGGTTCACTGCAACCTCTGCCTCCCGGGTTCAAGTGATTCTCCTGCCTCAGCCTCCCAAGTAGCTGAGTTTTTAATAAACCTGGCTAATTAAAATTTGCCACACAAGGCTTCAAAATGTTCACCTGTCTCATTCTCTCACTTCTCATAAAATCAACTTTTGCCCATGGTATGGTTTGGCTCTGTGTTCCCACCTAAATCTCATCTCGAATTGTAATCCCCTCGCATTGGGAAGGGGCCTGCTGGGAGGTGACTGAATCATGGAAGCAGACTTCCCCTTTGCTGTTCTCATGATAGTCAGTGAGTTCTCAAGAGATCTGGTTGTTTGAAAGTGTGTGGCACTTCCCCCTTCACTCTCTGTCTGTCCTGCTCTGCCATAAGATGCTTCCCCCTCACCTCCTAGCATGCTGTTGTATAGGCCACAGAACTATGAGTCAATTAAATCTATTTTCTTCATAAATTACCCAGTCTCAGGTAGTTCTGTATAACAGTGTGAGAACAGACTAACACAGAAGATTTTTACCAAGAGTGGGGTATTGCTATAAAGATACCGGAAAAGTATGGTAGCAACTTTGGAACTGGGTAACAGGTAGAGGTTGGAACAGTGTGGAGGGCTCAGAAGAAGACAGGGAGATGTGGGAAAGCTTGTAACTTCCTAGTATTTGTTCAATGGTTGAAACCAAAATGCTGATAGTGATATGGGCAATGAAGTCCAAGCTGAGGTGGTCTCAGATGGAGACTGAGTAACTTATTGGGAACTGGAGTAAAGGTCACTCTTCCTATGCTTTAGCAAAGAGACTGGTGGCATTTGGCCCTGCCCTAGAGATCTGTGGAACTCTGAACTTGAGAAAGATAATTTTGGGTAACTGGCAGAAGAAATTTCTAACCAGGAAAGAGTTCAAGATGTAGCCTGGCCGTTTCTAAAAGTATATGCTCATATGAGTGAAGAAAGAAATGGTGTGAAATTGGAACTTACATTTAAAAGGGAAGCACAGCATAAAAGTTTGGAAAATTTGCAGTCCAACCATGCAATAGAAAACAAAAACCCATTTTCTGTGGAGAGATTAAAGCCAGCTGCAGGAATTTGCATCAGCAACAAGGAGCCAAATGTTTATAGCCAAGATAATGGGGAAAATATATCCAGGGCATTTCAGAGATCTGCACAGTAGCCCTTCTCATCACAGACTGGGAGGCCTAGAAGAGGAAAATGGTTTCAGGGGCCAAGCCTAAGGCCCTCACTGCTCTGTACAGCCTTGGGACCTGGCAACCTGTGTCCCAGCCACTCTAGCTCCAACCACGGCTAAAAGGGGCCAATGTACAGCTTGGGCTGTGGCTTCAGAGAGTGCAAGTCCCAAGCCTTGGCAACTTCTATATGGTGTTGGGCCTGTGGGTGTACAGAAGGCAAGAGCTGAGGTTTGGGAGCCTTCACCTAGATTTCAGAAGAGGAATGGAAATGTCTGGATGTCAAGGCAGAAGTCTGTTGCAGGGATGGAGCCCTCATGGTGAACCTCTATGAGGGCACTGCAAAGGGGAAATGTGGGGTTGAAACCCCCACACAGAGTCCCCACTTGGGCACGGCCTAGAGGAGCTGTGGGAAGACAGACACTGTCCTCCAGACCCCAGAATGGTCGATCCACCGACAGCTTGCATCTTGCACCTGGAAAAGCCACAGGCACTCAATGCTAGCCCATGAAAGCAGTCACAGGGGCTGTACCTTGTACAGGCACAGAGTGGAGCTGCCCAAGACTTTGGGGGCCCATCCCTTGCATTAGTGTGCCCTGGATGTGAGACATGGAGTCAAAGGAGATTACTTTGGAGCTTTAAGATTTAATGACTGCCCTGCTGGGTTTTGGACTTGCATGGGGCCTGTAGCCCCATTGTTTTGGCCAATTTCTCCCTTTTGCAATGGGAGTATTTACCCAATGCCTGTGCCCCCATTGCATCTTAGAAGTAACTAACTTGTTTTTGATTTTACAGGCTCATAGGTGGAAGGGACTTGCCTTTGTCTCAGATGAGACTTTGGACTGTGGACTCATTAATGCTGGAATGAGTTCATACTTTGGGGGACAGGCCAAGCATGGTGGCTCATGCCTGTAATCCTAGCACTTTGGGAGGCCAAGGCAGGCAGATCACTTGAGGTCAGGAGTTTGAGACCAGCCTGGCCAACATGGCAAAATCCCATCTCTACTAAAAATACAAAAAAATTAGCTGGGCGTGGTGGTGCATGCCTGTAGTCCCAACTACTCAGGAGGCTGAGGCAGAAGAATTGCTTGAACTTGGGAGGTGGAGGTTTCAGTGAGCCAAGATCACACCACTGGACTCCAGCCTGGGTGACAGACTGATGCTCTGTCTCAAAAACAAAAACAAAGACTTTGGGGGACTGTTGGGAAGGGCATAATTGGTTGAGAAGGACATGAGATTTGGGAGGGGCCAGGGCAGAATGATATGGTCTGGTTCTGTGTTCCCCCTCATCTCAAATTGTAATCTCCACCTGTCAGGGGACGGGCCTGCTGGGAGGTGACTGAATCATGGAAGCAGACTTCCCCGCTGCTGTTCTCATGACAGTGAGTTCTCATGACATCAGGTTGGTTGAAAGTGTGTGGCACTTTCCCCTTCACTCTCCCTCTCTCTTTCCCCCCTGCTCCGCCATGCTGCTTGCTTCCCCTTTGCCTTCCACCATGATTTTAAGTTTCCTGAGGCCTCCCAGTCATGCTTCTGTACAACCTGTGGAATGTGAGTCCATTAAACCTCTTTCTTCATAAATTACCCAGTCTCAAGTAGTTCTTTACAGCAGTGTGAGAACAGACTAATACAGCCAGTTATTGGGAACTAGATCCACAGCCATAGCTACAACCCAACTAGTTCTTCAGCCTGGTGACAGCCTGAGAGCATTTTCTGAACATCAGGTAAAATCAAAGACCAGACTGGTTTCAGATGCAACTGAAAGACTCTCTCAGCAGGTGCAACTGGCAGGACTGTCTCTCAGACGCAACTGGCAGGACTCTCTCAGCAGGACTGAGAGGTTTCAGGGGCCAAATGGTGAGTTAAACCAAATGGTGAGTTGAGGCCCATGAGATAATTTTTTTTAAGGCAGTGAAATTGTTCTCTATGATACTATAATGGTAGACACAGAACACTAAGCATTTGTTACAACCCATAGAACTTTATAGCACATAGAACTTGAATATATGCAATTTTAAAAAGTTAGGGTATCAAGAGATCCTGGGGTGGAATATGAAATGCAGACTATGACATGAGAATCAACTGTATCAAAATGGATGAAATAACCTCAATGAAAGAAGTGAGGGAAAAGGTGCTGACTTAAGCACCTCTAGAAATGAGTATGGACTCTAGATCTAAGGGCAAAATGAATTTCACATAACCACTGAACTCTAGCCAATAAAGTTCTTTTTCATAAGGGGTACAAGTTAACAATTCTGAAACCACTATGCATGTAAGTAAATGGATGGTGGGTGGTAGGAACCAGTTTTCCACTGTTGGAGCAGGAGTTTGCAGACAAGGGGGAAAGGCCAGAATTATCCCTGTAACACTGTATTGGAGTTGAAAACATTAGCATGAACTCATGTTCAACTTAATATAGATACAGATGGATACATATAGCAATATTTATAGATATGTGTAAATACAAGGGTGAGTATGCACCTATTTCTCTGTTCTGTCAGCTGAGCAGACCTAAAAGCAATGACACCTCAGTGGCAACAAGGACACGCAGTGCCCAGAACTTGGTTTCTAAAACCATTCTCCAACAAAAGGAACCAGAGTCCCTGGAGAAATAACTGATTCTAGGGATGGGGCAAAGAATATACAAAGTGAGCCAGGGGCATCTCGTAGTGCCAGAAAGAGTAAGGATGTGATTTTAAAAAGCACATGCAACAACAAAAACCCACCAGGATGGGGGGCATGTCACAAAGAGACACAGGAGCCAATTGAAACAGCTCCCAAAAACCAAATCTGAAACAATTTGAGCAACACAATCATGTGATACTAGATTATAACCTAAAATATAAAATATGCAGGAGTCCATACTGATACAAATAAATGATAGAATAAATAAATGGGGGAGAACAGACAAATCTCCCAAGCAGAGGAATTCCCAATAATTTCTCTAAATACTACCTGCCTCAGGGAGGTGGAGCATAATTCTCCACAACTAAAGTGTGAGCTATACACAGTGACTTCCTTCACAAGAGTACAGCATGGAAAGATAGGGAAGAGGAACTTTATGGGAGAAATATGACAAACATAATTTTAGCCACGAAACCAAGGTTCACATCAACAGTGATAGGTCGTTTGGATAGCATGTATGCATGTAAAAGCTAATTACGCAATTGATACGACATGATGGAATGAAATATGGTACTATGCCCATGTGGTCTTCCTCCCAAAACCCTTGTCTAACCACAGGAAAAACATTAGACAAACCCAATTTGAAGGACATTCTATAAAATATCTGACTAGGACTTCTCAAGCTGTTAAGCTCACCAAAACCAAGGAAAGTCTAAGAAACTGTCACAGACTAGAGGAACCTAAGCAGACATATAAACATGATGTGGTATCTTGAATGGGATCCTAACACAGAAATGGGACACTAGGTAAAAATCTAAGGAAATCTGATAAACTATGAAGTTTAATTAGTAATAATGTATCATTATTGATTCATTAGCTGTGACAATGTAGGATACTAACATAAGACATTAATAATACAGAAAATTGACTGTGGGGTATATATGGGAATTCTCTGTACTATCTTCACAGTTTCTCTGTAATCCTAAAACTGTTCTAAAATAAAATGTTTATTCAAGAAAAATGCTTTTAAATAAAAACTGCCTTCACTGAGCCCTAAATCCAGGTAACTCTTAGAGAAATTAAATTCTAAGTTAGTAACTGATTACCACAGGTGATACATTTGGTTATTCACTAAATAGATGAAAAGAGAGCCTGAGGCAGCAGCGCAAAAGAACACCTGGCCTTTCTAGACTGTGAATGTAACATTCCCATGTTAACGTTAAGTCATCCCCTGTCCCAACTGTCTCCAGTTGGCCAGTGTCACAGCACATTCCGCTCTGCGCCAGTTTCCATACTGCAGTGTTTGGTGTGATCCACACCCCTGGAGAAGACCCACAGTGAGAACCCCAAGAGTTTTCTATGAGTACTCCTATCTCCAAATTGTTTTCAGATAAGTTGTTGGTAAAATGTCTTCTCTCCAACTAAAAATAGAAGTAGAAGAGAGAAATACAGACAGAGAGAGAAGAAAGAGAAAAAAATCAGCTACAAACTACTTCCAATGAACATCTAACATAATGAGTACTTTTTGGAGCTAAGACTAATATGAATGATATTGTGCCCATTACACTCTTCGATTTCAGGAAAAGTTGCAGAAAATCTGAATAGGAACTCCCTATCCAAAAATGGATACAAAGATTTGGAGCAGGTTTAAAGCAGATAGGGTCTTTCATTTTTCTACCCAGTGCTAAACCTCTCCCAGCTCTCATGCACCAGAATTTCCTGATACACTTATTACAAATGCAGCCCCCACCCCCAGGCCTAGCAAACCGGCATCACACTTAAACTCCAGGTGACTCCAGTAAAGTTGGGCAACCACTGTAGTTTGCCTTCACTGTTCTCATCACCGCCTCATCCCTTCTCTTTTCCTCCAACAACCAAAGAAAGTATATTTTGTATGTATTAGGGTTCTCAGTTTTTAAAAGAACACACACAGCCAGGCACGATGGCTCACATCTATAATCCCAACGCTTTGGGAGGCTGAGGCAGGTGGATCACTTGAGGTCAGGAGTTCGAGGCAGCCTGACCAACATGGTGAAACCCTGTCTCTACTAAAAATACAAAAATTAGCCAGGTGTGGTGATGGGTGCCTGTAATCCCAACTACTTGGGAGGCTGAGACAGGAGAATTGCTTGAACCTGGGAGGCAGAGATCACGCCACTGCACTCCAACCTTGGTAACAGAGCAAGACTCCGTCTCAGAAATAAAAATAAAAATAAAAAACCATACACATACACACATATATATACACATAAACATACAGATATATGCATATGTGTTACTGCTTGCAGATATTATCTATGCATCAATAGTTTAAAAGTAAAGTTCTATTTTTTACCAAGAACTTTCTGTCACCTTCTTCCCAATTTTTTCTTTCCAATCCTTTGGTTAGTTGCTATTAATAATCTAATTCTTCTGGGGAAACTACTCCCATAACTAACGCATTAAACAGTCAAAACATATACTTTAGAGTTGATTCAAAAGACAAATGTCCAAGAAAAGAACAATGACTGCAATCAGATTTATTAATATATACTACATTCCACAAAACAGTCAGTACAGGAACTTATATTGTATCAACATGTAAAATCAGAATGGGGAAAATGAAATAGGAAATCAAGACTGGGAAAAAGTTAAGATGTAAACTGTTAAAATTCTTAAAGTTGAGCTACAAATTTGAATCTGAATTTCTGAAGCACAGCAAACAAAAAGAAAACCAGGTTCACAAACAAGATTCACGATAAACCCTCACGAAACCACACCAATTTCTCGGGAGAAGAGACTTTAAGCCCTTAGGTCTAAAGAAATGTGTCTAATGCAGAGGTTCTCAAAGTGTGATCCCCAAGACAAGCAGCATGAGTATCCCCGGTGAACTTGTTAGAAATGCAGTCAGGGACTGAATCAGAATCTTGGCATGGAGGTCCAGCCAGCTGTTTTAACAAACCCTCCCGGTGATGCTGATGCAAGCCACACCTTGAGAACCACTGCTTTAGTGGGTCTTCACTCAGCGTACACTGAAAGTGGTTACAAACCTGCTCGAAAGCATCCCAACAATCAGCCAATGGCGTATTTTGCATACCAAGTTCTAGTAACGTTCTTCAGGGCAAAGAGGGTAAAGCAGATTTACAAAGCTCCAAACCACAGGACCAAGTACACAGCTTGGGTGTAGAATGGAAATATGAACAGCAGGATCACTGTTTCCCAGTGTCTGGCACACATTAGACTTCCATACCTTTCTGAATAAGTGAATAATGAAAAAACTGTATGCATGAATGAACATCCTTTAAACAATTCCCCCAAAATAACAATTATTGTCAACTGCACTTTGAGGGCCTATAATTAAATGTCATTTTCAAAGGCTACAAAAATTTTAAATGATTTTAGAAGGGAAAAGTCACTATTTATAATCAAACATCTACTTCAAATTCAAAAAATAAAATAAAATTTGCAAAAACATTCAAACTTTCACAGCACACTCCAACCATCGGCCCATTTTAGCTCCGCGGTCTATAAGAGAGGAGGTGATTGGTGCCAGCTCTGTTTTCACTGACGGGAAAGATCGACAGGAGGATCACTCACGTGGCCCAAGGCACGTATCATGAAGTCTGCTGACCCCTGGCCTATTGAGCAGCAACTCTGCAGAGCCTGTTCTGCCTGTAAAGCCTTTCCTTACAGTTCAGTCTGGAGGAGTCTCCTTGTGTCAGGTATTAGACAGAACATCCGGCATGAGGCAGCCAGAGGGGTGGACATGGCAGTCCGGGGCCTTTTCCCTGTCAGGCTCAAAGGCAAGATCATCTTGGGGACACACTTCTCTTTTTTTTTTTTTTTTTCTTTTCATGACTAGGGATAATGAGGAAGTACTGGTAACAGCCAGAGAAGAGGTGAAGAGTAGGCTGTGAGTGTCAGAAATCTACAGCAGATGTTGGAAATAGAGGCTGCTGTAACGCAGCCCAGCAGGCAACATGGGAGGATGAACCTTAGTTAAGAAAGGGCTTAGCAGCCTGCTGGGAGTCAGAGGTTGCTCTGACTTTCTCCTTAGAAATTCCTAACTTTGCATACCATTTCGTGAGGCTCTCAGACACTTGGAAGCTCCTCCAAGGCCCTCATACTAAGCTTCACCCCCAGATGAAGAGCTCTCCAGATTAAGAGCCTGGGGAGCATATTCATTGTAGTTACCACCAAGAAAGTCACAACCAGGACACAAATCCACTCTGGGCAGTTTCTTTCCTTCTAGAATGATTCCAGGTCACAGAACATCCAACAGAGGCCAGAGTTAGGAGGCTGGCCCCAGCACCCATTCCTCCAACAAACATTTATTGAGCACCTGCCTACTGGGTGCTGAAAATAGGGAAATCACAGGACGAGAACAGCACCAAAAGACAGCTCAGGTGTGCCTCTTACACTGTAACCTCACCCACAATGACCTCATCCACGGTGACCTCGGTGGCAATTACATCAGGGCTGACCTCTGACACACACACACACACACACACTTATTTGCAATACCTGAGTAGTATCATCTCACACTTGTTTTCCAGGGTTCGTGTCCTCTGAGGACATTGAGTCAGGCATTTAGATTGGGTTAGGGGCAAATGCACATCCCTTTGAGAATTACCCACTGACTCTACCCTTTCTCTGTGATGGTAGTTCATGCTTTCTTCATCTGCCTGTCTCTCGTCCCTTTTCCTATTGTTCTTTATCACACTTGCTGCCTTCTCTGAGCTCTGTGTCTCCAGTCTGCCAAAGTAAGGAAAAGTCCTTTATATAACCCTTGGGTCATCACTTCCAGAAGCAATGGTCTCGGGACCCCTCTATGTTCTTAAAAATTAAGAACCACAAAGAGCTTTTATGTGGGTTTTATCAATATTTGAATAAATACTATAAAACAGCAGGTCTCAAATACTATAAAACAGCATCTATTCAGGAAAACAGACTTTCCTACTCATCAAAGTATTTGTTTTAGAAATCTCATGTTTAGTGCATATTACTGCTATCTTAGAGAAGGGAAGAAGCCAGCAGAAGGAGCCACATCCCTAGACAGAGAGCTCCTCTCAGTGGATTTAAGGCTGGGGAGGTCCAAAGTTCTAGGGTCCAATTTTCATTCCATTATAATAAGAGCTCCCAGAGCCCTGAATGCCTCAAAGCCTCTGACTACCGAAGCAAGCCTAAGTATACACATAAACATGAAGTACAGAGATGCTGAAGAGCCACTGGCTGCATGAAAAGGTTTCACATTAATTACAGAGCTGGGCACAAGCTTCCTTGCCTAATGAATACCATTCATATTCCCAAAGCAATTAACAGTACAGTTGAAAAGACCGAGATCCATTTCCTGATACCCAGGAAACCTGTGAACTCCGAGACTATCGTCTCCAAAATGTTGAGTGTCAGGCTGGGTTCACCCAAAGTGGTCATCAGCCAACCTGCAACCTCCACTGAACTTCCATCAGTGACAAAATATTTTCCTCCTAAGTTTGGATCTGGCTCCTTTCTAGTTTTACTTCCTTATCAATCATTACCTTTGCTCAAGGAAATAAAGAAACAGAAAAGGATGCCTGGCCATAAAAGCAATTTTCCCAAAGTAATAATGTGTCTAATTGCTTGCCTAAAGTTTTTTCAGTCTTATAAATCTCTCCTTACTGGGAAAAAGAAGAAAGTCAAACTTTTGGCAATATGCTAATTTAAAAAATCTTACTTGGCAAACTTGAACGACAGAAATTATACCCCAGTAACCTACCTTTTCAAATACTTTCAAAAAGTGTATAATTTTTACTGTCTACACATTATGGAGGGACCAGGCCTTATTTGCAAAGGGCTTTTTGCAATCACTGTCTTATCTTTTGACAGTCTGGGAGGTAACACATCATCATTATCTTATACAGATCGGGAAATTGAGGCACAAGGTAAGGCATAAGTGGTAGAACAAGGTTTCAGTCATTCCCAAGTTTCAGTTCCTCTACATGAGCCTTTTCTCTTTTCTCTTTTTAAGTCTTTACACCCTTCCTTTACTGTCACAGCCTAAAATGATCTCTTTCTTCTGAACTCCTGTAGGAATTACTGCCTAAACAATGCATCTCCCCATTAGTCATGTCGTGCCTTGCTATTTAAACCCTGCATGATTAGCTAACTTTTCCTGTGTTTATGTCTTGTTTCTTCAGCTAAATGTGAAGCTCTCTAGGGGCAAGAATCTTATCTTATGCCTCTTTATGTCCTCATACCACCTGGTACATAGTAGGAGGCCAGAAAATACATGATATGTTTTGCTTTTTCTCACCTTAGAAGACACAGATGCCTGCAGTTTTTTTAAAAAAATCAAATACAGAAATATACAATTCAGTATAAATCTATTGCATCCCTCAGCACTAGAAACTGCTTAAATTTATTTTAGATTTCAGTTCTTGCTAATAATCCATTCTCATACCCAGTGTAATATGTGAAATACATATTCCCTCTACACTTGTAGTCTACAGAAACTAACAAACTTAAAATTGACTTTAGATAGATTACCCAGAGCCACTAAACTAAACTGAATAGCAAACATTATGAAATGACTTTGAAAAGTGTAAATACATAAAAGTATTATCACAAGTTATACTCATTGTCAAAACTTTCCCTTAAAGAGATACAAAGTCAAACTTTTTACCACATCATAAATAAATGACAATAGAATCCCAACAGCATCTTCAGATACGCTATCCTATACCTGCCCCTGCATATGGCTCAAACATTTAGGACACACATCTATCTACTGTGTTCTTAAACACCCAAATGAAGTTTCTTATTCTATACATCCAATGCTATAATTCAGTGTGAATCTTACAAGTGGAATAAAAGTCCCGTATCTACAAAGGTTTCCCTGTGGGCTATCCTCTACCTCACTGGCCTTCGCTGCCAGGCCACTTCTCCCAGCCATTCCCACGGCCACTCCTTCAAACTGCTCTACCTTGGAGACTACATCACCCTACAGCCTCCTGCCCTTCTCCTATTACATCTGCTTTTTAACCATACAAGCCATCCAGGTCTATGAACTGCTTCCTTCCATCTTCTTAGGCCCCTCCTAGCCACACTCCTTCCTGTTCCTTATTTTTATTTTTAATTGTTTTTTGAGACAAGGTCTCACCCTGTTGTCCAGGCTTGAGTGCAGTGATGCAATCACGGCTCACCGCAGCCTCGACCTCCCTGGGCTCAGGTGATTCTCCCACTTCATCCTCCCTAGTATGTGGGACTACAGGCACGCACCACCATACCTGGCTAAGTTTTTGTACTTTTTGGTAGAGATGGGGTTTCACCAAACTGGTCGCGAGACCAGTTTGCCCAGGCTGGTCTCGCGAACTCCTAAGGCTCAAGCAATTCACCAGCCACAGCCCCCAAAGTGCTGGGATTGCAGGTGTGAACCACACCTGGCCATTCCTATTCTTAAAAGTACCCCCTGCACACACATACACACGTCCTCACACCTTCTCTTCTGCTACATCTGACTGGTAAAAATCCACCCTGGACCAGTGTCACCATCTGCTGCCTCTGACACACAGGCTGGGGAGTCACATATGCTTGGGCCACTGTGAATTCAGTTTCTAATCTCAGCTGAGCCTCAGCATCTCTTCACACTTCTTTTACTTTTCCTCAATCATCTCATCTCCCATCTCCTTCAGTGACTGGGATATTCCAAACGGTCTCCATTCTCTTCAAGTTCCCAATCCCATTCTACCTTGCCTGCTACTTCATCAAATACTAAGGGTTACTTGGGTTAGCTATCTCAGCTATAAACCTCTTAAAAGTGTCTCCAGGCCAGGTCTGGTAGTTCACACCTGTAATCCCAGCACTTTGGGAGGCCAAGGCAGGAGGATCGCCTGAGACCAGGAGTTCAAAATCAGCCTGGGCAATTTATATATTCACATATTTTTTACATATATATGTAAAAAATTTTTCATTAAAAATAAAACTGTCCCCTGTCCCTGCTTCTGTGACACCACAGATTCTACCTCCAGACCCATTCTTCTGAGTCTTTTCTAGAAATTTCCTCTTCCCTCCATCCCTCCACTTCTATCTGGTGTTCCCTTGGACTCCATCCCCTGCCTGTTGCCTTCTTCATCCTCAGAGTTCTCCTTGGGCACCAACCTACTCACATGGCTCTAACTACCACCTCTAGGTGATGACTCCCAGATTCCTGTCTCCAGACACCATCTTCCCAGAGCGTCAGACTCACATTCAGTTGCCAGATGGACACTTTTTAAAATCAGTATGTTACCTTGGCCCTTACATACCAATTCTTCCTCCTATACTCCCCAGGTCCAAAATGGCCACCAGAACTTCAAGTGTCATTCTGGTGTCTTCCATCTCATCCACTCCCCGTAGCCAGTTGATCAAAGTTGTATCAACTCCAAATCTTGTGTACTTCTCAAACCCATCTTCTCTCCAGCCCTGACTTTCACTGCTTTCTTATACATATTCATCCTCTCACATTGAGCCGGCTTATCATGATAGGTTCCTGCCATCCAGCCCCAAATCTATGACTCAATGAGCTGCCATAGCAAACCAGGCTAATCTGACCATTTACACCCCTGCTTAAAATTTCTCAACAGTTCCCCATCAGCTAGAAGCATATGCTCTAAGCCCTCAGAGAGTATACTTGGCTCTTCATGGCTGGGCCCCCAACTACACCTTTATGGTCCTTGATTCCCACCCTTATGCTTTATATGCTATTGACATGGAAAGGCTTGCCTTTGCAAGCATACACAGGCTGCTTAATGCACTGACACTCATGCTGTTCCCTTAGTCTACAATGCCTTTCTCCTTCTCTCTCATCCATTCATCATCTAAGTCCTACCCATTGTTCAAGACTCGGTCCAGGTGACTTCTCCAGAAAGCCTTGCCCTAACCTCCCTTCTTCTCACATGAGGGAAGAGGCTGTTTTCTATGATCTCCCAGCTCCCTGTTACAACACCCATCATGTGATACTAGCATCCCCTGTGCCAATGTCCATATCCCCCCTTCAGGATAACCTCATCTTCAAGACAGATGCCATCCCTGACTTGTCTTTGTACCTCTGGGGATTAACCCAGCCTCAGATGCAAAGAGGGTCATCCACACATTATGAAGTTTCAACAGAACACGCATCTTCAGGAATGCTGGCCTGAGCAACACAGGCATTAGGGAAAAAGGAACCTTCATTTCCTTTCCTTATGATCACTGCACAGTATTCTAGAGAGGAACATTCGATTATTCCACCTCCTCTGTGTCAGAGTCACATGAAACCCAACTTTTACAAATATGTAATAATGTATGTGAACAGTCAAAACTGAGTGGTCTAGCCTCAAAAACTCTTTGGATGACAGATTTGTTATTTCTCAGACTGCACTGTAATCAGTAAATAATATCACTCAAAACAGCAAAATGTTCAAATAATCAAGGGTTTTGTTGTTTGCCAATAAATAATCCTTTGAATTTCCCAGTCTCCCCATTTCCTTTGGCCCCTTGTTTCTTTCTCTTTTTTTCTTTTTTCTTTTTCTTTTTTTTTTTTTTAGACAAGATCCCACTCTGTCGCCCAGGCTGGTGTGCAGTGGTACAATGTTGGCTCACTGCAACCTCGAATTCCTGGGCTCAAAGCTATCCTCCCTCCTCTGCCTCCCAACTAGCTGGGACTACAGGTACATACCACCACATTTAGCTATTTTTTAATATAAAAAATGGAGACAAAGTATCACTATGATGAGCAGGGTGGTCTCAAACTCCTGAGCTCAAGCAATCCTCCCGCCTCAGCTTCCCGAAGTGTTTGGATTACAGGTATGGGCCACTGCACTTGGCTTGTTTCCTTTTAGATAGTACAGCAAATTAGTCTTAAAAAGGAATTTGCTATTAAAACAGATCATTTTGATCAGATTTAATTTTTTTATTAATTTCCTAAGAGCACAGACTCTGAGGTTATCTCACTGATTTTACCAAGAGTCCTTCCTCCTTACAGTTTGATAACACTAAGTAGACATGCATGGTAAAACTTAAATAAACCAAATGTAATCATAAATAACATTAAGGAATATGGCATGTTTATTAATTTTTAAAGATCTTTCTGAAAATGAGTCAGCTTACCTTCCTTTTTTTATTCCACACATAGAAACTGTCCCCTTGCTTGTAAGGTAAGCATTATTATCACTCCCATTTTACAGATTAAGAAATTAAGGTTCAGAAGTTTAAACAATTTGTCCAAGTGTCAGGCATGGATTTCTATTCCCAGTCTATCTGCTCCCAAGCCCATGTTCCTATCTACCTATATTGCCTCTTCTCAAATGAGGACAATAAAGGTTATATAATGAGCCTCACTGTAACTAAACAGAGAGTTGAAAGTTTCAGAAAGACCATGAACAAAGTTCGCAAACAATTAACTCGCTGAAATTCTAATGCTTCATTGGCAAATAAAAGGTTTCACTAGCAAAATAAACTTGTAATGTTGGTTAGGAAGCTGCTCTGCCTACACTCTAACAACACTGTGATAATTACCTATGATAAACACCCTTTGTTCTTAAGTCTCTCACAAACCTTTCCACACTATACCCCAACTTATAGTTCCTCTACTCTGTTCCTCAGTAAGGAGGCACCACATGAAGAAGAGAAACAGGATGGTGAAAATAGGATTCACACCCTCCACCCTCATCCTCACATCTCTTCTCTCAGAAAAGGTTAATATTACTCAGGCACTAATCTGAACAAGGCTGAGGGAAGAACCCACTGATGTGAAATCAAACAGCTCTCCATAATCCAAAAAATACCCCACCTGCTGCAGACTCTGAACTGAGTTCCCAAAGCCACCAGGTGGGAGTCACCTATGGTCCACTGGGGTTGTCAATCACAGAATGACTCACACCCTACTTTCCGTGCGTAGCCCCTGTAGGTAACTTGAACAGCATATGTGAGAGGGACTGCAGAAGTCCATCACCCCTGACCTGAATGATCCTTCTAGTCCCTCCCACCATCTAGGGTACTGGTATCCAAGTGTAAAAAGTAGCTGCTCCATGATGAAAGATTCTGGTGAGTTCCATGATATTACCAGATAGCTAGAACTTCCTAGAATGGTAACACCTGAACTAAACCTCTATTTACTTCTTCAACTTCTCAGGCTCCTAAAAGCCAAGTGGGTTGGGTAACTGGGGAGGAAAATAAAGGAAAGTAGAAGATCATGCCTTTCTTTCAATTTTAACTTTCAAAGTGTTTTTATATTATCCAACAATACAAATCATTTGTTATCCTTTCATCCAAAGAAAACACACATGGCCTTCTTTAAGAAATGTAAATATTTAGTTCCAGGATACGTTTTAGCCAATTCGAGTTTTTTTCTTTTCCTTCTTTCTTTCTTTTTTTTTTTTTTGAGACGGAGTCTCACTCTGAAACCCAGGCTGGAGTACAGTGGCACGATCTCGGCTCACTGCAACCCCCACCATCCTGGTTCAAGTGATTCCCGTGGCTCAGCCTCCCGAGTAGCTGGGATTACAGGAGTCCACCACTATGCCGGTCTGATTTTTATATTTTTAGTAGAGACGGGGGTTTCATCACGTTGACCAGGCTGGTCTCGATCTCCTGACCTCAAGTGATCCACCCGCCTCGGCCTCCCAAAGCGCTGGGATTACAGGTGTGAGCCACTGCACCCAGCCTCTTCGAGTTTTTATAATGATGTGGTGCAGAGAAAAATAATTCCATTTACTCATGATATATTCCTCTCTTTCCCTTTAAGTTGTATAAGAAAACATTTCCAGACAGACAATATAACATTATTTGGTGTCTGAATGCTATTGTCTGTAAAGATACAGGGCATGCTCTAATGATAAGGTGATAGAATGCCACATACACTATATAAAATGGTATAGTAAGTATCTGGTGTTCCCAGTAAGAATTATTTCATAGCTCTGTAAAACTCTGTCTGTGGTAAGGTGGCTTTGATATTATCCATCAGGACTTCCAAATCCAAAACAGCATTGTCCAGTAGAATAATGTGCAATAATAGAAACGTTCTATATATGGTAGGTAGCCACTAGTCATCAGTTACATGTGGCTAATATAATTGATGAACTTAATTTTTTCCACTTCATTTTATTTTAATTCGATTTAAACGTAAGTAGCCACATACGGCTAGTGGCCACCATATTGGACAGCACAGTTCTAAAATGTCCCGAGCTTTTCAGTGTTCAGCCATCATCCTTTTAAAATAGAAAATTAGGATACAGGCAGCCTCTCAAGTAGGTCAGTCTATTTTACATCTCAAAGAAGTTCTCTCTCAGAGTATACAAGTTCCCTATCTCCAGATCAACGGAAAACAGTTCCACGGTGGTGTGACACTCCTCAGAAAAATTTACACCTGCCGTATCTCCCATCAGGGAAGTTCTTATGCAAACAGAAAGTGTTAACATTACCATACGTTTTAAAATATTAAAGCATTCTCTGGGAAAAATAACATAAAAACGAGGCCTGCAATGTGAAATATTTTATTTTTCACAGGAATAATTTTCAGACACACTCTGACACTTCAGAGTTGACAGCCTCACTCCAGGATGTAGAACTAGGAACTCAGCGGGAAGGATATTAGGGTGTCTACTTTAGGGGTGGCTGCTCCAGCCATGGCTTGAACCTCTGATACCCAGCTCTGCCCCAGAGCATTGTGGTTCACAGAAACAGGAAACTAGGGTCATCCAGAGGTCTAGTGGTGCTTGAATTCAGTCCATTCAATGAACAAACATTTCATGAGCACTTACTACATGTCAAGCGTCCAGCTAGGCACAAAAATATTTAGTGGAATGATACATGGTTTCTGCCCTTCAGGACTGAGGTTGGGAGGAAAGACACATAAATAGATTATGATCCAATGTGGTAAACGCATCGTGGGCACACAGAATGACAGGACTCTATGGAAGATGACCTAACCTATTCTGCAAGGGTCAGGGAATGCTTCCTGGAGGAGGTGACACCTGAGCTGAGTCCTCAGGATGAAAAGGAGTTACTAAGGCAAAAGCAGGGAAGGGGGCATTCCAAGCAGGGTGGCTAACAAAGGTGGGAAAGAGCCTAAAGAATATGGCATGTGCAGGGAACACGGCAAGACTGTGTTGCTCAAGGATGAAGCTGGAGTCAGGGAGTGGTGAGAGGGAGATTAGAATGCCACCAAGGGCCAGGAGGACAGCCAGGAATACCATGTTAAGGAACGTGGCCTTTGATTTGCATATAATGGAGCATCACGAGAGGGCTTCAACCATGGTGGAAACCCTGTTAGACACAGAGAGGCAGCCTGGTAACACAGTGGAGGGAGGATCACAGGAACATAAAGAAGGCAGGAGGCTGTGGCTTCATCTTGGAAAGTAAGAATAAAGGCCTCACACAGGTAGTGGTAACGGGAATCAAGAGAAAGGAAAACTGAGAAATGTCCAGAAGGAAGAAGTAAACAGTGATTAGAAATCAGCCACACTGGATGACTGGGTAGGTATAGAAGCTAAAGAAAACAGGCATTAAGGAGTTAAAGGAAAACGGCATTAAGGATGACTCCCAGGTTTCTGGCTTGGATGTCTCCATGGATGAGGGAAACTGAAAGAGAACAGCAGCAGCTAACATTTATTCCAGTCTTATTCTGAGCCAGGCACTGTACAAATGCATTACAATCTACCTCATACGAATTTCTGAGATGGCTATTTTTACCCCCGTTTTAAAAAGAGACACTAAGGCTCAGGGAATTAAGTGACTTGTTCAAGTTCAAACATCCAGGAAGTACCAGAGCCCCAATTCAAATTCAGATCTGATTCCAGAGCCCCAATCTTAACCACCATATATAACATGGTCTCTAAATACAGAAAAAAAGGGGAGGTTTAGGAGAAATGGTTGTGCATTCAGCTCCTGGAAAATTTAAGGAGCCTTTCAGATACACACATGACAACTAGCAGAACCTGGTCACCAGGCAGTGCAAGTCAGAGACATGGGGATCACTGGCATATACAGGGTGAAAACCCAGAGAGCAGATGAAGTCCCAAAGCCAGAGTATGTATGAGGAGAGAAGAGCAACACTCCTAGAACTAAACTCCAACAGTAACAGGTGGGCAAAGGAAGAGAAGCCCACCAAGGAGATATAAGACACAGAGGCAGCAAGAGAACAGAAGCATGGACCGTTGTAGAAGCTAAAAACTCTTCAAGAGAGAAGAGTGGATACATTGGGTTAAATACAACAAGAAGCTCCAGAAAGATAAGGACTATAGCGTGTCCACTGGAGGTGACAAATAGGTAAGTCATTAGTAGGTATGAGAAACACAAAAATGGGAAACACAGAACATCTGGCAGCCAAGAAAAAAGAGACAGCAAAGAAATGTGGCTGAAAATTAGAAAGAGAGGGAGGGACAACGACTAATAGAGCAAGGCCAAGGAGGATGCAGGAGCAGATGGGATACCCCTGGAGAAAACCAGATGAAGATAACTGTGACTGCACATAAGTTTGCAGGCATCAGGACAGGAAATGGAGGAGCTCATTCTAGGAAGTTTCAAGTTGCTTAGTAAAGTCAGATACAAAGTCATGTGTTAAGAGTGAGGCGGGAGGAGAGGCCTTAAGAAGAACAGTCACTGCATGGAGTAATTGTTCAATAGCATGGGAGAAATGGGCAACGCCAACCTGCCCAGTACAGCTTGGAAGTTCAGGCACAGGTGTAAAGAAGGCAGTCCTGGAGGGTTGCTGACCAAAGATGGCAGACGTGCAGATATGCCACAGAATTGGAAGTACTGACCAGTGTTCCGATGACCCACCATTCTCTAAAAAGTGAACTCACCACTGGTTGTCCACTGAAGTCTTTATTTTACTCTTGGGAAGGTTCTAGCCATAGTAAGAAATAACTAAATAAGGCCAGGCGCAGTGGTTTATGCCTATAATCTCAGCACTTTGGGAGCCTGAGGCGGGCAGATCACCTGAAGTCAGGAGTTCAAGACAAGCCTGGCTAACATGGCGAAACCCTCTCTCAACTAAAAATACAAAAATTAGCCAGGCGTGGTGGTGGGTACCTGTAATCCCAGCTACTTGGGAGGCTGAGGCAGGAGAATCGCCTGAACCTGGGAGGCAGAAGTTGCAGTGAGCTGCGATCATGCCACCACACAGGAGATTCCATCTCAAAAACAAAAAAACCCAAAATTTCCTTTAAGAAAGAACTAAACAAGATAACTCTTTTTTCCCCCCACAAGATATCCCAAGACAACACTTAATAAATTATCAAAATAACACTACTGCTGCAGTTAAATCCCTTGACTCTTACTACTTAAGCCAATAAACTGAGACAAAAATCAACTGACACTCAAAATACGCCATTGTCAAAGCCAGAGATAGCCCGGAAAAATACATCAGTCTGTTGGCTCTCAGATTTCACAGAAATTTGGCATAGGAGAATCCCAGTTCTTAAAATGATACCAGAATTCTAACTGGTAGAGTCCAGGGCTAAGCGTGAAAGAAGTATCAGATCACAAACCATCTGGATTACAAAGGAGCACAAGGTCCCCTCCTTGGCAACTTAGCACAGGACATCCACTCTGGACAACAACAATAGAAGTACATGATTCCAGTTCCTCCCAACCCCCAAACAACCCACTGCACTCAACCAGGCAGCCTGCAAAACAATGGAAATGTAAGGTCACCCTCCTGTTCTCTGCCACCCCCTTCTACTTCCTCTTTCACCCTGAATGAGTTGTCATCTTTCCATGAAAGAATGCCAAGCGCTCAGTCAGTCTGACAGGCAGTTCCTGCTCTTCCGGTTCTCTGGATGCTTCAAAGGGGTGGCGATGTGTTACCAGAAAGACTACCCTCCTCGGTAGGCTGTTTTCCAGGCTTCCACCCCTGATGAGTCACCTGCCAGTTTCTACCAAGTATAAGAAGATCTATCATGGAAGGAGACTTCACTTGAGTCCCATGGGCCTGACGTTGCTGCCTCTCGTGAAAGTGACATCTCTAAATTCAGAATGGACTATACAGGTCTTTTGGTGGAGATCTTCCAGATTGGCTAGAATGCATAAGTGGCAAAAAATTAAAGCATGACGTAGCAATACTAACAAAGTTGGCCCTGAATAGTAACATTCCAAGAAATGAATTCAGAAGCCACCCACTGAACAACCAATAAAGTTAGGGCAATAGTAATCAAGAAATGTCCATGTTGAATATAAGACTATAAAATCTTCCCTTAAAATTATTTAGTGTATATTTTTAGGAAAAAGGTAAGAAGATAAATTTTGGTCAGATTACTTAAATATTTATTTGATGATCATCCTTTAAAAAAAAATCCTCCATTTGACCCAAGGGATACACTAAAATATAAGGAAGTGGATCTTTTAAAGTGTCCTACCAAAAGATCACACTATCAGTTCCCTCAAGGAGCTAACAGTTTTTAAAAGGTCATAAAAAGCAGAATAGGTATAGCGATCAGATAAGACCAGGAAAAGGGGGATGCTGAAGAAACAGAATTTTTTAATAATAAGAAAAAAAAAAAAAACAAAGATAACCAACATGTCAAAAAAAAAAGTGAAAAAGGTGAATGATAATGGTGTTCAGTGCAATGAGAAATAAAGTAGGATTTGCATAGAAAAGCAGCAGTTTTAGCAGAAAAGAAGTTAAGATGAGCCCATTTCTACTGCATAATATGGACAAAAGGAAGACATTAAATGACATCTTGGAATTGAATCCTCTTCCAAGAAATTCACTGTAAAGGAGGAAAAGATAATAGCTAGGAAAAGGTTTTCTATTTTCTATAAAGCACTTATACATCATCAAAATTATCCATTGAATCCATTTTTCAGTTCTAATCTAAATTTCTCAAGGCAAGAATCATATTCAAATATTTGTTCATCTAATTCATTTATGCAAGTACTCACTTGAATTTCTGTGCCTGGTATGTGCCAGTCATAATGTCCTAGGTATTGAGGGTACCAAGGAAAACAAATCAGACATAAGATCTGTTCTCAGAGTTTACTGTTTAATAGTCTAATGAGGAAGGCAGAAATGAAGTAATCTTAGTTATTCTGAGATGTACAGAGAATATGTAACTGTGACTAAATGAGAAGAAAAAGTATAGAAAAGCCTAAAATACTCTGGGGAACACATAAAGGCCTCATTGGGAAAGTGGAATTTAAATGCAGAATTTGCCAGGTGAAGGGAGAGGAAGGAAAAGAGTCCAGGAAATGGACACAGCTTGTGCATAGGTTCTAAAATTCATCTTTGTGTCTGCAGGGCCCTGTACACAGTAGATGCTGAATAAATGCTTATAGAATAAACTTTAAGTTCCTCATGCATTCAGAAAAAGTCTTCCCTAAGAAAACAATCCCTAAATATAGGGGGGAAAAAAGGAAAAAGAAAAAGAAACAGCTACAGGTACAGACATGCTATCTGTAACACACACACACACAAATAGAAACAGCAATAAGATGGTAAATTACGTAAACCAGTGACTGAAATATTATGCAGCTATTATAAGCAACACAGAAACTGCAATTATACAATTAAGTGGGAAAAGGTAACAAATGAGTATATTAGGATTAGAAATATGGAAAAGTGTGAAAATTAAGAATAATATATCATTTTATACTGACTGATAACATTAAACAATCAAACACCAACCATCTCATCCATATTCCACATATGAAATTCCAAATGTCTTCTGTTTGGAAGCAATTATTCCAGCCAATTTTCAGACAAAATCCCATTAAGACCAAACCATTCGTTTTGGTCCGCTTAGGAATTGCAATGTTACTTCAAAAACACCTTAAATTATTGTATAGCCTTACATCTTTATAAAGTAATCTCCCATACATTATATTTTGGTTATCATCATTTGCTTCGTCCATGTGATTCTTCTTCTTATTATTATTATTTTTTCAGAGGTAGGGTCTCACTCTATTAACCCTGCTGGAGTGTAACAGTGCAATCATAGCCCACTGTAACCATAAACTCCTGGGTTCAAGCAGTCCTCCTATCTCAGTGTCCCATGTAGCTAGGACCACAGTCATGTGCCACCACGTCTGGCTAAAATATATATATATATTTTTGTAGAGACCGGGTCTTGCTATGTTGCCCATGCTGGTCCAGAACTCCTGGCCTCATGTGATCCTCCCACCTCAGCCTCCCAAAGTGCTGGGGTTACAGATATGAGCCACCATGCCCAGCCTGATTCTTATTATTTAATAGGTCAGTATAATGTGCTATATAAAGCATCCAGGAGGAAGTGACTCCTAATTTCCCACAGGGTACTCCAAGGGCCTTATTTTTCTCCACTGACATTTTAATTGCTATCACATATTCCTTTTTGTTTTTCCCAATACTATCACCTATAAAAAATTTTAAGTGTATATGAAATATAATCACATTACAAAAGTTTGAAAAATTGAGAAAACAAGTCTTAATTGTCCTAATATAAATAAGTCTCAAACAGGTACAGATTGGTTAAATGTTTCCAGCTACTTTATGTAAATCTTTATATCTCATACGTATCTTTAATCATTTTTTTCTGATTATAAAATTATACACGCTTACTAGGAAAAGAATATAACTTGGGAAATTAAAGTCCCCCAGAAACCCACCCCACTTCTCCACTCGAGAAAAGTATTGTTAAGTGCTTGATGCTTCATTTTCCAGATTTTTCCCCCCTTTGGCTATACAGGTCCACACCTCTTATCTAAAATCCCAATATTCAAAAAGTTTCAAAACCCGAACAAATTTTATAACATTTGTTGTCAAAATCTTACCTGAACTGACATAAGGCAATGTGTAATCTTTATTTGCCCAACTTAGTATGAATATCCATGTTTTGCCACAGGAGTATTAATGTTTTTGATTACAGATGCCACCCCAGCCCCCACTGGAGGTGTTATTTAATAGTAAATGTATTTAATACATTGTCCTATGTGAAACTGAAAAAATCCTGAATTCAGAAACACATCTGACTTAAACTGCTTCAAATTAACGATACAGACTTATACTGATATTACTATCATTCTCATTTCAGAAATAGGTCATATCAGGCATGCCTCTCTATTAGTATATTTTTTCACTCAACAATGTATCTAGGACATCTTTCTTCCTTTTTTTTTTTTTTTTTTTTTTTTTTTGAGATGGAGTCTCGCTCTGTCGATCTTGGCTCACTGCAACCTCCGCCTCCCAGGTTCAAGCAATTCTCCTGTCTCAGCTTCCTAAGTAGCTGGGACTACAAGTGCACACCACCACGCCTGGCTAATTTCTTGTATTTTTAGTAAAGACAGTGTTTCACCATATTGGTCAGGTTGGTCTTGAACCCCTGACCTCAAATGATCCATCCGCCTTGGCCTCCCAAAGTGCTGGGATCACAGGTATGAGCCACCGCACCCAGCCTATATCTGGGACATCTTTCTACATGAATTCACTGTGTTCTTTAACAGCCATGTGGATGTGGGTGGGACCAGAAGAATGAGAACAAATCTGATTTTAAGGAAAGGATAAATAAGGGAAATAGCTCAAAAAGTAGACCTATAGAAATTATTAGGGAGGAAATCGACAAGAGTAGAGATCACAGAATTCAGAGGTGGAAAAGACGTTAGTGATTAATCGTCTTATTCTTCTGTCAAAAGATGATCTCATTGGATGACCTGAGTTCACACAGCAGTTAGCAGCTGACCTGGGACTAGAACCCAGGGGTTCAAGTTGCCACCCCTTTGTGCTGCTACTCTTGAGATTTCACACTCCTGATGGTGAGGGCCACCCAGGTTGACTGTGAAAAACGTGAAAGCAACTTATCCGTGAGGGAGCACAGATGCTTCCCAGGGTTAGTCTGAGTTGTTAATATAAAAGTCTGTTCACCTAGCCTTGTGAGTAGCAGCCTTCTAAGTTAACAGCAGCATTTTATAGTTTTATAGCCAAGCAGAAAGAGATACAAGGAGCCATTGCCAATTACTAAGAATTGAAGTTGGATGTTCAAATTTAGGTCACTTTTTCCTCAATAGAAGCCACAGCATGCCAAGTGCATGTCACTTTCCTGACTAATCTTGTCTTTTTGAGCCCGAAGAGCTAAACCTATAATTGGAGAAGAGAACATGACACTATGATACCAACCGGAAAACCACCAACACCCAACGACCCAACGTGCATCCCTTAGAATCTCTCAAATCCTCACTGTGCCTCCAAACACCACTTAGTTCCCTCAAATATGTCCTTCTAACAAGCAAGTGTGCTTTCATGTATTTAGAACAAATCTTACATGTAAACATGCATCCAAATCCTAAAATTCAGAATACAGAAAAGCAGAGAAGGAGAGAAGAAAGACTAATGCTACCAAAAATCAGTCTGCCTTTTCCTGCCCGCCTCCTTGACATATCACCACGTGGCAACACCACCTGCACTCCTCGCCCACCTCTCAGGCTCCAGGAAGGGTGGCAGAATGCAACTCTGCAGGACTTTAGCTGGAAGTGCCATCTGGGAGAATGAAGACTTATAAACACATTCTTTCAGAAGCCTGTGTCCTCCATCCCCTCACATAGACAGCAGAAATAAATCACAACGACATGGTTCTGTATCAGCACACCTGATGCTATGACCCAATCAATTATTTTTGGGAATCAATAGCTCTCTTAAAGGTTTTTAGTAGAGTATCTTTTTATGAAACTTCTGCAATTTCCTAAGTGAGTTCTACTTACATTACATGAAATGACTGATAGATTAAAAATACACGTATCCATGTATCCTGCACCCTAATATGCAAAGTAAAGTAAGTGGTGCTTCATCAAAAGGATGCCATAAAAAGGAAGCAACTGAACTACCTGTTTCCTTGACTGAGGCCACGTAAGACAGACTAGCTCTTACAAGGAGAGACAAAATAACCTACAATCCCTCTACAGAAATGTTTGCCAACCATGGATATTAAAGGGCCAATCTCTGAGCACTGTAAGATCTACAACAGCAAAGTTATTGGGGAAATTTTATTAGTAGTTTGGATTAGATGAGGGTCTAAGCTAAGAGAAGACCTTTTAAGGGGTTGGCAGAGTAAACATCTACGTGCACCGATCCTGCCCCCAGGGATGCTGGGTAAAGCATTGTAAAGTACTCCAGCTTCCTGGAATAGACAGACACGAAGTGTTATTACCCCTCCATGGGGGAGGGGGGACATTCTTTCAGTGACTTTAAGAGACAAGGGACGTTGATGAAGAGGCGAGGAGAGAGCCTCTATTGTAGTTTCTAGCCTCAGTTTCAGAAATCATTCTGAGAAGCAATGAGGTGCTTTAGTCTCTAGAGGAGTATGGTGTGAGCAGACAAAGTGTAAACACTGACTTTACAGAAGAAAAGTACTTCTTATTTTCTAAAAAAGCCCATAAATCTAAATATCTGTCAGTTCTCTTCTCTATGTTTTGTATGCTGTTTCTATACAAAGAAACAGGTGGGGCAACGGCAAATGCTAGTGTTCCTCTGGGGCCCAGTGGTCAACAGGCTTTGGACAGGTAAATACAAGCAAGCGTGCTTTCATGTAGTTAGAACAAATCTTAAATGTACACATGCATCCAAATCCTAAAATTCAGGAGAGGGGAGGAGATGTGGAGGAAAGGAGAGAAAGAGAATACAATGGGGGCAAATAAAAAAGCAAGAGACAGCATATACAGCACTATATAAATGATGGTTATTTTCCCAGCTCTACATTCCCGCAGCACCTTCCATAAACCTTCTTTGGGGCATTTAAAACATACTCTTGTCATATTTCTCTGTATGGCTGCCTCATTCACCTATATATCCAAGTTATGCCAAGCACAGTGTTGGCATAACTTGCCATTGAGTACTTGTTAAATACAGCTTTTGTAAAACAACCATGAACATAAGAATGAACACAGATTCGGACACACCAGTATTTCTTTCTTTTTTTTTTTTTCCTGAGACGGAGTCTTGCTCTGTTGCCCAGGTTGGAGTGCAGTGGCATGATGTCAGCTTACTGCAACCTCTGCCTCCCAGGTTCAAGCAATTCTCCTGCCTCAGCCTCCTGAGTAGTTAGGATTACATGTGTACACTACCATGCCTGGCTAATTTTTGTATTTTTAGTAGAGACGGGGTTTTAATATGTTGGCCAGGCTGGTCTTGAACTCCTGACCTCGTCATCCACTCACCTCGGCCTCCCAAAGTGCTGGGATTACAGGTGTGAGCCACTGCAATCAGCATTTCTAAGGTGGCAAGCATTCCTCCCCATTCCCTACCAAAAGAGTCAAAAAGGTGTCATCTGGCATGCTCTACAGACAGCAGCTGTACCACTAGCACCAAAGAACTGGGTTTGAACTCAGATTCTTCCTTTCCCTTTTATTGGCTGTATGTTCCTAGAAATTATCTAATTTCTCAGAACCTTGATTTCCTCATCTGTAAAATGGGGATAACAATATCTAACTCAACAGGACTGATGGGAGATAAACTGGAATAACAAATGTTAAGGATTGGTACATAGTAGGTACTCAATAAATGTGAGGTAGGGAGCACAGGATAGTGGAAGATCTGTCATCAAGTCCCAGACATGCCCCTAAAGTGATCTCAACTGAAATGGAAACAATGATCTACTTGCTTCCAAGAATTACTGTGTGAGGGGCAAAGCAGAAAATGCATACAAAAGGAAACAGGATAAACACATGAACCCTGGAAAGGGTTAAGCAAATAAACATCTACTCAGAGGTCTCACGTGCATACTTTTAAGAGCATAAACGGATAGCCATCATCATTTTATCAAATTCTCCGGATGATTCCATTTAACCCGAATCCCTTCTCCAGCAGGGAACACTTCTGTGTCAGTCACTCAGGCAACAAACACTGACAAGTACAACAAATACTAAGGGAGTGCCTACCATGTGCTAAGTGCTGTGCTGGAAGCGGAAGCTGCTGGTGGGCTGTGGACCTTGCCCTCGTGGTGCTTACAGTCTAGGAGGGTGACTCACTGATTATAAATAATTACGTGCAAGTGCCACCAGGCAGAGTGCCAGTGGCTACGAAGGCATAAAATAGGGGAGTGGAAAGATGGAGGGAGACCTTAACCGAGCCTGGAGGACTCCTAACAAAGGTGATATTAACGAATGGCTACCCATAGTGGCTTTTGGTGACTGTGACAGGAGAGAAGGAAAAGGAAAGGGTCACAGAAATTACATACCAAGGTGGGTGTAAACCCAGCTCAGCATGGCTAACTAAAATTAAGAATGCAAGTAATAAAAGTTCTGCCTTTCACTGCACCCAATAAAGAACTAAAGAAGCTTCCCTCCATCTAAACACAGTCTAAATAGAAAAGTGCCTTGTTTCATCCCAGCCCAATCTTCAGAGGTGGAGGCAAAGCTTCTGTTTCCCCAAGGAAACTTTGTCAGTTTTGTCAGACCACCTGTCTCTCCAGACACCACACACGGTTCAAATGGCTCGTGTTTTTCATCCACCAGCTTTTTCCTTCTATTCATTCAAAATCCACTTCATGGCCACACACCCCTGGAGCATTTTAAAACTGGGTGCACCACGGATGACTCGCCTCAAACATACGGGCAATCAGTCCTCTCTCTGGCCCGCTGCTCTCTGGCTGTGACAGACCACAGGGAGAAACACCCTCCCCAGAAGACACCAACTGTACTCATCCGTCTGAAGTTTGTACATTTGGGAAGTTGTACAAAGAGATCGGTGCTGATAAAACTGGAAGGCTGACTGTCAAATAAATTGATCTAAACCCTTACCAGAAAGAAGGATGGAAAGGAACCGGGGCATTCCCCTGTGGGTTTCCACAGCTCTCCTGGCACCCAGATGAATCAGCTTGGAGAAACCAGTAAGATACTCTCCTCCCTGGGCCTATTAACTTCCTTTCCTCACCCCACTGCCTCCACCAAGCTCGTTAAAGTGCTATTTAATTCTGTTCCCTGAAAACTCTGGGTCCTCTCTTCCTTCCTATTTTGGCAAAGGTGGTTGCATCCTCCCTCACTGACTGAATGAAGTCAATGCTCATGGTGTAAAACAGTTTTAATGTGTGATACCTCACATCTGCCAATACAAATTATTAATGAGGTTCATTACGAGTTATATCAGGCTTTAGTGTATAAAACGGAGAGAGGCATTATTAGCCAAACTCTGATTAAAAGGACCCAGCACCTCCAAGGGGCCTACATTAAGTGTCTTGTCTCATACAGCCTCTAGTTAACACAGGCCACTACTTAGGAGTAATTGAATCAAAGCCAGAACACAAACCTCCACAAAATTGGGATTAGGAAATAAACTACAGATATTCCAACTGCCTTAGGCCCAGAAACACCACTGTTAAGTCCAGCAAGGCAGGAGTTACTCCAACTGACCACACCTGGGTATGGGTACCAATGCCCAGAGAAAGCAGAGGGAGGCAGGTAAAGGAGGAACAAAAGCATGAATAGACCTGCGGTAACACTGTCCAGGGAGCCTTGAAGATAATAATAATAAAAAAAATGATCAGCACAACCAAACTGCTTTAAACCACAATACCTCATCCCCACAACTCCAGGGAAAACAATTAAATAAAAATTAATTTCATTTTTAAAAAGTAATTCAATCAATATTCCCTCCTTTAGCTTGGCACAAACCCAACCACCTTAAATAAGTGGAGTTATAACAGTCCCTCCTGAATTTTCACTTCATAGCTTTAGGAATATCTATTCTGGATTTCTTTCCCCACTAGTCCCCACCCATCAACACACAACTTCAAAGGGACTCAAAGAAACAACTGAATCACCGGTGAACAGATTACAAAGCAAGGGGCAGCAGACAAGCCAAAGTAAACACATGGTAAAATTCCTAAGCCATTCCTAAACAATGCTTATGAGGACATCAACATCATTAGCTAATGCGGGAATGAAAAGATGGATGTGAAAAACTATAATGCTTTGGAAAAATAACTCATTTAAATGTTCATTACTATAATGGCTGTTTGGTTGAAGTCCAGGACTGCAGGTCGACTTTAAATCAAGCCCACATTAAACAGAATGGGCTCGCAAAACACAGGCAGAAAGATGTGAAACATTTGCTCATGCTTGCTTTGGTCATGAAAGCTTTATTCCTTTACAGAATTCTGCATTAACACCATAGTACACACATACATGAAAATCTCTGTGCCCTAGAAATGTTTATGTATCTGTTTCCCCTATAAGACAAGCTCCTTGAGGGCAGGGAAACTATCTTTTTATTTCTGCACATCCCATGTGTTGCATAACCCCAGACACGTAATAATTGCTCCAATAAAATGTTAAAATTATTGGCAAAACAACAGTTAATTTTGAAAAAAATCAAAAGGGAAAAATAAGGCCACTGGCATAGGCCACAGCCTTAAGCACTGGGAAATGACACACTATCTCAAGTCACTGTTTGCAGAACGTACAACACAATGCAGCATCCTTGTGCTGATAAATTCAGTTGTGAGTTTACCTAGGAGTTCACTGTCAGGAGTAAAGAGGATAAAATCAAAGGTATTATAGAAATGGATAATGTAGCCAGCACGATGTTTAAGGGGAGACATATCCCAAAGAAGATCAATCAAATTTGCATTATGTGATAATTTGATACCTCACTCATTAAATTGCTAAAAAAAAAAATGGGTGCCACCCTGATAAGCTTTCTTGAACAAGGGAGGCATGTCCGTTTGGGGAGTTGTCATCTGCTGCAGATGCACACGCAACACATGTAAAGTGTCCCTGCTATCCAGGGCCCTATCAACTCTCAAACCTTTAATGATTTCTCTACCACTTGACATCAGAATTAAAAGGCATATAGCCTTAAAAGGCAAATATCCAGAGTCCATCTGAAAAATTTTTATTTTTCCTCCTATCAACCACCTGAGGCAGGTGTAATGCAGCCTCGTGGTTCCATGCAGGTGCTCAAACTCTAGCTCCACAACTTTAAAAAAAAAAAGAGGTGGGGTCTTGCTGTGTTGTCCAGGCTGGTCTCAAACTCCTGGGCTCAAGCAATCCTCCTGTCTTGGCCTCCCAAAGTGCTGGGCCGCCGTGCCCAGCCTTCACCACTTATTTGGGGCAAGTATCTTAACCTCTCTGAGCCTCAGTTGCCTCACAAAGAGGAAGATAATAAGAGAATCTGAATATCTTGAAGGTATTCTGAGGATTAGTTAATGCACATGAAGTACTTAGCCTGACACCTAATTAATCCTTATTGTGTATCTCCTATTATTGTACATTATCCCACCTGCTACTCTATTCATCACTCCTCTGCTCGCCTTCCCTGCTCCAACACTGCAGCAGAATTTAAGAGAGAAGGAACAAGTTAATGCACAGTTCACAGCTATTTCAGCCACCATGAAATTACTGCTGTGGCTGTCAGCCTGGTCTCCATATACAGATATTGAAAGTTAAAGCCTCTGGATGGAGAAAAAATACAATTTTGTTGTAGCTGTTTTGTTTTCTATTGCTGCATAACAATGTATTCTCTTTTCACTTGAAATCTAAAACCTACATAGTCTGGAAAACTAAGTACGTTTATAAACATGAAGATGGTGACAAAAGACTTCACGACAATCTGCTCTTTCTAGCCTCAAAGGGACCACAGTGACAGAAGATCCTGGTACGACACTGTCCTCCCAGAAAGTGCTTGCTAGAAAAGGGTTTGAGAAAGAAGAGCCATTTATATGTAAATATCTTAGACTTGTTACCCCTAAAAATAGTGGAAAGAGGGAAATAATTTGTTAAGAAATATACTAGAAAAGGGAACTGAGGCTGAATGAGTATACAGCCTAGTACTGTGACAGGAACAGAAAGAAGCCTTCTTGGCCAGCCTAATGATAAGGTCATTCTCCCAAAGTGGAAACTGGAAAACTAGCACATGTGGCAGGGCACGCTCAAGACCAGCCTCAATCAATCAACTGGCAGGTTCACAGTGGCCACTGGGTTAAAAATAAACAAATCTTTTCTTCCAGATGAACTTTAAGGTTCTTCGAGCTTTAAGGGGCTAGCAATCTGGATCTGGTGAAAACAGGTCACATAGGCAAGCGTTGGGAGGAACTTCTAGAAATAGCACACAAACAGCCATCACCCAAGCATAGATCGGCAGGGTCAGGATTCATCAGTGCAAGGGACCACTCTGCCACTCTCAGTCACAGGCAACCCTGCTGACTACAGACCCAAGTGCCACCCAAGGCGTACCTGCAGCTGCTGGACTGATCATTCCACAGCTGGCTCCAGAGGCCTGAAAAGAACAGGTCTGGTCACAAGGCAACCACCCAGCACTTTCCACTGCCTTGCTTGTGGCTCTTTTCCTCTCAAATAAGTTACTGAGATACATGAGGCACTTCATTCAAGTGCCTAAAAATCACAAGAAAAAGATTAAGTTTTGCCCCCCAAATTCCTGTTTGCAGCTGCCTCACCTGGCACTCAACAGCTTATTTTCATGGAAATACCTGGCATACAATGGACTCCCCCCGCAGCCTGCCTCCCTTCATACCACAGAACACTTCTGTACTAGTGTGGCTGGGAAATGCCAGTCACTGTCTAACTCAACTCCTGACCCTACTTCCTCGGTGGTGCTAAGCGTTTTACATTTATTTTCCTTTCTTGTTACATATCCAGTGTCATGAAGCAGCAACTCTGGCAGCGTTAAGTGCATGACATCAGAATTCTCAGAGCTAAGGAAACTGGCACAGATCACTGGGCTCATCACTGACCTGAAACCATGCTAAACCTCTTCTTTCCCAAGCACACAAGCAAGCTATGTCCCTCAAATGACAAGCTCCATGGTGTTCTGATGATATACTGATATCATTTCAGTACGATGAGGGGGATTACTGGAAGTTTCACCATCGAGGAAGTCATCATCCAAAAGAGCCACCATTACAAAATACAGGCCCTGTGCAGCATAAACATGAAATTCTGGAGGCACAGAGCTTAAGAACTGTCAGGATCCTGGACCAGGGAAAAGGCTAAGATGTCTGGCTGTACTTCCACATAGAAGATTCAAACCTGGAAAACATTTGTTCTAAATAATCCAGATCCATTTCCTGGTGCCAAACGTAATTCCACTCATTTCAGTCTAACAAAGTTATAGACAAAACTCTTCTGAAATGTCTTTGTACTTAAAATTTTTAAGCCAATTTTACTCTTTCACAGTGTGTCACGGGCTGTTGTGCAATGAATTATTACTCAAAATATTACTTGGTTACAAAAAGGCCAGGTCTTACATCAGCGCATTTTATATATATATATATATATATAGATATAGATATATATATATAATGTTTAAAAAATATGTATATATAATATATAATATATAAAAAATATATATATATAATGTTTAAAAGTGCTACATAAAAAAATCTGTCATCGTGCCCTGCAGTCTCCAGCCCTGGTTCTATCACAGCTCCAGAACGGAAATATTACCAATGAAATTGAAGACCCTCATTTTCTTAGAGACCAATCCTTTTATAGTTCCATAAGAGAAATCAGTCAACATGTAAGTCTTTTCTATCCAGTCTAGTGTCTTTTTTTTTAGGGAACTAGTCATTATTTCTCTAAAGGGACATTCTTTTGGAAATTCTCTTCCTTGGGTTACAACTATTTCAGATTCATTAATTTCCTAACTGAAGTTACATTAAGTCCCTTCTCCAGACCGGACACTAGCCTCCAAGCCAGTCCTTTGATTTATCAGTTCCAAAACTAGATGACTCAGGCAACTGCTATACTGGAAATGCCAATTGGGCCTTGAAAGTCAAGTCCAGTTAAGCAGCGATTATATTCCAGCCCACCCTGTCAGCAGTCAGATAAAAGTAAAGGCAAGAAGTCTGTGTGAGAGGAATCAGTAAAACCACCTCCTTCAGAAAAATATCTGATCCATGGAGAAACTGAAAGAGACAGAACTGCCTTCTCCAGAGGTGACCCTTCCTTGGCTATCTTGAGAATGAGGTGACACAGTTCTCAAACCCTAAGAGAAGCTTCTACATGGCACTGTCTAATGTTAGCTGGTAGAGAGAAACACTAAGGGCAATCTTTTTGGATGCTGGTCTTCAACAGATCATTTAAGACACCCCACTGTCATTTCTCATGTGGTAGTCAGTGAGCCTGGTTTTAAGATACCAAGGTAGACCAGAACACACTGGAAAATTTGCAGCAAGAGATGTTAAGATCTGTTGCATTTCAATGAGGGCTGAAACACCTCCGCCCTGTGGGTTCTGCTGCACAGCCACAACAGTGACACTGGCAAAGGGCAGAGTTCCTGTGGAAACACTTACAGTGCAAACCCGCTGGTGAAAATGGGTCTCTGAAAAAACAAAGGCTTCACACCCATAGAACATAGTGATGAAGCCCAGTGGAATGGCAGGTTTGAGCCAACAATACAGAGTCTGAACCAAGTCAATCATTGACTTCACATATATGGAGATAAAAATCCATAATTAATTAAAGGATAAAGCCTACAGAGATGACATATTCTAGGATTTTTCAGATCTTTAAGCAGCTGCTCACTGACTAACTCACAATCCAGGGCAGCTCTCCAAGCCTTTTCTGCTGCCAGGAAAAGACAAACCAAGATAATCTACATTTATATGAGTTAGGTTGATCATATTATATGCTAATAAATGAATTAGCTCCACCTTCACCATCCTTCTACTTGAATTTAATTAGTAGTTGAGGCTTTAAAAGGGCACTCCCTTCCCCTCCAAATGAGTTTGGCACTCCTGTTCAGAACACAGAGTTGGCCATCTAGAAAAGGCCCTGCCCTTTCCATGAGACAGCCCAGTTACACTGCAGAGGCAGGTCACCAGGCTTAGGACCTCACAAGGTCAGCCCCATGCAAGTCTCAACTGTCACACCTATCTTTGCCACCTTCAGGGGGAGGAGGAGAACCCTTTCTCATGCCTCACCTCAAGGCATCCAATTCAACCAACATTACTCAGCACCTACCAGGGGCCATGCACTGGCAATACAACGGGAACCAAGACAAAGCCTCTGACCTCATGAAAAAAGTTCCTACCAATGGGATAAACCAGGCACAGTTTGCTTTTAAAAAGCACTTGAGCATTGTTAGTACAGTATAAAACAGGTAAAATTCCATGGGAAAAATACAAATCTGAAAGAGAAAAAAGGAGAAAAAGAATTTACACTATCTTCAACCTGGTTACTACTGACTTTCCCTGAAGACTGAACTTGTGCATCACCTCCTCCAAGAAGTTCTCCCTGAATACTCAGGTTCACAATCCCCTATTATCCGGTACCCATTTCTATTCCTAAACTCAACTACCCAGTGATGAAATTGTGGGTTTCTGCTGTCTCCCTCACTACAGGGAGAGCTCCTTGAGCTTTTCACCCCCAGCATCTACGGTGGTCTCTGGCCACAGCAGGTGCTCCGTGAATGCTGTGAAGTGAAACATGGAAGGGTGTGCTGACATGTACATGTGGCATGCTCAGGTCTGTTTATGGATAAGTCTTTGTAGTTACACGGAGAGTGACATATTTTTTCTATGTAACTTTTTCACCCCTATCTTTTCTAATGTAATACAAGTCCTTCTGTACAAATTACAAAGGAATACCTTCTGTCCTCCTTCAATATTTATTGTAAATAAGGTGAATTAGAGCAGAGGCAAGAAAACCTAGTCTGTCCATTAGTACTTAGCTCAGAAACTGGGAGGCAAGGAGAGTTGGAAAATGGAATGGGGAAGGCAGGCAAGGGCCAGCCAATTGGGAACCCTCCCCAGGAGCCTGAACTTTGTAGGGCACAGGAAGCCTTTAAACGACTTCTGGCAGGAGGGAGGTTAGGGCTGAGTTTTAGACAGCTCATCCAGGCAGTTTGTAGAGGATGGATTTGAGGGAATACAACTAGATTCACGGAAACCAGTTCCAAGGCCATCACAATAATCCACATGTACGATATAAACAAGTGTGGTAATTGGGGGAAAAGAAGAAATTGACTCAGGAAGTATTTACCAAGCCAATCTGGCATGACTTGGCAATCAACTGAGGTGGGCAAAGAGGTGAAGGAGAAAGAGAATGGTGGCCAGGTGACTGAATAATGGTGAGGCCAGTTCTGACCGGGAAAATGGGAGGAGGAGCAGGTCAGGGGGAAAAATGGGATATTTAATTGTGGACATGTTGACTAGGAGATGCCTAAAATCCTTTAGTCCAAGCAGGTCTGTCCAGCAAGCATATCAGACATGGGACCTTGGACCTGATATTGGGCCGGTCTAAGCCACAGTTTCCTCGGGTGGGAAATGCAGGTGCTACAGTGCCCCTCCGCTCTCACAGACTACTGTGAAGATTAAAGAAGACGGAGTATAAAGTAGTTTGTCCTAAGCCTGCCCCAGTTCCAGAAGCAGTAATTGGGCTCAGGGGGGAAGACAGGAGACAGAGCTTTGGAAGTCCTTGGCATATGGGCAATATTGTAGAGACTTAAAAGTTGACAAGACCATGTACCGTGACAAAGAAAACAAAGTAAAGACAAACCACCTCCCACCTGCCCCACCGGCCCACCCCACACCTTCACCCCCCCACCCTGGGAACACCAGTGGAAGACCAATATTTAGGGAGGTTGAGGCATGAGGAAAGAGATTTAAAAAAAAAAAAAAAAACTTAAAAACACCTCAGTGAGCATTGGAAAAACACAGAAACGGGGAGCAATGAATCTGAAGGATAACGTAGCAGCCAACAAGACAAAGAACTGACCTGACTACACTGTCACTCCTGGGCTTTGCTAGCGCAGTCTCCTGGGGACGGGCACCGGGAAGAACCACCAACAGGGCCGGGAAGGGCATTTGCAGACAGCTGTCGGGAAAAGGCTGAGAAGGGAAAGAAAAACACTGTGCCCCACCTCAAAAGGAAAGTGGAAAAGGCCAACAGGGACTGAGAGGCTGAGTTCTCAGAGAGATTTGGTATGTTTTTAAAATGAAGGTTTTGCCAGGCACAGTGGCTCACACCTGTAATCCCAGCGCTTTGGGAGGCCAAGGCAAGAGGATCGCTTGAGCCCCGCAGTTGGAGACCAGCCCGGGCAAGCTAGTGGACCCCGTCTCTACGAAAAATTTTAAAATTAGCTAGGGCATGGTGGCGCATGCCTGTAATCCCAGCTACACAGGAGGCTGGAGTAAGAGGATGGCTAGCGCCTAGGAGTTAAGGTGGCAGTGAGCTGAGACTGCGCCACTGCACTCCGGCCTGGATGACAGAGTGAGACCCAGCCTGGAGTGCAGTACAGTGGCTCAATCTCAGTTCACTGCAACCCTAACTTTAATTAAAAAAAAAAAAAAAAAAAAAAGTTAAAATTAAATGAAGGCGTCAGGAGGACAGGAGAGGATGAAAACACAGAAGGGAAGGCCTGGCCCAGGGAGAACACAGAGGGGACCCAGGCAGAGCAGGTGGAGGGCTAAGCCTGAACAGGAGGTCAGCTCATCCCAAGACTCAGACCCTTCTAAACAATGGCCCAAGCAGAAGAAAAGTAAGGGGACCTACTTAAGTCTAGCGGATGGAGGAGTAGGAGGTGGGTGAGGGGCTTAAAAAGGAGAGTGGTGGGGAGGCCTCATTAGCATTTCTTCCAATTCTCAGTTTCTTCCTTTTAATGTTAAGTATCCTTCAGGCAGAGAGCTGTCACTATGTAATTTGACTTCAAAATATTAATGGCAATAATATTAATGGGAACACTCATTTAATATCTTGACAGGCACAATTTTTCAGAATCATGATTTTTCCTATTTTAAAATAAAATTCTACATACACAAGTTTGGTCCTACAGGACCAAATGACAACAGAGGGAGTCAACACCCATCAGAAACAGTTTAGAGAGAAAAATGCATATTGAAGTTCTAACGAGGTAACTTCAGGAGTCACTTATTTTGTCAGAAAATGACAGTTTAAGGAAAATGAGTTTAAATGGCGACTTAAACTCAAGGTCACTTCAAGGTCACAGTTGCACCTAGATCTTGTTTATGCCCCCTGTCGGTGTCCTGTTCTTATTAAGGGCAGGCTTTCATTAATATATTCCTGACATAGTGTGCGCTGGATGATGGTTTCAGTCTCTCTCTTTTTCCTATTTTGAAATCCATCTCTTATCACCCAAACAAAACTTAACATTTTGTTTGAGGAACCTGGGATTCAGCTAATCTTTTCACACACCTTTAATACTTATTTAAGTCTTCAAGGGAATAAAAACCGTACTGGTATATTCATTCTCTCTAAACTACTCCTGAGGCTGCTCTTAAACTCACACACACCAAAAAAAGTATTAATATCTATATCTGAAATATGAATTTTTCAAGGGAAAACCTTTTAGCAAAAGTGTTTGAATTGTGATTCAGACTCAAGACAGAGAATAAGGAATGATAAGGAATTTTTTCTTTCTACAAACATTTCCTGAATCCCAAGCATGTGCAGGGCACTTTACCGGGTGGTGGGAGGAGGCTGGGCGTCCCTAATGTTCATGCAGATGGCAGTACTTCAGGGTTGAAAGCAGGTCAGTGGCCAAGGTGAGGGCAGACACCCACAAACACATTCTCATTCACTCCAGACATTTGCAACAGCAGCGCCCCAGCAAATCAATACAACCACAACCCAGGTACAGGATGTGCATGACAAGAAGGCGAGGAGGCCCAGCAAGGAGACTCAAAAACAATATATTCTTGGCACAGCCAAAGAGCTAACAAAGGCTTCCGAACAACCAAAACCAAGGCTATGCTAAACATCAAATGCAAACACTGTTGTGCCGTACTATGAAGCAAAGGAAACTTTTGTTCTGAAATATTGTATATATACAGTTCAGAAACCTTTAACTTAAAATCAACTGTGAAAGATCTACGTCCCAGAACAAGTGTCCAGTAAACAAATAAAAGTAGAAATGATCACCTTCAAAATGAGTCCCCAGGTCGGGCACGGTGGCTCATGCCTGTAATCCCAGCACTTTGGGAGGCCTGGAGGGTGGCATCACTAGAAGCCAGGAATTAGAGAGCAGCCTGGGCAACACAGTGAGACCCCATCTCTACAAGAAAAAAAGTTTTCTAATTAGCCAACCACAGTGGTGCACAACTGTAGTCCTAGCTACTCAGGTGGCTGAGGCAAGAGGATCACTTGAGCCCAGGAGGTCGAGGTTACAGTGAGTTAAGATTGTACCACTGTACTCCAGACTGGGCAACAGAGTAAGATCCTACCTCTGTAAAATAAAATGTTTAATTGAGTCCACATAGGAAAAAAAGTACTTCATATTTTCTGCAAGCCAAATCAAATGTTCAGCCTGAGCAACACGGCAAGACTCTGTCTCTACATTAAAAAATTAGCTGAGCTTGGTGGCAGTTACTCGGGAGACTGAGGCAGGAGGATCACTTGAGCCCAGGAGGTTGAGACTGCAGTGAATCATGTTCATGCCACTACATTCCAGCCTGGGGGACACAGTGAGACTCTGTCTTTAAAAAAAAAAAAAAAAAAAAAAAATTGTTGGTGTCCTTGATCACATCTATAAATCCATATTCAAATAATGCACTTTTTTTTTTGTTTTTTTTTTTTGAGACAGATTGTCACTCCGTAACCCAGGCTGGAGTCCACGATCTCGACTCACTGCAACCTCCGCCTCGCCTCCTGGGTTCAAGCAATTCTCATGCCTCAGCCTCCCAAGTAGCTGGAATTACAGGTGCGTACCACCAAGTCCAGCTAATTTTTGTATTTTTAGTAGACAGGGTTTCACCATGCTGGCTAGGTTGGTCTCGAACTCCAGGCCTCAAGCAATCCTCCCACCTCAGCTTCCCATAGTGCTGGAATTACAGGCATGAGCCACCACACCCGCCCTGAATGACGCACTTTTAAAACTGCAGTTTTCCTCCTTGAAAGCATGACAGAACAATTCACATTCACCAACTTGTATTGGATATTCAAACTAATCAAGGAAAATATATTTTAATGCCAATTGAAAGAGCCTGTTTACCATTATTTCCCTTAATTACAACAATAAAAGCACTCACTTCAGCTTTTCAAAGGCCTCTTTCTGTCCTTTGCAGCTAAATATTGCAACTTGAATTATTTCTGGTTTGTTGGTCCTCACTAACTCAGACCCTCTGCTGTCCAATATTGAATAAGCAAACCAACAGACTTAATTTCAAGGTTTTCCATGAACCAATTTTGGCCAACATTGTAACTATAATAATTCCAGCTTCATTTTCCCATATTCCTTGCAAGATCTTTCAGAGAGGACCCATGTACAGAATTTACCCCCAATCCCTGTGATTCCAGGATAAGGAAGCCCTCTTCTCTTCCACCAGGAACTAGAAATCTCCTACTGATTTACATTCCAGAATCCTACATAAAAAGCAAAACCAGTGAGGCACTGGCACTCAAAAATCCCTTCTCTTAAATTCTATGTAAATAAATGTATTACTGCTTTCAAAGGTAACTTCAGAAAAGGGCTGGGCCCATCACTTCACATTGAAGTGCTGAGGATAGAGTGGTGGTGATGATGGTGACACCGACAATCATTTTTCTGTGGTGATATATGTCATGCCCTGTGTAGATGGTTTACATAAGTCCTTACTGTGTTCTGATGAAACCCTGTGAGGCAGGTACTGTATTGCAGATGAGAAAACAGGCTTGCAGGAGTTAAATTATCCCTGCTAATAAGAGGCAGAATGAATAGCTGAACCCCAATCTGGCTGACACCCAACCATCACACTATGATGCACTGATAATTACGGTAGTTGTCCCATAAATATTACTCAGAGCCTGTATTTGTGTATTATTAGTCCATAATTATAGATTTTACATCCTAATTCATGTGACGTAGGCAAATGTTAATGTGTCTTCTTTAAACACAGACCAAATAAATGTTGATCAGGGAGATGCCAAAATAGGCATTATCTAAAACTATTCAAACTAGGCAAAATTATCCAGAGTTAATCCACAAAATTACAATCAAAAAAGTAAATGAGCTTTCAGAAGTAAGCAAGAATCAATTATATCTAGTTTTGGGGGGGTTGCCTTTTTTTTTTTTTTTTTTTTTTGCAATGGCTGAGGTTTTATTTCCTTTATGATTACTGTTAGTATGTTTATTAATTCTCAGCCATAAATGTACAGTTTTGTAACAAATAAAAACAATTTGGGGCCCTATCAGTTATATCACTACAATGCAATTATCCTGTCCATCTAAATTATTGAAACTTTCCATTCATATTTACGAGTCCATAGAAAACGAATACACGTTTCAGAAACTGAAAAATCTGGAAAAAACTTCAGCTTGATTTCCTTTCCCCATCCTCTCTTTAGAAAACACGTTACTGAAGGCAGTAGAGATAACCAGATGCTTCTGTGATGTCATTGGAGGGCACCAACAAGACTATACCCTATCCCACCCCTAAGAAACTTTCACACCACCACCCCGTTTTCTTTTTTTTTTTTTCCATTTCTTGTTATTGTTTCTTTTTTTTTTTTTATTATACTTTAAGTTCTAGGGTACACGTGCATAACGTGCAGGTTTGCTATATATGTATACTTGTGCCATGTTGGTGTGCTGCACCCATCAACTCGTCAGCACCCATCAACTCGTCATTTACATCAGGTATAAATCCCAATGCAATCCCTCCCCCCTTCCTCCTCCCCATGATAGGCCCCGGTGTGTGATGTTCCCCTTCCCGAGTCCAAGTGATCTCATTGTTCAGTTCCCACCTATGAGTGAGAACGAACACCAACCCGTTTTCTAACAGGCAACCCTGCGGGTGTCTTTCCTAAACCAGTACGATTCTTTTCAGAAGGCCCTTGTCAAAATATTCATTTCCTCAGGAAATTAAAAGCAACCAAAGCTTCGCCTACCAAGATTAGAGAAAATAAATAAATAAATAATTTTGTTAAGGATTAAAATAAAAAAAGAAACCAGGCTAGGAGTGGTGGCTCTTGCCTATAATCCCAGCATTTTGGGAGGCTGAAGCAGGATAGTCTGAGCCCAGGAGTTCAAGACCAGCCTGGGTAACATGGTGAGCCCGTCTCTAAAAAAAAATTAAATTAATTAATTTAAAAAGCAACCAAAGCTAGCATTTCTCCAGTGCCTATCTTGTGCTGGGCATGTTTAATGTAGTTAATCTAATCTTCACACCAAGCCTATGAGGTAGCAAACATTAGCACCATTTTCCAGAAGAGAAAACTAACCATCAGAGATGGAGGGACTTGCTTATCATTCACACTCCTAGGAAGCGACAGATCTGGGACAATGCCCCGAGCTTGCTGACACCAAGCCAACCCTCTTTCTACCGCCCTCCATGGTTTTTCCACCCGCCAAGCTTGCTCCCACCACAGGGCCTTTGTTGCCTCTGCTTGGAATGCTCTCCACAGGGCTGTGTGCTTCTTGTCAGTCAGGCCTCAGCCAAATTGTCGCAGAGCTGCTGCACAGTGCTTCACCTGTCCTTTGCAGACAGTGACCGCTCCAGGTAAAGCAGCCACCTTGTCACACTGAACCATGTCACCCTGCTTTGATTCTCCACTTGGTACCTACCCAGCATTTGTCATTTTCTTCATTGTGCGTTTGATGGCTTGTTATCCACCTCCCTGTGCTAGGGCAGCAGTGCTGGAAAGCCGAGATGCTGGGTCTTGCGTTCCCTGTCCTATCTATAACACCTAGAACAGGCTCGGACACAAGGTAGGTACTTAATAAACACCTATGAATGACTGACTGGATGGTTTCCCTGCTGCCTCCATCACACACTGAGGTGGAGTCGGGAAAGAATCTTGGCCTGAAGTCTAGAGAGCTGAAGTCTAGCCTGAAGTCTAGAGAGCTGGCTTCTCACTTTACCTTTAGCTAGGGGGCTGCTCTGTGGACAATCTCCATTCAGCTCAATTTCCACCAACATCAGGTTGTCTGTAAGATGCTGGCCGAGTGAACTGGAATTCCAGAGAGGACCAAAAAACCTGTTGGGTCACGGGGACTCAGACCATAGGAGACTGGGGCTCAAAGGGTAAGAGGATCAGGCAGGCCTCACCAATCTCATCATTTTGTCTTAGACTAACATGGCAGAGCACCATAATGCCCACTGCAGCTCAAAAAGAGGGTGAATGTTTTAAGAAAAAGTATATGAAAAAGATGAATCCTATTTCTTTTTACAAGGGAAAAGTTTATATTAACAAAAGATACCAAGCCAGGGTCACTCAAACTGTCCTAGTTTTGTTTTTTTAAGTTTTCATCTACTGCAAACCTCAAAGAAACTCTTTCAAAAAATAGAGGCTTTTGAAAATACCTAAATAACACAACCAAATAGGTCCTAAAATGGGTCATCATCTAGTATATTTCACCAGGAGCCATAAGTGAGAACACATTTTTAAGAACATCTTTTTCTCTAAAATGTGTAGCTCCTAGCTCCTATTTTCTACTAAGTAACTATTTTCTATAATTAATTGAAGTGAAAAAGTCCTCAAATACAAAGGAAACACCAGAACCACACCCCGAATGTTAGGAATTAATAAAAGCCTTATTTTAACTGACGTTTCTCAACCTGAGGTCCTGTGTCCTTTAGGTTTAGGAAAGGCTTTAGGAGGGCTACTAATCTCATGACATTGTTCCCAGAATATCATCAATATGCACATACGTGCATTTTTGCAGAAACAGGCTCCACAGCTCTCATCATCACTAAAAGGGTCTAGGGCTCAACAACAGTTTCAAAAGCACTGCTTTAGATGGAATCTGCTCTCAACTCTTCTGTACCATAATTAAACAACAGTAATCTACATTAAAGCATCTAAGAGGCCCACAGCTTGCAAATAAATAAATGTATTCTGTTTATGGAATTAGGCTAATACACGTGTGACTTTTGGGTGCGCTTCCCAAAATAATTTCAGAGCCCAGAACAAATCTGAGTATCAGAAGTCCAGAAGTCTCCTGAATATATTTCAGAAGGGGGCAGAATTTCCATTGTCCAATGGAACCATTACCAGAACCACAAAACTCTGACACCGGAAGAGCTCAAGGGGCCCAGCCCTCCAACATCACAGATGCAAAAACCAAAGCCCATTGTAAGGAAAGAGGGCACTGTATCATATTTAAGTGCTTGTGACATGAGAACTGAAGAGACAGAGCTATACAAGTACAAGGGACAGCTGTGACTTACTAATAAATATGCAGCTTTGCGGTTTTTAAGTGCCTGGAGAACAGAGGCTAGGTCTGAAATGGGAAATACAGGACAAGGTATAGAATATGCTCACTCTGGCCTATATGACTTATTTTATTAATGCAATTATGACAGGGCTCATGTTGACCATGGTTTTATGCTCTGGCAAATTCCTTAATTTTTTACTACAAGCACAAACTAAACATCTTTGGTAACTTTTAAGCATTTCTCTCCCTGTGAGGTCAAAGATGTGCAAGGGTAAAACTTACATGGAATCAAAGGAACTTTTGGGAAGGCAGTACATAATAAAAGCATTGCTGGTAAGCTTCTTACTAAGTGGGCTTTCTACTACAAAAGTCCTATGTGCTTTGACAGATACTGCTCTAATTTACTGGCGCTACAGAAGCATACTAACATAATAATCTTCATAAATATCTCCAGATAGGACCATGATTCTCAACAAAAATTTCCCGTCTCATAAAATTCTTTAACATAGCACTTAAACACTACCGTAGTCAATACCCTTGGGCTCATTCCTCCCTCTAATTAAAACGTCTGTCCTACAGTGATTTGTAGTATTTGTCATCACCTTGGGTGGATACACAGACTGGGGGCTACAGACGCTTTGGGACAATAATGTTGTAATTGCCATACTAGTGAGAATGGCTTCTAGCAAAACAGTGGGATTCTCAGTCTCTCTCTGACTTGACGTAACAGGGACATAACTTACAACCATCCCATAGAGCAAGGAATGCCTTAGCGTCAACCAAGAAATACAACTGCATGGCTTGAAATGTATTTCCTTAAGGCTGATTCTAAACCAAGAAAATAATACCAACATCACTAGCAATGCTATACAAGTCACTTAGATGTGAGCTAAATCCTCTCCAACTCTGAGCAATGTAGATTTGGACCAATTTAGTTCTTAGGAGTTACTAACTTTGATAACACATAATTCGTTTTGACAGTTTAAACCAAACCAATTACTCCGAAAGGGAAGGAATTATGTAATTGCCTAATACATGGAAGCAGAGGCTTTAGAGATGTAAAGGCCTTTAGAGATCATTCAGTGCGGCCCCCTCACAATAAAACCGGGAAAGGAGACTCAGCCCCCTCACAACATAACCGGGAAAGGAGACCCTGATAAGTAGGGGCTTGCCTAAGGTCACAGCTTGAACCCAGTTCTCCTGACTCCCATTAAAGTACAGCATTCCCATATTGCTGGGAGTTGCATACTGAAATAAAAAGAGGGGTTTTTTGTTGTTTTTTTTCCTTTTTTTGAGACAAGGTCTCACTCTGTTGCCCAGGCTGAAGAGCAGCAGCTCGATTATAGCTCTCACTGCAGCCTTGAACTCCTAGGCTCAAGCAATCCTCCTGCCTCAGCCTCCCCAGTAGACGGGACACAGATGCACACCATCACACCAGCCTGGCAGTTTGCTTTCTTTTTAAATTGTATAGTTAACACAATAGTAATTTGCGGTAAAAGTTAATTCCCCATATATTTACTAGTAAGCTAGCTTTCTCTGAAATACTAGGGCACAAATATTTATGTAAGAAAAATCTAAGTAAATATACATCTAATGTATTTTATAAATTAATAAATGTTCCATATCTAAATAAATCTAAGTAAGCATATCTATATTTTGTAGATATAGATTAGATAGATATTAACGCATATTAAATGTATGTATATGACACTTCTCATGAGCTAGGGCAAGCTTGTTCAACCCACAGCCCATGGGCTGCAATGCATGCAGCTCAGAACAGCTTTGAACGCAGCCTAACACAGATTCGTAAACTTTCTTAAAACATTATGAGACTTTTTTGAGGATTTTTTTTTTTTTTAGCTCATCAGCTATCGTTAGTGTTAGCATATTTTAGGTGTGGCCCAAAACAATTCTTCTTCCAACGTGGCCCAGGGAAGCCAAAAGACTGGACACCCCTGTTAGGGCAACGGTAATGCTTTGGCTAGAACTTTGGTTCCCACATTCTGAAAACAAAGGCTTGAGCTATAGTGTCACAAAATTTAAAATGTCCCAGGTCCAAGCAAGTAATGAGTCAAGAGAGCTGGCTTCATAACAGGGAGTGGTGGGGTCTGTGGCAAACTGGAGCACCACAGCACTAAATGCCTTCAGTTTCAATGTTAAAAACATCTGTGCCAAATGAATATACCTACAGGCTGTCTGCAGGTCTAAGAGCTATCAGGCTTTTTTTGTTGTTCCAAATTAGATGATGATCCTGCTTCAACGTCTATGATTATTTTATGATCTATACAAAACTTAAGGTATGTGATCGTTCAAATATAGTGTTCCCACTTTCTGCCTTTGCGGAGTCAAAAGTTGTTTTGCAGGTCATCTGTTCACAAGCATGGAAACAGTTCCCTCCCAAACTTCCCAAAGATGGAAACATTTCTGTGGGTCAGGAACATTTACCTTCCAAAAGGGCATCTGAGATGTCCCTCTGGAAAACATTCTCAGGTCAGAAGTTCCTTTTCTTCTTTTGAGCAGACTGTTTACAGTCATTTAACTGAAGCAGGCTGTGGCTCTCTATGCTGGGTCCTTAAAAGCCAGCTCTTTGTTTTTCCTCCAGGAAGATGTTCCCCACCTCCCCAAACCAGGGGCTTACCTGCCTGTAAGTACTTCTGCAATTCACTAGTTGCTTTGGTTTGTTTTTTACCCCAATCTCCCTCCCTCTTGGAATTACAAGACCTGTGAAAGAATGGGTCATGTGTGTCCCGTCCACTTGACTTTACAGGATAGAGCACAATGCCTGGTACTTTGTACATGCTCAGTGGTGGCTGGATGCTCACCTAGGGCTTGGCATTTCAAATAGAAACATGTAATAGTCTGTCAGAGTCAGTACCACAAAAGCCAAGCAGATGAATCTTAGTCAATCACTCAAACGACTACACCCTGAACTCCCTGTGACCAGTGTCACGCGCTTCCATTAGAGGCCAATCCATTCATACGTCCATTCTTTCAGGTTGGAGGAGACAGCGGCAAAGGAGATCTCAGGATACTGAGGGAACACTAGGAGGAGGACCAAACCCAGACTGGCACATCAGGGACAGTTGTCTGGGTAATTAATGTCCACAATGAGACCTGAAGCACAAGTAAGAATTAGCAAAGCAAAGAGTTCCTCCTTTTGAGGAACTGAAAGATGCTCATGGTAATTTGGGGAAATGTAAGAGAAAAGGCTCAAGAGGAAAACAGGAGACAGATCATGGAGAACATCCTATACCACTTAAAGACTCTGGACTTTGGCTGGGCGTGGTGGCTCATGCCTGTATCCCAGTACTTTGGGAGGCTGAGGCGGGCAGATAACCTGAAGTCAGGAGTTCGAGACCAGCCTATTCAACATGGCAAAACCCTGTCTCTACCAAAAATATAAAAATTAACCAGGTGCAGTGGTGCATGCCTACAATCCCAGCTACTGAGAGGCTGAGGCAGGAGAATCGCTTGAACCTGGGAGGCAGAAGTTGAAGTGAGCCGAGATTGTGCCACCACACTCCAGCCTGGGCAACAGAGAGAGATTCGTCTCAAAAAAAAAAAACAAAAACAAAAAACAAACAAACAAACAAAAAATACTCTGGACTTTATCTAAGAGCAGTGGAGAACCACAGAGGAATTTTAAGTAAAGAAATGACTGTTGGTTTGGCAACTGAGAAAGACTATTTTGGATAGAGTAATGATAAGAGTGAAAAACAATGGACAGGGATTGAGTTTCCACTTAGGCCTCATTTTTATCACATTCTACTAAAGTGGGGCTAAGAAGTCAACACAAAAGGGGAACACAATCTAGTTGACTGTTTTTTCAGCTTTTTTTTTTTTTTTTTTTTTGAGACAGGGTTTTGCTCTGTCATTTAAGCTAGAGTGCAGTGACATGATCATGGCTCATTGCACCCTCAACCTCCCAGGCTCAAGTGATCCTCCCACCTCAGCTTCCCAAGTAGCTGGGACTACAGGCATGTGCTACCGTGCCTAGCTAATTTTATTTTTTTGTAGAGATGGGGTCTCACTATTTTACCTAGGCTGGTCTCAAACTCCTGGGCCCAAGGGATCCTATTGCCTTGGCCTCTCAAAGTGCTGGGATTACAGATGCGAGCCATAGCACCTGGCCCCAGTTGCTTTATTAAATAAAAAAGGACTATCAAAAATCCCAGGCACCTCTATTATTCTACACAAATGCTACTCTTCTCATAAAAATGCAGCACACTTTTACCATCACCACTAATCACCATTCTAAACACTTGCTACATACCAAAACTTCACTAAGAGTTGCATAAGATAAAATGATTCACGTTCCACCCACCAACCTCATTCCTCTCCAAGGCTGAGGCACAACCTTTTAAATGTTGATGTCTTTGCTTCTGCCCTGACTTTAACATTTTGGGCGTGAAAATTACAAGTGAAAAACGTTATAACGTATTACAAGTTTTAAAATCATAGTCTTTTAAAATGACGTAAGAGCAGGGAATTTTCCATACACAAGGTTTTCAATTCATTACCATATTCAAAGAACTCAGCAGTTAGGCCCAGTCTTTCAAGCACATATTGGTATGCCACTGATAGATTTAATAGAGGAATATCGTTCATCCAGTCACTCCTCAACTATTTTCATTTATTTCTTTTAGAAAGATGGCAAGATGCTCCCAAAGTACTTATACTTTACTTGTCCCCCAATCACATAAAATTTGGTTTAACAAATATTTAATGTTTACTGTGTATGAGACATTGTCCCAGGGTTAGGACAGTGAATCAGAGAGGTGGGTCCCTGCTCTCAAGCCATTTGTAATCTGGAGGAAAGTATAATAAGCAAATTCATTAACAAAATGATCTGAGAGAGGAATGAGTACAACGAAAGACAACAAGATAATAATGTGGCCAGGAAAATGCTCTCCAAAGGGGAAAATATCTGAGCCACAACCTGTTTGTGATGAGAAGCAGCTGGTCCCACTGCAGCAAACTTCTTCTTACAATGAAAATGAAGATGCTACATAGCCAATACAATTCACATACACTGAAATAAAACTCCCTCAAGATTCTAAAATATGTTTTTCCCCTTAAACACCGTGGGTTGATCAGTCAGTGTTAGACACTCCTTCCAATTGGCTCAGAAAAAAATCAATCATGAGAATAACTGCACTACAAAGTACAAAACAGAATGAACCACAAAATAGAAAATCTGGAAGAATTTTGGTGCTATAAATTCAGATCCCTGGATCCAGGAAGGAAGGGAAAAGATAATCCATGATTGTCCAGTAGTAACCTGGCTGCTTCACCTGACAGGACTGATTACAAAACAGGTACCTCACTGAGAAATTGAGAGAAAGCGGCCCTCCAAGGCTGCCGAGAACACAATGTCTTCAAGAGGGTTGAACCAGGAAAACAGCCTGGGATCCTGCCAAGCCGGTCCTTCCTTCCTGAGGGGGCGCCAAGGTCTTTCCATGACGCAGCCTCTAGCTCCTCCTGCCTCCCCATGTCCCCAGCACTCTGCATTAAGCATTAGATGCTGGTCCCCACTTAGAAGGTCAGCAAATCAAGAGCAAGTACACGAAAGAAGAAAATAGGGTTTAAATAGAGGCAATTCTTCAGTTTTTGGAAGCCAGAGAAATTATGCAAAATAAACGTGTTCTAGAAGCAACAGAAAAAAAAACTGACAGTGATAATTTAGAAAATCAGACTGTGTCCAAAAATTAGAAACTAATTTGTTTTATTGTGATTTCGTTTTTTCTACGCTCCTATTCTCATAAATATTTTCTGCACTGAAGACGAAATATAGTTTTCAAGAGTCAGACTTGGCTCAACTGAAATTCTGTCATTTACTAGCATCTTAACACCTTCAGTAAAATATGGATAAGTCCTTAATGGTTTTTTTCCCCCACAGCTTTATTCAGGTATAACTGTCATATAGTAACATGCACATACTTAAAGTGAACTATTTAATAAGCTTTGACATATGTTTATAACTGTGAAACCACTGCTACAATCAGAATAATACAAATATTCATCTCCCCTAAAAGTTTCTGCCTCCTCTGTAATCCACCTCCCTCACCTCCACTCTCCATTTTTAGGCACCCACTGATCTGCTTCCTGTCACTATAAACTCATTTTCAGTTCTAGAATTTTGCATAAATGTAATCGTACTTTTTTGTCTAGCTTCTTTCACTCAGCATAATTATTTTGAGATTCATTCCTGTTGTTACATGTGTAACAGTTCATCTTTTTTATTGCTGAGTAATATTCCATTGTATGAATAAATTACAATTGTTTAAACATTCATCTGTTGACATTTGAGTTGTTTCCAGTTTGGGGGTTATTACAAATAAAGGTGCTATGAACATTCGTGGACAAGCCTTTGTATGAATGGTTTCATTTCTTTTAGTAAATACTAAAGAGTAAGTTATACGGTAGGCATATATTTGATAGTTTAAGAAACTGCCAAACTATTTTCCAACATGATTGTACCATTTTACATTCCTCACAGTAGCATATGAGAGTTCCAGGTGCTCCACTTCCTCACCAACACTTGGTATGGTCAGTCTTATTAATTTTAACCTTTCTAGTGGGTGCATATTGAGATCTCATTTTGATTTTAATTTGCATTTCCTTAATGACTCATGATTTTGAGCACCTTTTAATGTGCTATTTGGCATGAAGGTGAGTGCCTATTCAAACATTTGACAAGTTACAAGTCATTTGTTGGATTTAAAATTAGGTATTTTTCTTATTATTACTGTGCTGTTAGAGTTCCTTTATATATTCATGTTACACATCTTTCATTTACATGTTGCAGTTATTTTCTCCCATTTGTGGCTTGGGTTTTCATTTTCTTAAACATTCTCTGGGAAGCAACAGTTTTTCATTTTGATAAAGTCCAACTTACTGATTTTTTTTTATAGTTGGTGCCTTTTGTACGCTATCCAAAAAATTTTTGCTGAACCCAAGGTCACTACAATTTTGTTTTCTTATAGAAGTTTCACAGTTAAACTCTTACATTTAGGTTCATAATCCATTTTGAATTAATGTCTTTGTATGATGTGAGGTAAGCGTCAAGGCTCATATTTCTGCATGTGGCTATCCAGTTGTTCAAGCACCATTAGTTGAAAAGATTATCATTTCCCCCACTGAGTTGCCTTCTTGGCAGCTTTATCAGAAATCAGTGGATCATATATGTGTGAATCTATTTCTAGACTCTCTTCTATTCATTCCACTGATCTGTATGACTCTCTTTACTCCAATACCACATTATCTTGATTACGGTCATGTTACAGTTAGCCTTGAAATCAGAGAGTGTAAGTCCCCCAACTTGTTCTTTTTCAAAACTATTCTTAGACTGGTCTCAGTACTTTCCATTTCCATATAAATCTTAGAAAGATTTTGATTGAGATTATATTGAATCTATTGAATACTTTAGGAAGAATTGAGATCTTAACCATATTGAATCCTCTCATCCATAATCGACAGCTAAAAGCTTCTCATGATCTAGCAAAAACTAAGTCCCTAGGTTTTTGGGGGTTTTTTGAACCTGCTACTTCAAGAGTTTGTTTTGTTTTTGTTTTAAGTCAGTAATCTGTAGTTCCACTTGCAACACATAAATTTATTATGGAGTAAATTCAATTATTCCACATGTAACTCTCTGAATAAACTAGACATGTCAATTTAAAATACTAAAGATAAGTAAGTATTTCTGCAATCCTGAACTTCAAAAGCACCTTTGGGCCAGATGTAGTGGCTCACACCTGTAATCCCAGCACTTTGGGAGGGTGAAGTGGGAGGACGGTTTGAGGCCAGGAGATCAAGACCAGCCTGGTCAACAGGGAGCAAGACCCCATCTCTATTTTTTAAAGCATTTTTGAACCTATAAAGGATAATTTTTAAAAAAACAAGCATGCATTCCATACATTTCCAAATATTTACTTAACAAGATTTTCTTGAAAAGAAACAACACTCTGCCCATCCTACCTACCATATCCTCAGAGTTCCAAAATACCCAAAATCTTTTTTAAAAAAACATCAAAAAAAAGCTGCCCTCTGATGCATACAAATGCATGAAAAACCGTTGGTTTCAAGGTCATTTAAATGCTGACCCTCCTTGCCAACCAAACACTCACGTTTTCCAAAACACCACCAGTGGATTAAACATCTAAGTGTAATTATTTCAGACTATCATAAATACTGAAATCTGATTTACACTGAATCCTTTATTCATCCAGTGGAACAATAAGCAGTTCTGTACATGCCACCTAGTCAGATAACCTGGATCTTCCTACATTTATGACACCAAGAAGTCCTCATCTTTTGGCCTTCATGTAGGCCTCAGGTTCTCCACCTTGACTGCATGCTGGAATCACCTGGGGAGCCTAAAAGCATGGGTGATGGGGTCCCACAGCCCAGAGATTCCTATCTAGAATCTTTAAAAGTGGGGATTTTTGAAAGGTCCCTGGGTGATTCAAGTGGGTAGATTATGATGATTGAGAAGGACCAGTCTAGGCTCTCTCCAGGAAGAGATGCTTCTCATGGCCATTGGCCAATCTGCACCTAGTGAGCTCCTCTAGAGCTTTGCCCAACCTAACTCCTAATCAGACAATAATAGAACTCAACAATTCCATCTGGATGCCTACACTCACTTCTATTTCATATCCAGAAATTCACAGGATAAATGTAAATATCTAACTGTATTTTAGCAATTCCTCTCTAGTCCCCACTTCTAAATGCCACAAAGTAAATCAGGCTGAAGGGAAATTAACTCAATATAATTTGACGATTAAGGTTAAACAGTCATTACGGTTTTTGTACTTCTATTTAAAAGAAAGGAATAGCTCCACAAGCCATCTTTAATTTCAGAAAATACACGGTAAAATTACCAATTCCACAAAGTATAAAATAAATACCTAAATGAGCCTTCATCACCATCCATCTGATTTCACCACTTGTAAATTTCAAACAGATTTTCAATACTGATATTGAGTTCAAAACTGACTCCCTCCAGAACTTAAACTATTAAACTCCTGAGAGTCTTCAAATAACGTACTCCATTTGGCTAAACCAGACTACTTTATTATAATTATCATTCCATCATCTCAAAGTGGGAACGACACCACCTGCATCACAAAGACAGTGTGAGGATTAGGCAGTAAAAGCATGTTAGCACCGTGTAGAGTGCTCTAGAAGTTTTAATTTATTTACACCAGAAATTTTGCCTCATGGGAACTATGTGAAAAGCAGAGGCAAGTGGGAAGTTGCGGGTAGCTACACGTCAACACCCAGGAACACAGGCTGGTGATGTGGGGAGGGAAGGCGGTTAACAACCTCCTGAGGAGTCCTTGCAGCTCTTCTCAGACCAACAGCAGCAGAAACCCATACCTCAGGACTCCCACCTCGGACTGACTGAGTTACTTGCAAGTATATGTAAATCTCATCTCCTTGGAAAACTCCTAAATAATAAAACTGCCAACCTGCAGACCCAGGCGTTCAGATCCCTGCCAGTGTAGCTCATGTACCTTTGGGATGTGCAAGCCGAAACACGTGTGCACGTCTGAGCGGCTGAACCAACATGTATCCATAAACATTATGAATAATACTCGCGAGAATGCACGGCTTTCTCCTAAGCTAGCGCTTGAAGCACTTTACCCAAATCAAGTCCCTTTCGTATCACTCCTTCCCTGCCTTTCCTACGTATCCACTCGAATGCTGAAAGTTGGAGCTCCTTACCCAAAGACTGGGCGGAAGGGGTGACCGCCCTGGACCCCTGCCCGACTTCCCGTTAGGCCAAGCCGCCGTCCTGAAAGGGGATCGTGTCCAGGCCGGCTTCCTGGAGACACACCTGCGCCTGCACACACCCACCGCGGTCGCGTCACCAGTGCCGCGGCCACCTGGACGAGGACCAAAGTCTGGAGGGAATTCCCTCAGCCATAGAGCGATGGGAAAGCGGGACCCGGGTGAGTTTTGAAAAACATAAGGGGAACGGGAGTTGGGTGGACACAAAGGGAAGGGGTCACCGCTACTCACCCAACCCTCGAAGGTGTCCGAGGCGCCGGTCGTGCGCAGCAGCTCCTGGAACTGCAGGGTGCAGTTGGCCACGAAGTGGTCGTAGCCCAGGGGCGTCTCGTGGAAGACGGCCAACTCGAGGTGGCCGCCGTCGGTGACGTTAGCGCAAAACTCCTCGTTGTACGTGGGTTTGTTGGTCTTCTGCTTGGTGCTGGTCTGGCCCACGCGCACCTGGTCCACGCTCACCGTCAGATAGGGATCCAGCAGCTGGTGGCCCTTCTTGAAGAGCGAGTGACGCAGGGACCAGCGGGTGGGCTGTAGCCCCACCGCCTCACCGATGCGGACCCTCAAATAGCCATTGAACTTCATGGTGCCAGACGACATGCCGGCGCCGCTGCCCCGGCCCCGGGGGGCCGCGCTGGTTCGCAGCGGGAGAACGCGGAGTCCCGTCTCAGGCCAGCCCTCGGGGCAGCTGCAGGAGTCGAGGCAGCCCTGGGGAAAGGCAGCGCCCAAGCGCCCCTCGACTGGCCATTCTGCCTCCTCCGTGGGACTTTTTCCTCCCCTCCTTCCCTCCCTCCCGAGGTGGAAAGGAGGGGAGCCCGCCGCCGAGCCCTCAGCGGGCCGGGGAGGCCCGACCGTCCCTTCCAAGCGCGCTGCGCTTCCCGGGGGCTCGCGCGGGACTCGCCCCTTCTCCAGGGCCGGGCAGCTCCTCTCCCCGGAGAGCCGGAGCTACCCGTCCGGTGAGCTCCAGCCACAAGCGTCTCTTCCCCCGCCTCCTCCTGCTTCTCCTCCTGCCCCCGCCTCCGAAGGCTCACGCTCTCCCCCACTCGGCGAGCTTCAAACCAGGAAGCAACTGCCGCCGCCGCCGCATCCCGGGCGAGAACCTCGCGCCGCCAGGTTCCAAGTTCACAGAACCCCTGCGCCCGCTCCCGCGCCTTCCGGACCCCGGGGGCGTGGCGCGCGGCCCGCGGCCCGCGGCCCGGCCCTGCGGTGGGTGGATCCCCGCGCAAGCCCCCGGGAGTCCAGTGCCCGCTTGCACCGCCCTGCGCGCCCTCTTTGTAGGGCTGGGTCTGGCCGTGCGCTGCGCGTTAGGGGCCACCCCGGGCGCAGGCCAAAAAGGAAGGGGTTCGTGGCCCGGCCTGAGCAAACACCTGAGGCGTGGGAGACTGGCCTGGTGAGGGATGGAAGGTTGGGAGGACGCAGAGGAGGGCGCTCCAGCCAGGAACCCGCGCAGCAAGGAGTCGCCCGCCCCCTCTCTCCCAACCTCCCCGGTGGGCTGGTGACCCTGTAGGGCCGTCCCCAAGAGGCCCTGGCCGGAGGCGGGCGAACGGCGGGGAGGTTCTTTTTCCTAATCTTTACAGGGATGGCTCATACCGGGGTCAGCTCGAACGCATCCTGTTTGTGCGCCTTTCCTGCAGAGGCTAATTACACAGTTGTGTGTATGTGTGTGTTTTAATAAGGCAGTAGTAATGATGGAAATCCTGTTCTCCTCCTTCCTCGGAAGGTGTGCCTCGTTGCACAAAGAGCAGGAAAAGTCGGTTCTTCTGGAGACAGACATGGCCAAGAGGTAATAAGTCTTTTCCTCTGCTGGTGGTTCCTGGTCCACCCAGCCCTGCGAGGCAAGGGCAGAAAATGTTCACACACAGGCTGTCCCCAACACACACGTGGAAGAAATTGACTCTTCTAGGAACACTCCATGTTGTTGTATTTGCAATCAGAGTGGCGGGCGTTCTGATGCTTCCCACCCCGTAGCCCCTGCAGATTTTGTCTCCGAGGAGGGCCTTTTGGCCTACTTTGCTATGCCGCAAAGCTTGCTCCCTGAGGGCCAGCCACAACCAATTTATTTCCCATAAAGCCTAGGCCACTTTTTGTTGTTGTTGTTGTTGCTGTTGTAGTTGAGACGGAGTTTCGCTTTTGTTGCCCAGGCTGGAGTGCAATGGTGCGATCTCGGCTCACTGCAACCTCTGCCTCCCAGGTTCAAGCGATTCTCCTGCCTCAGCCTCCCTAGTAGCTGGGATTAAAGGCACCTGCCACCACGCCCGGTTAATTTTGTATTTTTAGTAGAGAGAGGGTTTCTCCATGTTGGTCAGGCTGGTCTTGAACTGCCAACCTCAGGTGATCCACCTGCCCTGGCCTCCCAAAGTGCTGGGATTACAGGCGTGAGCCACAGCGCCCAGCCAAGCCTAGGCCACTCTTAAGATACTTGATTACATTCTGTCTTGCTATACTGGTTCCCTTGGCACAGATTCAGCTTTCTTTCATTCCTTCCTTCCTTCCTTCCCTCCTTTCTTTTATGTTTTAGAGACTGGGTTTTTCGTTGTCATCCAGGCTGGAATACAGCGGTGTGATCATGGCTCACTATAACCTCCAGCTCCCAGGCTCAAGTGATCTTCCAGCCCCCGCCTCCTAAAGTGTTAAGATTACAGGCATAAGCGCCCGTGCCTGGCCCCAGGTTCATCTTTCTAGCTCCCATTCCTCTAAGGCCCTGTTCAGAACTTTCTAATTGAGTAGGTTCTCAACGATTTCACATGAGTGCAAGGAGGCCTGACCCGTAATAACAGCACTATACAGAATGAAAACAAATAAGGACAATGGGCCAAGGGGGAGAGGGCCTGTCTTAAAAACACCAAAGCTTCCTTAGAGAACAAGGCAGGGATGCAACACGTCACTCTAATGACACCTTAGCTTTAGGCAGGGCTTGTGAAGCATGCTCCCAAACGTCCAGGGGGCTCCTGTTTGGCTTTAGTGCTCCAGGGGAAGATGTCACATCTACCATGTGGGTCAACTCTGTCGCCCTTTCCTCCAAACAGCTGGACTCTAGCTTTAAGAGACACTAAAGGATTTGCTGCTGTTGGACTTTGGGGCTAAAAGAAAACAGTCCCCATATAGAATCATGGGGTGTTGACTTTATTTTTTTTTTTAATTTTAAAAAAGAAAACAGTCCCCAAATGGTAGGTGGCCACACAGCTGTCCTGGGACTGGGATATGAGGACACCAGACACTCCATCTTCACCCTATCAGTACCTATCAAGACTGGCAATGGTGTCAGAGCAGTAAGTCAGATGGCCATGGTGCCTGCCCTCCTGGGGATTATAGTCCCACAAGGAGGAAAAACAACAAATAGAAGAGGATGTATGTGGAGGGTGCAGTGAAGGAAAAGCCTACAGTGCCAAGAGGTGATGTATTACAACTGGATGGGTGGTCAGGGAAGGCTTCCTTGAAGAAGCAAATAGCAGAGAGATCAGCTCATTCAGAGCTCCCGAGAAGACAGGTGGGTTGGCCTGTTTGGGAACTAAAAGCACCGTATGTGGCTGGAGCTGAGGAAGGTAAGGGGAATGTGGCTGAAATCAGCTTGCAAAGGTGGTCACACTGACCAGACTGGTAGATCATAGGAAAGTCTTTGGACATTATCTATGGGTCACTGGATGCCTCTGAAGGCTGTTAAGCAGAGCCAGGGCAAGATGAGGATTTGTGTTTTAAAATATCTCTCTAGGGACAAGCAAGGTGGCTCACACCTATAAACCAAACACTTTGGGAGGCCAAGGCAGGAGTACTGCTTGAGCCCAGGAGTTCAAGACCAGCCTGGGCAACATGGCAAGACTGTCTCTACAAAAAAATAAAAACTAAAAAATTAGCTGGATGTGGTGGCTTGTGCCTGTAGTCCCATTATATTTTTTTAGTAAAATAAAATATCTCTCTGGGGGGTGGACTGGAAGAAACAGCACGAGTGTGGGGAGACCAGTTATGAAGCTGTTGCCAAAGTCCAGAGGTGAGAAGATGGTGGCCAGGACTCAGGTGGTAGTGATGGAGATGAAGATAAATAGATGAATTCAAGAAGCATTTCAGAAGTAGAACTGAGAGGTCTTGATGACAGATTGAAGGGAATGAGGAAGAGGACAGTATCAAGGATGACTTGCAGAATCTGGCTTGAGCAACTGTGTGGACTAGGGAGCTATTAGGGAATTAAGAAACAGCATGAGACAAGGCGCGGTAGCTCATGCCTGTAATCCCAGCACTTTGGGAGGACAAGGCTGGGGGGATGGCTTAAGCCCAGGAGGTTGAGACCAGCCTGTGCGACTTAGGAAGACTCTCATCTCTACAAAAAAAAAAAAAAAACTTTTTAAAATTAGCCAGGGCATGTGCCTGTGGTCGCAGGGGAAGCCAAGGCAGGAGGATCAGTTGAGCCTAGAGACTAGCCTGAGCAACATAGTGAGGCCTCGTCTCTACAAAAAAAAAATACAAAAATTAGCCAGACATGGTGGCGGGTGCCTGTAGTCTCAGGTACTCGGGAGCTGAGGCAGGAGGATCACTTGAGCCTGGGAGGTTGAGGCTGTAGTGACCCATGACCATGCTACTGCACTCCAGCCTGGGTGACAGAGTGAGATCCTGTCTCAAAAAAAGAAAGAAACATGGCAAGAGGAGATTGGGGCAGAGGTAAAGAGTTGGGGGTAGGAGGGGAGAATGAAGAGTTCAATTCAAAACTTGTCAAGTTTGATATATCTTGATACATTTAAGCAGAAATCTGAAGTGGGGAATTGGTTATGTGGTTGTGACACTCAGAGGGGCAGTCTCTTAGCTAAAGACAAAATTGAGAGCCATTGGTATACAGATAGTAACTGAAGCTAGAATAGTGGATCAGACTCTTCATGGGAAGACAGGAAGAAAATGCAACTTGAGAAGAGGACCCAGGACAGAGCCCTCCAGCAACTTCAACATTTATAGGTGGAGGAGAAGCAGGTAAGCGGGTTGACAAGCAGTAGCCAGGGAGGTAAGAGAAAAGCAGTAGCCAGGAAGATGTGGTGTCCAGGTATTATGGAAACTAACCAAAAAGTTTTCAAGCGGGGAGGAATCGTCAGCTAGGTCAAATGATGTCGAGAGATTAAGTAGGCAAGGACTAAAGAATGCCACATGGGCTTTCCACTGTGGCTCATGCCTGTAGTCCCAGCTATTTGGGAGGATGAGGCAAGAGGACCACTTGAGCCCAGAAGTTCAAGACCAGCCTGGGCAACAAAGTGAGACCCTGTCTCTACAAAATATAAAAATAAATTTAAAAAGAATGGCATGTGGAGTTGGCATGGACAAGTCCTTAGTAATCTTTCAACAGTTTCAGTAGGGGGTTGTGAGTGGAAGCCTGTTGGGGTAGGTTGAGGTGAAAAGGACGTGAGAGAGTGAATGTAGACACCCTTTCAAGAGGTTTGGCTGGAATGGAAAGGAGAGTGAGAGCTGAGGAAGAAGATGGAATCACTAGAAGAAGGGCTTGTTTAGAATGGGTAAGCAACACTGAGGAGAGAGATCACAGGGTTCTGAGGTGGCAGGAGGGAATGACACCCAAGACATGGCAAGAGCATGGGCCTTAGTTAAAAAGAAACACCTATGTTGTGGCTCTCAGCCTGCTGCCCAAAATTGCCTGACTGAAGTCACACATTTGACGTGAAGTATTTAAACCCCAAAAGAACTACAGGCAAAATGCAGGCTACCATGGTAATTGTCAAGCTACCCTCTCACTGTCTCGCTCAAACACTTTTTCTCTCCTTCCTTCCCCCTCTCATCATCTGTTGGTTTTGCTCCCCTCTCCCTGTTCCTCATTTTCTCTTCCTGCAACTGGCTCCCTAAATACAGCCAGGGAAGATGGTCATCAACAGCCCCAACTTCCTACATTCCCAGCTTAATAGCCCCAGCAGAATGAGGATCTTTGCTATCAGCATCTCAAAATTAATCTCCAGGAAAACTCTTGTCTCCAGCCTATGTTATGTGACATAAGGTCAGGTAGGAAGCAGCACACAGTACAAGGTCTCCGTAAGAAGGAACTGTCTGCCAATACCAACTTCTCCTATGTAACAACTTCTATCCAGAGCTGGCCCTGACCCTGAAAACAGGGAAGCAAGGGGTCCCCTCTCTCTACACATCCCATGCTAATCACTAATGGCTTGTATGTGATATAATACAGCAACTATTGCAATACAGATATATCTGTATTATAGGTCCTTTTATAGACTAGAGGGTTTTATTCCATGATCACTATTACTGTTTCTTTTCTTAGTCACACTATAACTTTAGACTTCTCTGTATATAATTCCTAGTACATTATCAAAATGCTTTTTAAATTGATTGGTTGCTTGATTGAATCACTGCCATTTTTCTGATTTCTTAAGGAACATTTCACACAACTCCCATTCCATTTAATAGAATTAGATAATTTAGAGAATAGCATAGCCAGGTCAAATGTGACCCCATGTTACTATAAAATGGCACAGGCTTTGAGGGGCAGTTTGACAGTGTACATCAGAAGCTTCAAAGTAAAATGAGTTCTATGCCTGAAGAACCAGTTTAGCCATAGTGGAATGGCTGAGTAAATTATAGAATAGCAACTTAATGGAATATTATGTAATTACTAAAATTATATATGATAAACAACATAGAAAAAAACAGTAAATAGGCTGGGCACGGTGGCTCACACCTGTAATCCCAGCACTTTGGAAGGCTGAGGTGGGTGGATCACCAGAGGTCAGGAGTTTGAGACCAGCCTGACCAACATGTTGAAAGCCCATCTCTACTAAAAATACAAAAATTAGCCGGGGGTGGTGGTGCGTGCCTGTAATCCCAGCTACCCAGGAGGCTGAGGCAGGAAAATAGCTGGAACCTGGGAGGCAGGAGCTGCAGTGAGCCAATATAGCACCATTGCACTCCAGCCTGGGCAACACAGCAAGACTCCGTCTCAAAAAAAAAAAAAAAAAAATTCCAGTAAATAACATTTGAAAACTAGAATAAGAAATATAAATATGCTGAGAAGTACAAAAATATGTATACCAAAGGATAAAGAAAGGAATGCAACACAGGTAAATGAAAACAATTTTTAGAGCATTGTACAAATAATAAATGTTCTTACTTTAAAAGACTCTGAAGATAAAATAATTCACATAAGGCATTTGATACCTTGCCAGGCACATGGTACACTTCAGTTGTTACCTTGGCTTCTATATTATAATTCCCTGAGCAGCCACCAGCCAACAAGGCACTTTAGAAACATTATTCATTTGATCCTCATGACAACCAAATGAAATGTTGTCATTATCTCTATTTCACAAATAAGGAAACCGAGAGTTGAAAGGTTAACTGAATGGGATCACATAGCTAATATATGGTAGAGCTGATATTTGACCAATTTTTGGAAAAACAAATGCCTAAGCTCCATCCCAGCATGATTTTAATGGATAGTAGGATTGAAAACTACCACTACTATACACTGAGTACAAAGGGGAAGAAGACTAAGACTCTCAGCAAGCAGGAGAGAATGGTTTGCAGGGCAGCGGTCCTAGAAGTGCCTGTCTATATCCATTTCTGAGTATGCAAAGGCACATCTAAATAAGTGGGGCCACAATGTCCTCCTCATGGGACAAAAAGAGCAGAAAAGGTAAGATATTTCAAAGATATAGTAACATTTCTCAGAATGAAAGAAAGACACTGTTCTCATAGTGAAAATGATGCAGTGTATTGGGAAGAACGAGTAAAGAAAGACCCACAACTAGAAACATCACTGTGAAGTTTCTGGACTTCATGATGGATAAAGGAAAGATCTTCAACGACTTGGAGGAAGAAACAGAGGCAAAGTCAGGGCAGGTGGCACAGGGGGATGAGATCAGAGAGTGAGGACTTCAGCTAGCCAAAGGGTCCTGACAGGCAGTCTGTTAGGGTGTCAGTGGATGGACAGCTCATGATGAGAGAGAGAATAAAGGGAAGGAAGCCCAAAGGTGAAGAGTCCTAAGAGGACAGGCAGATCCAGGAGACAGGCAGAGCTTCTCGCCCTTCCTCAGGTTTCACCAAAAGAAGGGCCTTCGATTACTATTTGCTTCAAAAGCCCACTTAAGTAAGACAGATTCTAGGGATTGAGATCAGAACAGAAAAGCACAAATAAAAGTAATCCTCCCATAAAAAGCAGTCAAGTTAGTAACACTTTGTACTGACAGCTGCCCAGGCAGCCTGGTGATCAAGAGCAACGACTCTATAACACATTTTTGCTACTGTTTTCTAACAGGAATATCTAGTGAGGTTAAATATTTTATGTATGTAAACAAAACAAATACAAATCTCTCCTATGGCTAATTTATTTTTGACATCTCACCTACTTGAATCTACCCATATTAGAATATTTTCATTTGAAATCCTTTATATTACCTAAGTGCCTTTCTAGCAATTGTGTGAACCCTGGAAAACCTTGCTGCCATTCTATTAAGAAACAGATTTATAAGAGCCCAAATACAGTTTTGTAGATTCATACACAATAAAAAAAACTTCATACACAATAAAAAAGACTTCATACACAATAAAAAAGAAGAGATATAATTATTTAGGGGAGCCAAATCTAACTGCATTTAGTCACTGCAAACATTTCTTTGTATCCACTTCTAACACGTAAAACTAGCATGTCACCAAATGAGGCAAAAATATCTTTCCAAACTAAAATAGTGTAAGCTGGGGCAACATTGCAAGAACCTGACTCTACAAGAAATTGTAAAAATTAGCTGGGTGTGTGGCGCATGCCTATGGTCCCAGCTACTCAGGAGGCTAAAACAGAAGGATTGTGATGTGGTTTGGCTGTGTCCCCACCCAAATCTTATCTTGAATTCCCACGTGTTGTAGGAGGGACCCAGTGGGAGGTGGTTGAATCATGGGGACAGGTCTTTCCCATGCTGTTCTCATAATAGTGAGTGGGTCTCAGGGATCTGATGGTTATATAAGGGGGAGTTTCCCTACACAAGCTCTCTTTGCCTGCCGCCATTCACATAAGATGTGACTTGCTTCTCCTTGCCTTCCACCATGATCGTGAGGCCCCCTCAGCCACATGGAACTATGAGTCCAATTAAACCTCTCTTTTTTTTTTTTTTTTGTAAATTGCCCAGTCTCAGGTATGTCTTTACCAACAGCATGAGAACAGACTAATACAGATTGGTTGAGTCTAGGAGGTTGAGGCTGATCACCAACCATGATTATACTAATGTATTCCAGCCTGGGCAACAGAGCAAGACCCTGTCTCAAAATAAAATGGTTTAAAATTCTTTAATTCTGAATGCAGTACTTAATATCTTTGACATTTTAAAAAAGGATTAGTGATAGAAGCATGTGAATATGGTTTAAAATAGTAATCATTTTCTCTAAAGCTATTATTAATATAGCTAATGGTCAGGTTGTTCCATTAACGTTTCTCATTTGGTTCTTGTCCATTAACAAGCCAAGTAGTTATTAACTACAAGTCATAACCAAATTATTAAGCTGTATGGCTTGTGTAAGAAACCTGTGAAAGGAAAATGACTATTTTGCTGTAATAGCATCATTCTCTTTACCCTTTACTGGGTTTTCTCTAGGTCTTGATGGCATTCTCTGGTATACTCAGTGACCATCCGGTCAGTAATTTCATTCTGGTCACTGGGCATCATACTTGGATTTTTCAAAATCCTTTGGAATTGCCTTTAAGTCATTTATGAAAACCTCTACACACTCTTTTAGCCTTTGAACTAAATAGTTTTTATAGTGATAAAATTTAATGCACAAAACGTTTATTATCAAGTTCAAATGATCTTAATGTTAAGGTCACTCAGGCCTTCTTAGTTATGTTTTATGTTGTTTTGGGAGGTGGGGGGAGAGTGATATGGTTTGGCTGTGTGCCACCCAGATCTCATCTTGAATTGTAGCTCCCATAATCACCACATGTTGTGGGACGGAGGTAGTGGGAGGTAATCAAATCATGGGGGCAGGTTTTCCCATGCTGTTATTGTGATGGTGAATAATCTCAGAAAATCTGATGGTTTTATAAAGGGCAGTTCCCCTGCACACACTCTCTTGCCTGCCATCATGTAAGACATGCCTTTGCTCTTCCTTCACCTTCTGCCATGATTGTGAGGCCTCCCCAGCCATGTGGAACTGTGAGTCCATTAGACCTCTTTTTTAAAAAAATTACCCATTCTCGGGTATTACTTCATAGCTGTATGAAAATGGACGAATACAGAGAGCTTCACTTTAAATTGACTATTTTACCAGGATGTAGCCATAACTATTTACTATAGTAGCCACTGAAGACTTTCTCAATATATTGTTAGTGAAAAAAGCAGGCTATCATACTATAATTCATCATGATCCTATTTGGTGTAAGATGTATATGTGCCAGACTGGCCAACATGGTGAAACTCCATCTCTACTAAAAATACAAAAATTAGCCAGGCATGGTGGCACATGCCTGTAATCCCAGCTACCTAGGAAGCTGAAGCACAAGAATCGTTTGTTTTGAACACAGAAATTTAGCAAATGTTCATTCAAAATGCTGGACAAGTAAAGTAGGTAAATTAGGTACTGCTTCTTTTCAGTACTAATTTAATAAAATCCTACTATGTAGTTGATATGGTTTGGCTCTGTGTCCCCACTCAAATCTCATCTTGAATTATAATCCTTACATGTCAAGGGAGGGACCTGTAATCCCCACATGTCAACCACCCTGGATCATAGCGGCAGTTTCCCTCATGTTGTTCTCATGATAGTGAGTGAGTTCTTGCAAGATCTGATTATTTTATAAGGGGCTCTTTCTCCTTTGCACACTCTCTTCACCTGCCGCCATGTAGGATGAACATGCCTGCTTCCTCTTCCACCATAATTGTATTAGATTGGTGCAAAAATAATTGTGGTTTTTGCCATTAAAGGTAAACACAATTATGTTTACAAAAACGATTACTTTGCACCAACCTAAATAAGTTTCCTGAGGTCTCCCCAGCCATGTGGAACTGTGAGTCAATTAAACCTCTTTTCTTTGTAAATTACCCAGTGTCAGGCAGTTCTTTATAGCAGTGTGAAAACAGACTAATACAGTAAATTGGTACCAGGAGTGGGGCACTGCTGTAGATACCTGAAAATGTGGAAGTGACTTTGGAACTGGGTAACAGGCAGATGTTGGAACAGTTTGGAGGGCTCAGCAGAAAACAGGAAGATGTGGGATAGTTTGGAGTTTCCTAGAGACTTGTTGAATGGTTTGCGCCAAAATGCTGATAGTGATATGGACAATGAAGCCCAGGCTGAGGTGGTCTCAGATGGAGATGAGGAACTTATTCAACACTGGAGCAAAGGTGATTCTTGCTATCCTTTTGCCAAGAGACAGATGGCATTTTGCCCCTGTCCTAGAGATCTGTGGAACTTTGAACTTGAGAGAGATTATCTGAAATTGGAATTTATGTTTAAAAGGGAAGCCGAGCATGAAACTTTGAAAAAGTTGTAGACTGACAATGCAATAGAAAAGAAAAACCCATTTTCTGGCGAGAAATTCAAACTGGTTGCAGAAATTTGCACAAGTAACAAGGAGCCAAATGTTAATTGCCAAGACAATGGGGAAAATGTCTCCAGGGCATGACACAGAGATCTTGGCAGCAGCCCCTCCCACCACAGGTCAGGAGGCCTAGGAGGAAAACATGGTTTTGTGGGCCAGGCCCAGGGCCCTGCTGCTCTGTGCAGCCTTGGAACATGGCATGCTGAGTCTCATGCACTGCTGCTCCAGCTCCAGCCGTGGCTAAAAGGGGCCAATGTACAGCTCAGGCTGTTGCTTCAAAAGGTGCAAGCCCCAAGCCTTGGCAGCTTCCACTTGGTGTTGGGCCTGCAGGTGCACAGAAGTCAGTAATTGAGGTTGGAGAACCTCCACCTAGATTTCAGAAGATGTATGGAAATGCCTGGATGTCCAGGCAGAAGTTTGCTGCTGGGGCAGAGTCCTTATGGAGAACCTCTGCTAGGGCAGTGAAAGGGGAAATGTGGGGTTGGAGCCCCCACACAGAGTGCCCACTGGGAGACTGCCTAGTAGAGCTGTGAGAAGAGGGTTACCATCCTCCAGACCTCAGAATGGCAGATCTACCTACAGCTTGCACCAGGTGCCTGGAAAAGCCACAGGCACTCAACACCAACACCTGGAAAGCAGCCGGGAAAGGGGCTGTACCTTGAAGACCCACAGGGGTGGAGCTACCCAAGGCCATGGGAGCCCACTCCTTGTATCAGTGTGCCCTGGATGTGAGACATGGAGTCAAAGGAGACCATTTTGGAGCTTTAAGATTTAATGACTTCCCCGCTGGATTTTGGACTTGCATGGGGCCTGTAGCCCCTTTGTTTTGAATGGGTGTTTTCCCATTTGGAATGGGTGTACTTACCCAATGCCTGTACCCCATTTTATCTTGGAAGGAACTAACTTGTTTTTTATTTTACAGGTTCATAGGCAGAAGGGACTTTCTTTGTCTCAAATGAAACTTTGGACTGTGGACTTCTGAGTTAATGCTGAAATGAGTTAAGACTTTGGAGGACTGTTGGGAAGGCATGATTGGTTTTGAAATGTGAAAAGATATGAGATTTGGGAGGGGCCAGGGATGGAATGATATGGTGTGGCTCTGTGCCCCACCCAAATCTCATCTTGAATTCTTATCTCCATGTGTTTTGTTGAGGGAGAGAGGTGATTGGATCATGCGGGGCAGTGCCCTCCATGCTATTCTTGTGATAGTGAGTGAGTTCTCATGAGATCTGATGGTTTTATAAGGAGTTCTTTCCCTTTTGCACTCTCTCTCTTGCCTGCCACTATGTAAGATTGTGCCTGCTTCCCCTTCTGCCATGATTGTAAGTTTCCTGAGGCCTCCTCAGACATACGGAACTGTGAGTCAATTAAACCTCTTTTCTTTATGCATTTTCCAGTCTCGGGCAGTTCTTTATAGCAGTGTGAAGATGGACTAATACAGTAGTCAACATAATTTTAGTTCTAGAAGCCAGTAGGTAATAGCAAGTTAATTCAGATCTTCGATTCATGACCTTTTGGGGTGGCACGGGGAGTTAGATGGCCCAAATATTGGGATTTGACAAATTTGGGTGATTTTTCTGAACTCTAGGCATATGAGACAACAGCTTTCAAAGACTTTGGTTTACGTCCTCAAAAAATTGCTAGATGGCCTTGGACAAATCATATAATTGCACAGAATTAAATGAGAAACTGAATTTAAAGCACATTGCAAAGCCCTACAGCATTGTATTAATGTTATCAGTTCTGCCTCATCCTGCTGCTCACTTTCCCCTCCATTTGCTTCATCCTTCCTGGCTGCCACAGATCCCCTCCCATTCGCCTCATCCTTTGGCCCCTGCCACAGACCCATGACAATACAGGGAGCTCAACCCTGCCACTTGCAGAGAACCTTCAAATCAGAGGTAATATTTTTTGAGACAGGGTCTCACTCTTGTCACCCATGTTGGAGTGCACTGGCATGATCACGGCTCACTGCAGCCTCGACCTCCCAGGCTCAAGTGATCCTCCCAACTCACTTCCCACTGTAGGCTGTACCACCACACCCAGCTAATTTTGTATTTTCTGTAGTGGCAGGGTCTCAATATGTTGCCCCGGCTGGTCTTGAACTCCTGATGTTAAGTGATCCTCCCACCTTGGCCTCCCAAAGTGCTAGGATTACAGGCATGAGACATGGTGCCCAGCTCAGAGGTAGACTTTTTGACACATTGTTTTAGTCCAAATATAATCACTTAAACTGAGATTCTATATATGCAGGAGGCTGGACATGATGGCTTATGCCTGAAATCCCAGCATTGTGGGAGGCTGAGGCAGGAGGATTGCTTGAGGCCAGGAGTTCAAGACCAGCCTGGGCAACATAGTGAGACTCTGTCTCTACAAAAAATCTAAAACTAGGGCCAGTGTGGTGGCACATGCCTGTAGACCTAGCTTCTCGGGAGGCTGAGGTGGGAGGATCACTTGAGCCCAGCAGTTCGAGGCTGCAATAAACCATGTTTGTACCACTGCACTAGAGCCTGGGCAGTGGAGTGAGACTCTGTCTCAAAAAGTAAATAAAAAATAATATAACACACACACACACACACACACACACACACGTGGAGGAACACTTGAAAAATAACACAAGCAGCAAGAAACACAAAAGTGCTCTGGTGAGTATAACAAAAATAAAGGCAGATGATAAGCTCATGGGTACAATGGTACAAAAACCACATTGAGTACTAAGATGAAACTTGGTCTTGATACAGGAGAAAGGAAGTCAACAAAGGAATTTTACACATTTCCCTGAGTTACTCATTTTAAGAGTCTGAACAACTGAAATCAGGAAACACCTGTACTTGTTAACATTACTGAGGAAATGACTTTAAAAACTTGGACTCCATTTTAGATAACTGATGGCAGGCAGTGATATCATTCTAGCATCTATATTTCCATGTAAATGTACAAGCTATGTTTCTTAGTTTTGGTCCATTTATGTAATAGCAATCAGAGACTCAATGCATTATATTTATGGGATAATTGTTACACATTTTAACTTTTAAAATTACCTGGGGCCAGACACAGTGGCTCATGCCTGTAATCCCAGCACTGTGGGAGACCAAGGCAGGAGGATAACTTGAAGCCAGGAGTTCAAGACAAGCCTGGGCAACATAGTGAGATCCCCATCTCTATGAAAAAATATTTAAAAATTAGCCAGGTGTGCTGATGTGTACCTGTGGTCCTGACTGTTCAGGAGGCGGAGGTGGGAGGATTGCTTGGGCTCAGGAGTTCAAGGTCACAGCTCTGATTGCACCACTGCATTCCTGGGTGACAGAACGAGACCCTGTCTCACTCAAAAAAAATAAAGTAAAATTACCTGGCATTTAGCTGCATGTTTGCTTTTGTTCCCATTTATAGTTATTTGAAGATTGTTATAATCACACAGAAACATGGCCATCATTACTTTAAGATGAAAATAAATGTATAGAATGAATGTTTTATGATAAAAAACAAAAACCAGCATTGTAATAAGATAGGCCAGAAGAACAGAGGAAAAATGGGTCCATTTGAAGATGTGCTAGGGAACTCTAGACCAAACCTTATTTTACAGATGAGGAGCCAGAATAAGAGCTGAGTATCTGCATGTTGTTTATTACACATTCTCTGGGTCTTCTGAATGTTAGGCTAGAGGTTCCCAGAGCAGGTCGTATTCTCAAGAAAATTACTGACTCAATAGGTCTTATCTGATTGATTGATTTAAATAGCATTATTGTTTAGATTGCTTTGATATGGTTTGTTAAACAGTAAAGTAAAACATATAAATTATGATGCTGTTGATGATGTATATCAGCTTTCTTAGAAATACAATGTCTGTGGCAAGTTTGTTTCTGATATTTGCTTTGATGTGCCCATGAAATTATCACCAGTAGGAGAAAAAAAGTTATTTATTGTTGTTGTTTTTATAGTGGAAACTGGAGTCTTGCTATGCTTTCCAGGCTGGTTTTGAACTCCTAACCTCAAGTGATTTTCCTGCCTCAGCCTCCCAAAGTGCTGGGATTACAGGCATGATCGACCCGGCCCTGTTGTTTTTAAGAAAATTACAAGTTAAATCTTGTATCAGTGAACAAGGTTTGTACAGATGATTTTATTGTCTTGAAATGTTATTGTATCTCACTTTAGAAAATAGAAGCATATTAGAATATACTTTGTTCTATACCCAAATCTTGTGTTAAACTCTTTAAAAATGTCTTTTCAATGTTTGGTAAAAACTGCAATGAGTCTTACAGATGTATTTTTCATATTAATTATTAATCATTATAATTTAGAAAAATTAATTATATAATCATTTAAAGGAACTTCAACAAACTAATGGTTATTGAAGTTAGATTAAGAATACCTATAATCATGAAGAGTAGTGGCCTGACACAGTAATGAAAGACAGATCTTTACATTTAAAAAGGAAAAATGTGATTGTGTGTTTTCATACATTATTAAGTTGTAGACAATACACCAAAACATACATGAGAGGACATCCACTTCTGCCCATAGATAGTGGCTAATGCTAGTCACATCCTCCCACTAGAAACAACTAGAAATACACAAGATAACAGATTCCAGGCACTTGACAAACATTGCAGGGCAGTGATTCTTGAGAGAAAGGAAACACGAAGTGATCTACATGTCCTCTTCAGCTTTCTGTCTGGGGACACCGACTAGACTGAAAGGAAGTGGAATCCAAGGAAATACGGAAGTCTTGCTGAGCTGAAGAGATCTAGATAAAAGTTTAGAGTGGTTGTCATCCTTGAAATTTGTAAGACAGAATACCAGAAAGAAAGGAGTGTGCAGAAGAGGACAAAGAAGATTTCACAATGGTTCCTGTGTAGCCCATGTGCAGGATGGGACTTAATGAGGCCTAGAAGAGAATGGTTGCTATGAACAAGAGAACTGGGCCAAGATATCACAGTCCGTGCAGTACTGCAAACACTGGAATATTGTCCCAACCTAAATGGAGAGACCTTACTAAGCACCTCTTGCGTTCAATTGAAATTCTAAAGAGGCCACACCTTAGGAGTAAATACCATGACCCAGACAAAGGGCCATGTTTCAGGACAAATGATAAAACTGACATAGAATAAATAATAATAATACATAACAAAACAAAGCCTAACAAGATCAAGAGGATTTTTTAGTAGTTTAATAGCCTGATAGAATAAACCTCAACACCATTTAAAAGAAGACAACATAATCCAGACTGTATAACTCCTTTGTAACAATATTCAACAGTAGGTTAAAATATATGACACCTGTAAAGAAGCAGAAATATGTGACTCATAATCAAAATAAGACATAGTCAATAGAAACAGAACCCAAGATGACCCAAATATTGGAATTAGCAGATGAGATCTTTAAAACAGCTATTATAAATATATGTAAGGATGCATGGGAAAAGATGAATACATGATTAAACAGATGAGATGGATCGGCACAGAAATAAACCAAATGGGTATATTAGAAATAAAAAGCAAATATCTGAAATGTAAAATTTATCTGATGGTTGGAGCAGTTTGGAGGTGGCAAAAGGATGGGTCAATTATCTCTAAGAGAGAGCAATGAAAATTATATAATTTAATAACAGTAAGGAAAATATTGGAAAAAATATGTAAACAGCCTCAGTGAACTCGGGAACAACCCTACAAAGTTAGTATATATATAATTGGAGTCCCAAGGCTAAGCATGGTGGCTCACACCTGTAATCCCAACACTTTGGGAGACTGAGGCAGGAAGATCACTTGAGCCCAGGAGTTCAAGACCAGCCTGAGCAACATAGTGAGACCCCCCATCTCTACCAAAAAAAAAATAGCTGGACATGGTGGCGCATGCCTATAGTCCTAGCTACTTGGGAGGCTGAGGTGGGAGGATCACTTAAGCCCTGAAGTCAAGGCTGCAGTAAGCTCCGATTGTACCACTGTGCTCCAGCCCAGGCAACAGAACGAGACCCCATCTCTAAAATAAAATAAAATAAAATAAAATAAAATAAAATAAAATAGAATCGCAGTAAAAGAAAGGAAAAGAAAATGGGGTAGAGTGAAATTAAAAAAAAAAAAAATTGGCTGAAATTTCTCTAATTTGGTGGAAAACAGCCTACAGATTGAAGAATCAACAAACTCCAAGCAGAATAAATACAAAAAATAAAATAAGATAAAGAAAGAAAACACACCAGCTACACTGTAGTCAAAAGGTTAAAAACCAAAAATATAGAATAAATGTCGAAACAGAAAAAAAAGTCAAAGACATAAGGGGAACAATGCTATGAATCACATACTAGAAACAGTGTAGGCCAAAAGAAATGGAATGATGTCATTAAGGTACTGAAAGAATAGATCAACCCAGCTTTTTTTTTTGAGGCCATGTCTGGCTCAGTCGCCCAGAGTGATAAAATCACAGCTCACTGCAGCTTCTACCTCCTAAGCTCAAGTGATCCTCTCACCTCAGCCTCCCAATTAGCTAGGACTACAAGTATATACCACTATGTCCAACTAATTTTTTTTTTTTTTTTGTAGAGACAGGGTCTCAACTACATTGTCCAAACTGTTCTTGAACTCCTGAGCTCAAGCAATCCTCCTGCCTTAGCCTTCCAAAGTGCTGGGATTACAAGTGTGAGCCACCACACCTGGCCAGAATTCTAACATTTTCTCAAAAATGAAAACAAAAAAAGACATTTTCTGATAAACAAATGCTGGGAGGATTCATTGTAAACTATATGAAATACTAACAGAAGAATTTGGGGGGGATGATGGAAAATGATAGCAGAGGGAAATCTAAACTACAGAAAGTAATAAATAGCACCAGAAATGGTAAGTAGATGTGTAAATATAAAGAACTTTTTTTCTTCTCTTTTTTTTTTAAACAACAGACTATTTAAAGACAAATATATTGTAGGACTCTCAATTCATGTAGAAGTAAAATACATGACAACAATTACAAAAAAGGACAGAGGGTTTTGTTTGCGTGTGTGTTTTTTTTTTTTTTTATTTTAAGCAATGCTTTTGGAGAAAGAAAAAAAGGACAGAGTTAACAAAATTGTACTATTGTAAGATTCTTACATTTCACATGAAATAGTAAAATATTAACTCTAAATAGACTGTTAAGGTTGTGCTGACTACTATGGTAGTCACTAGCCACAAGTGACTAAATTTAAACTTAAATTAATTAAAAATAAATAAAATTTAAATTTCAGTCTTCGGTTGTACTAGCCATATTTCAAGGTATCAATAGTCACATGTAGCCAGTGTCTACTATATTGGAAAGACACAGAACATTTTCACTACTAAAGAACATTCAGTTGGAGAGTGCTGCCCTAGAGCCACCATGAAAAAATAAAAATATACAGACATATAACTTTAAAATCAATAGATGAATTAAAATAGAATACTAAAAATATTGTATAAACCAAAATAAAGCCATGGAGGAAATGAGAAACAAAAAATGAGACAAACAGAAAACAAATAGCAAGATGATAGACTTAAATCCTACCAAATCAATAATTATATTAAATATAAATGAACTAAACAATCCAAAGAAAAGAAAAAGATTGCAAGGATGAATAAAAAGCAAGATTCAAGTAAGTGCTTTGGCATGAGATGCAATGGATTTTAAAGATCCAGATAGGTTGAAAGTAAAAGGAAGCGAAAACATAGACCAAGCAAATCTAAGAAACCTGGTATTGATATACTATTATTATACAAAATAAACTTCAAGTCAAAAAGAATTATCAAAGTTGAAAAGTGACATTCCTTAATAAAAAATTGTCATCTCATCATGAAAACATAAAAAATATAAACATTTATGTGACTAAAAAGCTTCAAGTATAAGAAGCAAGATATGAAAATTAAAGGAACAGGCTCAGCACAGTGGCTCATGCCTGTAATCCCAGAAATTTGGGAGGCCAAGGTGGGAGGAATGCTCAAGCCCAGGAGTTCAAGACCAGCCTGGGCAACATAGTGAGATCCTGTCTCTATAAAAAAATTTTAAAATTAGGTGGGCATGGTGGTGGGCATCTGTAGCTGTGGCATCTATAGCTACTCAAGAGGCTGGGGCAGGAGGATTGTTTGAGCCCAGAAGGTCAAGGCTGCAGTGAGCTGTGATCACGCCACTGCACTCCAGCCTGGATGACAGAGTGAGACCCTGTCTCAAAAAAAAAAAAAAAAAAAAATTGAAGGAACAAATACACAATCTATAATCATAGTTGAACATTTTTAATTCACCTATGTGTACTTTGTAGAACTAGACATAAATATATTAATATAAATGATTTGGAAACTGGATCCTTTCCTTACTCCTTATACGAAAATTAATTCAAGATAGATTAGAGACTTAAATCTTAGACCTAATACCATAAAAACCCTAGAGGAAGACCTAGGTAGTACCATTCAGGACATAGGCATGGGCAAAGACTTCATGTCTAAAACACCAAAAGCAACGGCAGCAAAAGCCAAAATTGACAAATGGGATCTCATTAAACTAAAGAGCTTCTGCACAGCAAAAGAAACTACCATCAGAGTCAACAGGCAACCTACAGAATGGGAGAAAATTTTTGCAATCTACTCATCTGACAAAGGGCTAATATCCAGAACCTACAAAGAACTCAAACAAATTTACAAGAAAAAAACAAACAACCCCATCAAAAAGTGGGCAAAGGATATTAACAGACATTTCTCAAAAGAAGACATTCATACAGCCAACAGACACATGAAAAAATGCTCATCATCACTGGCCATCAGAGAAATGCAAATCAAAACCACAATGAGATACCATCTCACACCAGTTAGAATGGCGATCATTAAAAAGTCAGGAAACAACAGGTGCTGGAGAGGATGTGGAGAAATAGGA